>NW_027328721.1:0-300000 GCF_048564905.1 Vicugna pacos | reverse complement strand
GAACCTCCCCTCGCTCAGGATTCCGGACCAATTGTCAGTGCGTGGGGGATCTCGAGAGACAACTCCACGCATCTCTGTTCAGTCACAGGTGTTCCCTGTTCGGGGAAGTCCGAGAAATACCTTCCCTGACATTGGGGAGGCAGCCTCTGTCACTGGGATATCCTGCAAAACCCCCTAGCATTCCCTGGCACAGAGATATTAGTAAAATCCTCAGGGGAGTCGAGCTTAGGCATTCCGTTAGAACCCAAGCGCTGCCGAACTTTGGTGGAAACTCCTCACGCTCAGGATTCCGGAACAATTGTCAGTGCGTGGGGGAGCTCGAGGGAAAACTCCACGCATTTCTCTTCAGTCAAAGGTGTTCCCTGTTCGGGGAAGTCCGAGAAATAAATTCCCTGACCATGGGGAGGCAGACTCGGTCACTGGGATATCCTGCAAACCCCCCTAGCATTCCCTGGCACAGAGACATTAGGAAAACCCTCAGGGGAGACGAGCTTAGGCTTTCCGTTAGAACCCACGCGCTGACGACCGTTGGTGGAACCTCCCCACTCTCAGTATTCCGGAAAAATTGTCAGTGCGTGGGGGAGCTCGAGAGACAACTCCACGCAGCTCTCTTCAGTCACAGGTGTTCCCTGTTCTGGGAAGTCCGAGAAATACATTCCCTGACCTTGGGGAGGCAGCCTCTGACACTGGGATATCCTGCAAACCCCCCTAGCATTCCCTGGCACAGAGAAATTAGGAAAATCCTCAGGGGAGACGAGCTTAGGCTTTCTATTAGAAACCACGCGCTGCCGACCGTTGGTGGAACCTCCCCACGCTCAGGATTCCGGAACCATTGTCAGTGCGTGGGGGAGCTCGAGAGACAACTCCACGCACCTCTCTTCAGTCACAGGTGTTCCCTGTTCGGGGAAGTCCGAGAAATACCTTCCCTGACTTTGGGGAGGCAGCCTCTGTCTCTGGGATATCCTGCAGACACCCCTAGCATTCCCTGGCACAGAGACATTAGGAAAACCCTCAGGGGAGACGAGCTTTGGCTTTCCGTTGAACCCACGCGCTGCCGACCGTTGGTGGAACCTCCCCACGCTCAGGATTCCGGAACCATTGTCAGTGCGTGGGGGAGCTCGAGAGACAACTCCACGAAGCTCTCTTCAGTCACAGGTGTTCCCTGTTCGGGGAAGTGCGAGAAATACCTTCCCTGTCTTTGGGAAGGCAGCCTCTGTCTCTGGGATTCCCTGCAAACCCCCCTAGCATTCCCTGGCACAGAGATATTTGGAAAAACCTCAGGGGAGACGAGCGTAGGGTTTCCGTTAGAACCCACGCGCTGCCGACCGTTGGTGGAACCTCCCCACGCTCAGGATTCCGGAACCATTGTAAGTGCGTGGGGTAGTTCGAGAGACAACTCCACGCAGCTCTCTTCATTCACAGGTGTTCCCTGCTCGGGGAAGCCCGAGAAATACCTTCCCTGACCTTGGGGAGGCAGCCTGTGTCACTGGGATATCCTGCAAACCCCCCTAGCATTCCCTGACACAGAGACATTAGGAAAACACTCAGGGGAGACGAGAATAGGCTTTCCGTTAGAACCCAGCGCTGCCGACCGTTGGTGGAACCTCCCCACGCTCAAGATTCTGGAACCATTGTCAGTGCGTGGGGAACTCGTGAGACAACTCCACACAGCTCTCTTTAGTCACAGGTGTTCCCTGTTCGGGGAAGTCGGAGAAATACCTTCCCTGATCTTGTGGAGGCAGCCTCTGCCACTGGGATATCCTGCAAACCCCCCTAGCATTCCCTGGCAGAGAGACATTAGGAAAACAATCAGGGGAGACAAGCTTAGGCATTCCGTTTGAACCCACGCGCTGCCGACCGTTGGTGGAACCACCCCATGCTCAGGATTCCGGAACCATTGTCAGTGCGAGGGGGAGCTCGAGAGACAACTCCACGCATCTCTGTTCAGTCACAGGTGTTCCCTGTTCGGGGAAGTCCGAGAAATACATTCCCTGACCTTGGGGAGGCAGCCTCTGTCACTGGGATATCCTGCAAACCCCCAAAAATTCCCTGCACAGAAACATTAGGAAAACCCTCAGGGGAGTTGAGCTTAGGCATTCCGTTAGAACCCACGTGCTGCCGACTGTTGGTGGAACCTCCCCACGCTCAGGATTCCGGAACCATTGTCAGTGCGTGGGGGAGCTCGAGAGACAACTCCACGCAGCTCTCTTCAGTCACAGGTGTTCCCTGTTCGGGGAAGTCCGAGAAATAACTTCCCTGAACTTGGGGAGGCAGCCTCTGTCACTGGGATATCCTGCAAACACCCCTAGCATTCCCTGGCAGAGTGACATTAGAAAAACCCTCAGGGGAGACGAGCTTAGGCTTTCCGTTAGAACCCACGCGCTGCCGAGCGTTGGTGGAACCTCCCAACTCTCAGGATTCCGGAACCATAGTCAGTGAGTGAGGGAGCTCGAGAGACATCTCTAAGCAGCTCTCTTCAGTCACAGATGTTCCCTGTTCGGGGAAGTCCGAGAAATACATTTCCTGACCTTGGGGCGGCAGCCTATGTCACCGGGATATCCTGCAAACACCCTTAGAATTCCCTGGCACAGAGACATTAGGAAAAGCCTCAGGGGAGACGAGAATTGGCATTCCGTTAGAACCCACGCGCTGCCGACCGTTGGTGGAACCTCCCCTCGCTCAGGATTCCGGACCAATTGTCAGTGCGTGGGGGATCTCGAGAGACAACTCCACGCATCTCTGTTCAGTCACAGGTGTTCCCTGTTTGGGGAAGTCCGAGAAATACATTCCCTGACCTTGGGGAGGCAGCCTCTGTCACTGGGATATCCTGCAAACCCCCCTAGCATTCCCTGGCACAGAGACATTAGCAAAACCTCAGGGGAGACGAGCTTAGGCTTTCCGTTAGAACCCACGCGCTGACGACAGTTGGTGGAACCTCCCGACGCTCAGGATTCCGGAACCGTTGTCAGTGCGTGGAGGAGCTCGAGAGACAACTCCAAGCAGCTCTCTTCAGTCACAGGTGTTCCCTGTTCGGGGAAGTCCGAGAAATAACTTCCCTGACCTTGGGGAGGCAGCCTCTGTCACTGGGATATCCTGCAAACCCCCCTAGCATTCCCTGGCACAGAGACTTTTGGAAAACCCTCAGAGGAGACGAACTTACGCATTCCGTTAGAACCCACGCGCTGCCGACCGTTGTTGGAACCTCCCCACGCTCAGAATCCCGGAACCATTGTCAATGCGTGGGGGAGCTCGAGATACAACTCCACGAAGCTCTCTTCAGTCACAGGTGTTCCCTGTTCGGGGAAGACCGAGAAATAATTTCCTGACCTTGGGGAGGCAGCCTGTGTCACTGGGATATCCTGCAAACTCCCCTAGCATTCCCTGGCAGAGAGACATTAGGAAAACCCTCAGGGAAGTCGAGCTTAGGCTTTCCATTTGAACCCACGCGCTGCCGACCGTTGGTGGAACCTCCCCACGCTCAGGATTCCGGAACCATTGTCAGTGCGTGGGGGATCTCGAGAGACAACTCCACGCAGCTCTCTTCAGTCACAGGTGTTCCCTGTTCGGGGAAGTCAGAGAAATACCTTCCCTGACCTAGGGGAGGCAGCCTCTGTCACTGGGATATCCTGCAAACCCCCCTAGCATTCCCTGGCACAGAGATATTAGGAATACCCTCAGGGGAGATGAGCTTAGGCTTTCCGTTAGAACCCAAGCGCTGCCGACCGTTGGTGGAACCTCCCCACGCTCAGGATTCCGAAAATATTGTCAGTGCGTGGGGGATCTCGAGAGACAATTCCACGCAGCTCTCTTCAGTCACAGGTGTTCCCTGTTCGGGGAAGTCCGAGAAATACCTTCCCTGACCTTGGGGAGGCAGCCTCTGTCACTGGGATATCCTGCAAACCCCCCTAGCATTCCCTCGCACAGAGACATTAGCAAAACCTCAGAGGAGACGAGCTTAGGCTTTCCGTTAGAACCCACGCGCTGCCGACCGTTGGTGGAACCTCCCCACGCTCAGGATTCCGGAACCATTGTCAGTGCGTGGGGGAGTTCGAGAGACAACTCCACGCAGCTCTCTTCAGTCACAGGTGTTCCCTGTTCGGGGAAGTCCGAGAAAAAACTTCCCTGAACTTGGGGAGGCAGCCTCTGTCACTAGGATATCCTGCAAACCCCCCTAGCATTCCCTGGCACAGAGTTATTAGGAAAACCCTCAGGGGAGACGAGCTTAGGCATTCCGTTTGAAACCACGCGCTGCCGACCGTTGGTGGATCCTCCCCACGCTCAGGATTCCGGAAACATTTTCAGTGCGTGGGGGAGCTCGAGAGAAAACTCCACGCAACTCTCTTCAGTCTCAGGTGTTCCCTGATCGGGGAAGTCCGAGAAATAAATTCCCTGAACTTGGGGAGGCAGCCTCTGTCACTGGGATATCCTGCAAAACCCCTAGCATTCCCTGGCACAGAGACATAAGGAAAACCTTCAGGGGAGATGAGCTTAGGCATTCCGTTAGAACCCACGTGCTGCCGACCGTTGGTGGAACCTCCCAACGCTTAGGATTCCGGAACCATTGTCAGTGCGTGGGGGATCTCGAGAGACATCTCCACGCATCTCTCTTCAGTCACAGAAATTCCCTGTTCGGGGAAGTCCGTGAAATAACTTCCCTGACCTTGGGGAGACAGCCTCTGTCACTGGGTTATCCTGCAAACCCCCCTAGCATTCCCTGGCACGGACAAATTAGGAAAACACTCAGGGGAGACGAGCTTAGGCTTTCCGTTAGAACCCACGCGCTGCCGACCGTTGGTGGAACCTCCCAACGCTCAGGATTCTGGAACCATTGTCAGTGCGTGGGGGAGCTCGAGAGACAACTCCACGCAGCTCTCTTCAGTCACAGGTGTTCCCTGTTCTGGGAAGTCCGAGAAATACCTTCCCTGAATTGGGGAGGCAGCCTCTGTCACTTGGATATCCTGCAAAACCCCCAGCATTCCCTGGCACAGAGACATTAGCAAAACCTCAGGGGAGACGAGCTTAGGCTTTCCGTTAGAACCCACGCGCTGCCGACAGTTGGTGGAACCTCCCCACGCTCAGGATTCCGGAACCATTGTCAGTGCGTGGGGGAGCTCGAGAGACAACTCCAGGCAGCTCTCTAAAGTCACAGGTGTTCCCTGTTTGGGGAAGTCCGAGAAATACCTTCCCTGAACTTGGGGAGGCAGCCTCTGTCACTGGGATATCCTGCAAACCCTCCTAGCATTCCCTGGCACAGAGACATAAGGAAAACCCTCAGGGGAAACGAGCTAAGGCTTTCCGTTAGAGCCCACGCCCTGCCGACCGTTGGTGGAACCTCCCCACGCTCAGGATTGCGGAACCATTGTCAGTGCGTGGGGGAGCTCGAGAGACAACTCCACGCAGCTCTCTTCAGTCACAAGTGTTCCCTGTTCGGGGAAGTCCGAGAAATACCTTCCCTGACCTTGGGGAGGCAGCCTCTGTCACTGGGATAACCTGCAAACACCCCTAGCATTCCCTGGCACAGAGACCTTAGGAAAACCCTCAGGGGAGACGAGCTTAGGCTTTCCGTTAGAACCCACGCGCTGCCGACCGTTGGTGGAACCTCCCCACGCTCAGGATTCCGGTACTATTGTCTGTGCGAGGGGGAGCTTGAGAGACAACTCCACGCAGCTCTCTTCAGTCACAGGTGTTCCCTGTTCGGGAAAGTCCGAGAAAAAACTTCCCTGAACTTGGGGAGGCAGCCTGTGTCACTGGGATACCCTGCAAACCCCCCTAGCATTCCCTGGCACAGAGACATAAGGAAAACCCTCAGGGGAGACGAGCTTAGGCTTTCCGTTAGATCCCACGCCCTGCCGACCGTTGGTGGAACCTCCCCACGCTCAGGATTCCGGAACAATTGTCAGTGGGTGGGGGAAATCGAGAGACAACTTCACGCAGCTCTCTTCAGTCACAGGTGTTCCCTGTTCGGGGAAGTCCGAGAAAAACCTTCCCTGACCTTGGGGATGCAGCCTCTGTCACTGGGATATCCTGCAAACCCCCCTAGATTTCCCTGGCACAGAGACATTAGGAAAACCCTCAGGGGAGACGAGCTTAGGCATTCCGTTTGAACCCACGCGTTGCCGACCGTTGGTGGAACCTCCCCAATCTCAGGATTCCGGAACCATTGTCAGTGCGTGGGGGAGCTCGAGAGAAAACTCCACGCAGCTCTCTTCAGTCACAGGTGTTCCCTGTTCGGGGAAGTCCGAGAAATACATTCCCTGACCTTTGGGAGGCAGCCTCTGTCACTGGGATATCCTGCAAACCCCCTAGCATTCCCTGGCACAGAGACATTAGGAAAACCCTCAGGGGAGACGAGCTTAGGCTTTCCGTTAAAACCCACGCGCTGCCGACCGTTGGTGGAACCTCCACACGTTCAGGATTCCGGAAACATTGTCAGTGCGTGGGGGAGCTCGAGAGACAACTCCACGAAGCTCTCTTCAGTCACAGGTGTTCCCTGTTCGGGGAAGTCCGAGAAAAACCTTCCCTGACCTTCGGGAGGCAGCCTGTGTCACTGGGATATCCTGCAAACACCCCTAGCATTAACTGGCACAGAGACATTAGGAAAACCCTCAGGGGACACGAGCTTAGGCTTTCCGTTAGAACCCACGCGCTGCCGACCGTTGGTGGAACCTCCCCACGCTCAGGATTCCGGAACCAATGTCAGTGCGTGGGGGAGCTCGATAGAAAACTCCACGCAGCTCTTTTCATGCACAGGTGTTCCCTGTTCTGGGAAGTCCGAGAAATACCTTCCCTGACTTTGGGGAAGTAGCCTCTGTCACTGGGATATACTGCAAACACACCTAGCATTCCATGGCACAGAGATATTAGGAAAATCCTCAGGGGAGATGAGCTTAGGCATTCCGTTAGAACCCACACGCTGCCGACCGTTGGTGTATCCTCCCCATGCTCAGGATTCCGGAACCATTGTCAGTGCGTGGGGGAGCTCGAGAGAAAACTCCACGCAGCTCTCTTCAGTCACAGGTGTTCCCTGTTCTGGGAAGTCCGAGAAATACCTTCCCTGAATTGGGGAGGCAGCCTCTGTCACTGGGATATCCTGCAAAACCCCCAGCATTCCCTTGCACAGAGACATTAGCAAAACCTCAGGGGAGACGAGCTTAGGCTTTCCGTTAGAACCCACGCGCTGCCGACCGTTGGTGGAACCTCCCCACGCTCAGGATTCCGGAACCATTGTCAGTGCGTGGGGGAGCTCGAGAGACAACTCCAGGCAGCTCTCTTCAGTCACAGGAGTTCCCTGTTCGGGGAAGTCCGAGAAATACCTTCCCTGAACTTGGGGAGGCAGCCTCTGTCACTGGGATATCGTGCAAATCCCCCTAGCATTCCCTGGCACAGAGACATTAGAAAAACCCTCAGGGGAGACGAGCTTAGGCTTTCGGTTAGAACCCACACGCTGCCGACCTTTGGTGGAACCTCCACACGCTCAGGATTCCGGAATCATTGTCAGTGCGAGGGGGAGCCCGCGAGACATCTCCACGCAGCTCTCGTCAGTCACTGGTGTTCCCTGTTCGGGGAAGTCCGAGAAAAACCTTCCCTGACCTTGGGGAGGCCGCCTGTGTCACTGGGATATCCTGCAAACACCCCTAGCATTCCCTGGCACAGAGACAGTAGGAAAACCCTCATGGGAGACGAGCTTAGGCTTTCCGTTAGAACCCACGCGCTGCCGACCGTTGGTGGAACCTCCCTACGCTCAGGATTCCGGAAACATTATCAGTGCGTGGGGGAGATCGAGAGACAATTCCACGCAGCTCTCTTCAGTCACAGGTGTTCCCTGTTCGGGGAAGTCCGAGAAGTACCTTCCCTAACCTTGTGGAGGCAGCCTCAGTAACTGGGATATCCTGAAACACCCCTAGCAATCCCTGGCACAGAGACATTAGGAAAATCCTCAGGGGAGACGAGCTTAGGCTTTCCGTTAGAACCCACGCGCTGCCGACCGTTGGTGAAACCTCCCCACGCTCAGGATTCCGAAAACATTGTCAGTGCGTGGGGGATCTCGAGAGACAACTCCACGCAGCTCTCTAAAGTCACAGGTGTTCCCTGTTTGGGGAAGTCCGAGAAATACCTTCCCTGAACTTGGGGAGGCAGCCTCTGTCACTGGGATATCCTGCAAACCCCCCTAGCATTCCCTGGCACAGAGACATAAGGAAAACCCTCAGGGGAAACGAGCTAAGGCTTTCCGTTAGAGCCCACGCCCTGCCGACCGTTGGTGGAACCTCCACACGTTCAGGATTCCGGAAACATTGTCAGTGCGTGGGGGAGCTCGAGAGACAACTCCACGAAGCTCTCTTCAGTCACAGGTGTTCCCTGTTCGGGGAAGTCCGAGAAAAACCTTCCCTGACCTTCGGGAGGCAGCCTGTGTCACTGGGATATCCTGCAAACACCCCTAGCATTAACTGGCACAGAGACATTAGGAAAACCCTCAGGGGACACGAGCTTAGGCTTTCCGTTAGAACCCACGCGCTGCCGACCGTTGGTGGTACCTCCCCACGCTCAGGATTCCGGAAACAATGTCAGTGCGTGGGGGAGCTCGAGAGAAAACTCCACGCAGCTCTCTTCAGTCACAGGTGTTCCCTGTTCGGGGAAGTCCGAGAAGTACCTTCCCTGACCTTGGGGAGGCAGCCTCAGTCACTGGGATATCCTGCAAACCCCCCTAGCATTCCCTGGCACAGAGACATTAGGAAAACCCTCAGGGGAGACGAGCTTAGGCTTTCCGTTAGAACCCACGCGCTGCCGACCGTTGGTGGAACCTCCCCACGCTCAGGATTCCGGAACCATTTTCAGTGATTGGGGGAGCTCGAGAGAAAACTCCACGCAGTTCTCTTCACTCACAGGTGTTCCCTGTTCGGGGAAGCCCGAAAAGTAACTTCCCTGAACTTGGGGAGGCAACGTCTGTCACTGGGATATCCTGCAAACAGAACTAGCATTCCCTGGCACAGAGACATTAGGAAAATCCTCAGGGGAGACGAGATTAGGCTTTCCGTTAGAACCCACGCGCTGCCGACCGTTGGTGGAACCTCCCCACGCTCAGGATTCCGGAAACATTGTCAGTGCGTGGGGGAGCTCGATAGACAACTCCACACAGGTCTCTTCAGTCACAGGTGTTCCCTGTTCGGGGAAGTCCGAGAAAAAACTTCCCTGAACTTGGGAGACAGCCTCTGTCACTAGGATATCCTGCAAACCCCCCTACCATTCCCTGGCACAGAGATATTAGGAAAACACTCAGGGTAGACGAGCTTAGGCATTCCGTTAGAACCCACGCGCTGCCGACCGTTGGTGGAACCTCTCCACGCTCAGGATTCCGAAACCATTGTCAGACCGTGGGGGAGCTCGAGAGACAACTCCACGCAGCTCTCTTCAGTCACAGGTGTTCCATGTACGGGGAAGTCCGAGAAATACCTTCCCTGACCTTGGGGAGGCAGCGTCTGTCACTGGGATATCCTGCAAACCCCCCTAGAATTCCCTGCCACAGAGATATTAGGAAAACCCTCAGGGGAGACGAGCTTAGGCTTTCCGTTAGAACCCACGCCCTGCCGACCGTTGGTGGAACCTCCCAACGCTCAGGATTCCGGAACAAATGTCATTGCAAGGGGGAGCTCGAGAGACAACTCCACGCAGCTCTCTTCAGTCACAGGTGTTCCCTGTTCGGGGAAGTCCGAGAAATACCTTCCCTGACCTTGGGGAGGCAGCCTGTGTCACTGGGATATCCTGCAAACCCCCCTAGCATTCCCTGGCACAGAGACATTAGGAAAACCCTCAGGGGAGACGAGCTTAGGCTTTCCGTTAGAACCAACGCGCTGCCGACCGTTGGTGGAACCTCCCCACGCTCAGGATTCCGAAACCATTGTCAGTGCGTGGGGGAGCTCGAGAGACAACTCCACGCAGCTCTCTTCAGTCACAGGTGTTCCCTGTTCGGGGAAGTCCGAGAAGTACCTTCCCTGACCTTGGGGAAGCAGCCTCAGTCACTGGGATATCCTGCAAACAGAACTAGCATTCCCTGGCACAGAGACATTAGGAAAATTCTCAGGGGAGACGAGCTTAGGCATTCCGTTAGAACAAACGCGCTGCCGACCGTTGGTGGAACCTCCCCACGCTCAGGATTCCGGAACCATTGTCAGTGCGTGGGGGAGCTCGAGAGACAACTACACGCAGCTCTCTTCAGTCACAGGTGTTCCCTGTCCGGGGAAGTCCGAGATGTACCTTCCCTGAACATGGGGAGGCAGCCTCTCTCACTGGGATATCCTGCAAACAGCCCTAGCATTCAGTGACAAAGAGACATAAGGAAAACCCTCAGGGTAGACGAGCTTAGGCTTTCGGTTAGAACCAACGTGCTGCCGACCTTTGGTGGAACCTCCCCACGCTCAGGATTCCGGAAACATTGTCAGTGCTTGGGGGAGCTCGAGAGACAACTCCACGCAGCTCTCTTCAGTCACAGGTGTTCCCTGTTCGGGGAAGTTCGAGAAATACCTTCCCTGACCTTGGGGAGACAGCCACTGACTTTAGGATATCCTGCAAACCCCCCTTGCATTCCCTGGCACAGAGAAATTAGGAAAACCCTCAGGGGAGACGAGCTTAGGCTTTCCGTTAGAACCCACGCCCTGCCGACCGTTGGTGGAACCTCCCCACGCTGAGGATTCCGGAACCATTGTCAGTGCGTGGGGGAGCTCGAGAGACAACTCCACGCAGCTCTCTTCAGTCACAGGTGTTCCCTGTTCGGGGAAGTCCGAGAAATACCTTCCCTGACCTTGGGGAGGCAGCCTCTGTCACTGGGATATCCTGCAAAGCCGCCTAGCATTCCCTGGCGCAGAGACATTAGCAAAAACTCAGGGGAGACGAGCTTAGGCTTTCCGTTAGAACCCACGCGCTGCCGATCGTTGGTGGAACCTCCCCACGCTCAGGATTCCGGAACCATTGTCAGTGCGTGGGGGAGCTCGGGAGAAAATTCCACGCAGCTCTCTTCAGTCACAGGTGTTCCCTGTTCGGGGAAGTACGAGAAATAAATTTCCTGACCTTGGGGAGGCAGCCTCTGTCACTGGGATATCCTGCAAACCCCCTAGCATTCCCTGGCACAGAGACATTAGGAAAACCCTCAGGGGAGTCGAGCTTATGCTTTCCGTTAGAACCCACGCGCTGCCGACCGTTGGTGGAACCTCCCCACGCTCAGAATTCCGGAACCATTGTCAGTGCGTTAGGGAGCTCGAGAGACAACTCCACGCAGCTCTCTTTACTCACAGGTGTTCCCTATTCGGGGAAGTCCGAGAAATACCTTCCCTGACCTTGGGGAGGCAGCCTGAGTCACTGGGATATCCTGCAAACCCCCCTAGCATTCCCTGGCACAGAGACAGTAGGAATACACTCAGGGGAGACGAGCTTAGGCATTCCGTTAGAACCCACGCTCTGCCGACCGTTGGTGGAACCTCCCCACGCTCAGTATTCCGGAATCATTGGCAGTGCTTGGGGGAGCTCGAGAGACAACTCCACGCAGCTCTCTTCAGTCACAGGTGTTCCCTGTTTGGGGAAGTCCGAGAAGTACCTTCCCTGAACTTGGGGAGGCAGCCTCTGTCACTGGGATATCCTGCAAACAGCCCTAGCATTCCCTGGCAAAGAGACATTAAGAAAACCCTCAGGGGAGACGAGCTTAGGCTTTCCGTTAGAACCCACGCGCTGCCGACCGTTGGTGGATCCTCCCCACGCTCAGTATTCCGGAACAATTGTCAGTTCGTGGGGGAGCTCGAGAGACAACTCCACGCAGCTCTCTTCAGTCACAAGTGTTCCCTGTTCGGGGAAGTCCGAGAAATAACTTCCCTGACTTTGGGGAGGCAGCCTCTTTCACTGGGAAACCTGCAAACCCCCCTAGCATTCCCTGGCACAGAGACATTAGGAAAACCCTCAGGGAGACGAGCTTAGGCTTTCCGTTAGAACCCACGCGCTGCCGACCGTTGGTGGAACATTCCCACGCTCAGGATTGCGGAACCATTGTCAGTGCGTGGGGGAGCTCGAGAGACAACTCCACAATGCTCTCTTCAGTCACATGTGTTTCCTGTTCGGGGAAGTCCGAGAAAAACCTTCCCTGAACTTGTGGACGCAGCCTCTGTCACTGGTATATCCTGCAAACCCCCCTTGCATTCCCTGGCAAGAGACATTTAGGAAATCCTCAGGGGATTCGAGCTTAGGCTTTCCGTTAGAACCCACTCTCTGCCGACCGTTGGTGGAGCCTCCCCACGCCCAGGATACTGGAACCATTGTCAATGCGTTGGGGAACTCGAGAGATAACTCCAAGCAGCTCTCTTCAGTCACAGGTGTTCCCTGTTCGGGGAAGTCCGAGAAATACCTTCCCTGACCTTGGGGAGGCAGCCTCCCTCACTGGAATATCCTGCAAACCCCCCTAGCATTCCCTGGCACAGAGACATTAGGAAAAACCTCAGGGGAGACGAGCTTAGGCTTTCCGTTAGAACCCACGCGCTGCCGACCGTTGGTGGAACCTCCCCACGCTCAGGATTTCAGAACAAATGTCATTCTAAGGGGGAGCTCGAGAGACAACTCCACGCAGCTCTCTTCAGTCACAGGTGTTCCCTGTTCGGGGAAGTTCGAGAAAAACCTTCCCTGACCTTGGGGAGGCAGCCTGTGTCACTGGGATATCCTGCAAACGCCCCTAGCATTCCCTGGCACAGAGACATTAGGAAAACCCTCATGGGAGACGAGCTTAGGGTTTCCGTTAGAACCAACGCGCTGCCAACAGTTGGTGGAACCTCCCCACGCTCAGGATTCCGGAACCATTGTCAGTGCGAGGGGGAGATCGAGAGACAACTCCACGCAGCTCTCTTCAGTCACAGGTGTTCCCTGTTCGGGGAAGTCCGAGAAATACCTTCCCTGACCTTGGGGAGGCAGCCTCTGTCACTGGGATATCCTGCAAACCCCCCTAGCAATCAGTGGCACAGAGATATTAGGAAAACCCTCAGGGGAGACGAGCTTAGGCTTTCCGTTAGAATCCACGCGCTGCCGACCGTTGGTGGAACCTCCCCACGCTCAGGATTCCGGAACCATTATCAGTGAGTGGGGGAGCTCGAGAGACAACTCCACGCAGCTCTCTTCAGTCACAGGTGTTCCCTGTTCGGGGAAGTTCGAGAAATATCTTCCCTGACATTGGGGAGGCAGCCTCCATCACTGGGATATCCTGCAAACACCCCTAGCATTCCCTGGCACAGAGAAATTAGGAAAAACCTCAGGGGAGACGAGGTTAGGCTTTCCGTTAGAACCCATGCGCTGCCGACCGTTGGTGGAACCTCCACACGCTCAGGATTCCGGAACCATTGTCTGTTCGAGGGGGAGATCGAGAGAAAACTCCACGCAGCTCTCTTCAGTCACAGGTGTTCCCTGTTCGGGGAAGTCCGAGAAATACCTTCCCTGACCTTGGGGAGGCAGCCTCTGTCACTGGTATATCCTGCAAATACCCCTAGCATTCCCTGGCACAGAGACATTAGGAAAACCCTCAGGGGAGATTAGCTTAGGCTTTCCGATAGAACCCACGCACTGCCGACCGTTTGTGGAACCTCCCCACGTTCAGGATTCCGGAACCATTGTCAGTGCGTGGGGGAGCTCGAGAGACAACTCCACGCAGCTCTCTTCAGTCACAGGTGTTCCCTGTTCGGGGAAGTCCGAGAAATAAATTCCCTGAACTTGGGGAAGCAGCCTCAGTCACTGGGATATCCTGCAAAACCGCTAGCATTCCCTGGCACAGAGACATTAGGAAAACGCTCAGGGGAGATTAGCTTAGGCTTTCCATTTGAACCCACGCGCTGCCGACCGTTGGTGGAACCTCCCCACGCTCAGGATTCCGGAACCATTGTCAGTGCGTGGGGGAGCTCGAGAGACAACTCCACGCAGCTCTCTTCAGTCACAGGTGTTCCCTGTTCGGGGAAGTCTGAGAAATAACTTCCCTGACCTTGGGGAGGCAGCGTCTGTCACTGGGATATCCTGCAAACCCCCCTAGAATTCCCTGGCACAGAGATATTAGGAAAACCCTCAGGGGAGACGAGCTTAGGCTTTCCGTTAGAACCCACGCGCTGCCGACCGTTGGTGGAACCTCCCCACGCTCAGGATTCCGGAACAAATGTCATTGCAAGGGGGAGCTCGAGAGACAACTCCACGCAGCTCTCTTCAGTCACAAGTGTTCCCTGTTCGGGGAAGTCCTAGAAATAACTTCCCTGACCTTGGGGAGGCAGCCTCTTTCACTGGGAAATCCTGCAAACCCCCTAGCATTCCCTGGCAGAGAGTCATTAGGAAAACTCTCAGGGGAGACGAGCTTAAGTTTTCCGTTAGAACCCACGCGCTGCCGACCGTTGGTGGAACCTCCCCAAGCTCAGGATTGCGGAACCATTGTCAGTGCGTGGGGGAGCTCGAGAGATAACTCCACAATGCTCTCTTCAGTCACAGGTGTTCCCTGTTCGGGGAAGTCCGAGAAAAACTTTCCCTGACCTTGGGGAGGCAGCCTCTGTCACTGGTATATCCTGCAAACCCCCCTAGCATTCCCTGGCACAGAGACATTAGGAAAACCCTCAGGGGAGACGAGCTTTGGCTTTCCGTTAGAACCCACGCGCTGCCGACCGTTGGTGGAACCTCCCCACGCTCAGGATTCCGGAACCATTGTCAGTGCGTGGGGGAGCTCGAGAGACAACTCCACGCAACTCTCTTCAGTCACAGGTGTTCCCTGTTCGGGGAAGTCCGAGAAATAACTTCCCTGACATTGGGGAGGCAGCCTCGGTCACTGGGATATCCTGAAACCCCCCCTAGCATTCCCTTGCACAGAGAGATTAGGAAAACCCTCAGGGGAGACGAGCTTAGGCTTTCCGTTAGAATCCACGCGCTGCCGACCGTTGGTGGAACTTCCCCACGCTCAGGATTCCGGAACCATTGTTAGTGAGTGGGGGAGCTCGAGAGACAACTCCACGCAGCTCTCTTCAGTCACAGGTGTTCCCTGTTCGGGGAAGTTCGAGAAATATCTTCCCTGACCTTGGGGAGGCAGCCTCCGTCACTGGGATATCCTGCAAACACCCCTAGCATTCCCTGGCACAGAGAAATTAGGAAAACCCTCAGGGGAGACGAGCATAGGCTTTCCGTTAGAACCCATGCGCTGCCGACCGTTGGTGGAACCTCCCCACGCTCAGGATTCCGGAACCATTGTCAGTGCGAGGGGGAGCTCGAGAGACAACTCCACGCAGCTCTCTTCAGTCACAGGTGTTCCCTGTTCGGGGAAGTCCAAGAAATACCTTCCCTGACCTTGGGGAGGCAGCCTCTGTCACTGGGATATCCTGCAAACACCCCTAGCATTCCCTGGCACAGAGACATTAGGAAATCCCTCAGGGGAGACGAGCTTAGGCTTTCCGTTAGAACCAACGCGCTGCCGACCGTTGGTGGAACCTCCCCACGCTCAGGATTCCGGAACAATTGTCAGTGCGTGGGGGAGCTCGAGAGACAACTCCACGCAGCTCTCTTCATTCACAGGTGTTCTCTGTTCGGGGAAGTTCGAGAAATACCTTCCCTGACCTTGGGGAGGCAGCCTCTGTCACTGGGATATCCTGCAAACCCCCCTAGCATTCCCTGGCACAGAGATATTAGGAAGACACTCCGGGGAGACGAGCTTAGGCAATCCGTTAGAACCCATGAGCTGCCGACCGTTGGTGGAACCTCCCCACGCTCAGGATTCCGGAACCATTGTCAGTGCGTGGGGGAGCTCGAGAGAAAACTCCACGCAGCTCTCTTCAGTCACAGGTGTTCCCTGTTCGGGGAAGTCTGAGAAATACATTCCCTGAGCTTGGGTGGCAGCCTCTGTCACTGGTTTATCCTGCAAAAGCCCCTAGCATTCCCTGGCAAAGAGACATTAGGAAAACCCTCAGGGGAGACGAGCTTAGGCTTTCCATTTGAACCCACGCGCTGCCGACCTTTGGTGGAACCTCCCCACGCTCAGGATTCCGGAAAAATTGTCAGTGCGTGGGGGAGCTCGAGAGACAACTCCACGCAGCTCTCTTCAGTCACAGGTGTTCCCTGTTCGGGGAAGTACGAAAAATACCTTCCCTGAACAAGGGGAGGCAGCGTCTGTCACTGGGATAACCTGCAAACCCCCCTAGCATTCCCTGGCACAGAGACATTAGGAAAAACCTCAGGGGAGACGAGCTAAGGCTTTCCGTTAGAACCCACGCGCTGCCGACCGTTGGTGGAACATCCCCACGCTCAGGATTCCGGAACCATTGTCAGTGCGTGGGGGAGCTCGAGAGACAACTCCACACAACTCTCTTCAGTCACAGGTGCTCCCTGTTCGGGGAAGTCCGAGAAATAACTTCCCTGACATTGGGGAGGCAGCCTCTGTCACTGGGATATCCTGCAAACCCCCCTAGCATTCCCTGGCACAGAGACATTAGGAAAACCCTCAGGGGAGACGAGCTTAGGCTTTCCGTTAGAATCCACGTGCTGCCGAACGTTGGTGGAACCTCCCCACGCTCAGGATTCCGGAACCATTGTCAGTGAGTGGGGGAGCTCGAGAGACAACTCCACGCAGCTCTTTTCAGTCACAGGTGTTCCCTGTTCGGGGAAGTTCGAGAAATATCTTCCCTGAGCTTGGGGAGGCATCCTCCGTCACTGGGATATCCTGCAAACACCCCTAGCATTCCCTGGCACAGAGATATTAGGAAAACCCTCAGGGGAGACGAGCTTAGGCTTTCCGTAAGAACCCATGCGCTGCCGACCGTTGGTGGATCCTCCCCACGCTCAGTATTCCGGAACAATTGTCAGTTCGTGGGGGAGCTCGAGAGACAACTCCACGCAGCTCTCTTCAGTCACAAGTGTTCCCTGTTCGGGGAAGTCCGAGAAATAACTTCCCTGACTTTGGGGAGGCAGCCTCTTTCACTGGGAAATCCTGCAAACCCCCCTAGCATTCCCTGGCACAGAGACATTAGGAAAACCCTCAGGGAGACGAGCTTAGGCTTTCCGTTAGAACCCACGCGCTGGCGACCGTTGGTGGAACCTCCCCACGCTCAGGATTGCGGAACCATTGTCAGTGCGTGGGGGAGCTCGAGAGACAACTCCACAATGCTCTCTTCAGTCACAGGTGTTCCCTGTTCGGGGAAGTCCGAGAAAAACCTTCCCTGAACTTGTGGACGCAGCCTCTGTCACTGGTATATCCTGCAAACCCCCCTAGCATTCCCTGGCAAGAGACATTTAGAAAATCCTCAGGGGAGTCGAGCTTAGGCTTTCCGTTAGAACCCACTCTCTGCCGACCGTTGGTGGAGCCTCCCCACGCTCAGGATACTGGAACCATTGTCAATGCGTTGGGGAACTCGAGAGATAACTCCAAGCAGCTCTCTTCAGTCACAGGTGTTCCCTGTTCGGGGAAGTCCGAGAAATACCTTCCCTGACCTTGGGGAGGCAGCCTCCCTCACTGGGATATCCTGCAAACCCCCCTAGCATTCCCTGGCACAGAGACATTAGGAAAAACCTCAGGGGAGACGAGCTTAGGCTTTCCGTTAGAACCCACGCGCTGCCGACCGTTGGTGGAACCTCCCCACGCTCAGGATTCCAGAACAAATGTCATTGCAAGGGGGAGCTCGAGAGAAAACTCCACGCAGCTCTCTTCAGTCACAGGTGTTCCCTGTTCGGGGAAGTTTGAGAAAAACCTTCCCTGACCTTGGGGAGGCAGCCTGTGTCACTGGGATATCCTGCAAACGCCCCTAGCATTCCCTGGCACAGAGACATTAGGAAAACCCTCATGGGAGACGAGCTTAGGGTTTCCGTTAGAACCAACGCGCTGCCAACCTTTGGTGGAACCTCCCCACGCTCAGGATTCCGGAACCATTGTCAGTGCGAGGGGGAGATCGAGAGACAACTCCACGCAGCTCTCTTCAGTCACAGGTGTTCCCTGTTCGGGGAAGTCCGAGAAATACCTTCCCTGACCTTGGGGAGGCAGCCTCTGTCACTGGTATATCCTGCAAATACCCCTAGCATTCCCTGGCCCAGCGACATTAGGAAAACCCTCAGGGGAGACGAGCTTAGGCTTTCCGTTAGAACCACCGCGCCGCTGACGGTTGGAGGAACCTCCCCACGCTCAGGATTCCGGAACCATTGTCAGTTCGTGGGGGAGCTGGAGAGACAACTCCACGCAGCTCTCTTCAGTCACAGGTGTTCCCTGTTCGGGGAAGTCCGAGAAATACCTTCCCTGACCTTGGGGAGGCAGCCTCTGTCACTGGGATATCCTGCAAACCCCCCTAGCATTCAGTGGCACAGAGACATTAGGAAAACCCTCAGGGGAGACGAGCTTAGGCTTTCCGTTAGAATCCACGCGCTTCCGACCGTTGGTGGAACCTCCTCACGCTCAGGATTCCGGAACCATTGTCAGTGAGTGGGGGAGCTCGAGAGACAACTCCACGCAGCTCTCTTCAGTCACAGGTGTTCCCTGTTCGGGGAAGTTCGAGAAATATCTTCCCTGACATTGGGGAGGCAGCCTCCATCACTGGGATATCCTGCAAACACCCCTAGCATTCCCTGGCACAGAGAAATTAGGAAAACCCTCAGGGGAGACGAGCTTAGGCTTTCCGTTAGAACCCATGCGCTGCCGACCGTTGGTGGAACCTCCACACGCTCAGGATTCCGGAACCATTGTCTGTGCGATGGGGAGATCGAGAGAAAACTCCACGCAGCTCTCTTCAGTCACAGGTGTTCCCTGTTCGGGGAAGTCCGAGAAATAACTTCCCTGACCTTGGGGAGGCAGCCTCTGTCACTGGTATATCCTGCAAATACCCCTAGCATTCCCTGGCACAGAGACATTAGGAAAACCCTCAGGGGAGATTAGCTTAGGCTTTCCGATAGAACCCACGCACTGCCGACCATTGGTGGAACCTCCCCACGTTCAGGATTCCGGAACCATTGTCAGTGCGTGGGGGAGCTCGAGAGACAACTCCACGCAGCTCTCTTCAGTCACAGGTGTTCCCTGTTCGGGGAAGTCCGAGAAATAAATTCCCTGAACTTGGGGAAGCAGCCTCAGTCACTGGGATATCCTGCAAAACCGCTAGCATTCCCTGGCACAGAGACATTAGGAAAACGCTCAGGGGAGATTAGCTTAGGCTTTCCATTTGAACCCACGCGCTGCCGACCGTTGGTGGAACCTCCCCACGCTCAGGATTCCGGAACCATTGTCAGTGCGTGGGGGAGCTCGAGAGACAACTCCACGCAGCTCTCTTCAGTCACAGGTGTTCCCTGTTCGGGGAAGTCTGAGAAAAACCTTCCCTGACCTTGGGGAGGCAGCGTCTGTCACTGGGATATCCTGCAAACCCCCCTAGAATTCCCTGGCACAGAGATATTAGGAAAACCCTCAGGGGAGACGAGCTTAGGCTTTCCGTTAGAACCCACGCGCTGCCGACCGTTGGTGGAACCTCCCCACGCTCAGGATTCCGGAACAAATGTCATTGCAAGGGGGAGCTCGAGAGACAACTCCACGCAGCTCTCTTCAGTCACAAGTGTTCCCTGTTCGGGGAAGTCCTAGAAATAACTTCCCTGACCTTGGGGAGGCAGCCTCTTTCACTGGGAAATCCTGCAAACCCCCCTAGCATTCCCTGGCAGAGAGTCATTAGGAAAACCCTCAGGGGAGACGAGCTTAGGTTTTCCGTTAGAACCCACGCGCTGCCGACCGTTGGTGGAACCTCCCCAAGCTCAGGATTGCGGAACCATTGTCAGTGCGTGGGGGAGCTCGAGAGATAACTCCACAATGCTCTCTTCAGTCACAGGTGTTCCCTGTTCGGGGAAGTCCGAGAAAAACTTTCCCTGACCTTGGGGAGGCAGCCTCTGTCACTGGTATATCCTGCAAACCCCCCTAGCATTCCCTGGCACAGAGACATTAGGAAAACCCTCAGGGGAGACGAGCTTTGGCTTTCCGTTAGAACCCACGCGCTGCCGACCGTTGGTGGAACCTCCCCACGCTCAGGATTCCGGAACCATTGTCAGTGCGTGGGGGAGCTCGAGAGACAACTCCACGCAACTCTCTTCAGTCACAGGTGTTCCCTGTTCGGGGAAGTCCGAGAAATAACTTCCCTGACATTGGGGAGGCAGCCTCGGTCACTGGGATATCCTGAAACCCCCCCTAGCATTCCCTTGCAGAGAGATTAGGAAAACCCTCAGGGGAGACGAGCTTAGGCTTTCCGTTAGAATCCACGCGCTGCCGACCGTTGGTGGAATCTCCCCACGCTCAGGATTCCGGAAACATTGTTAGTGAGTGGGGGAGCTCGAGAGACAACTCCACGCAGCTCTCTTCAGTCACAGGTGTTCCCTGTTCGGGGAAGTTCGAGAAATATCTTCCCTGACCTTGGGGAGGCAGCCTCCGTCACTGGGATATCCTGCAAAGACCCCTAGCATTCCCTGGCTCAGAGAAATTAGGAAAACCCTCAGGGGAGACGAGCATAGGCTTTCCGTTAGAACCCATGCGCTGCCGACCGTTGGTGGAACCTCCCCACGCTCAGGATTCCGGAACCATTGTCAGTACGAGGGGGAGCTCGAGAGACAACTCCACGCAGCTCTCTTCAGTCACAGGTGTTCCCTGTTCGGGGAAGTCCAAGAAATACCTTCCCTGACCTTGGGGAGGCAGCCTCTGTCACTGGGATATCCTGCAAACACCCCTAGCATTCCCTGGCACAGAGACATTAGGAAATCCCTCAGGGGAGACGAGCTTAGGCTTTCCGTTAGAACCAACGCGCTGCCGACCGTTGGTGGAACCTCCCCACGCTCAGGATTCCGGAACAATTGTCAGTGCGTGGGGGAGCTCGAGAGACAACTCCACGCAGCTCTCTTCAGTCACAGGTGTTCCCTGTTCGGGGAAGTTCGTGAAATACCTTCCCTGACCTTGGGGAGGCAGCCTCTGTCACTGGGATATCCTGCAAACCCCCCTAGCATTCCCTGGCACAGAGATATTAGGAAGACACTCCGGGGAGACGAGCTTAGGCAATCCGTTAGAACCCACGAGCTACCGACCGTTGGTGGAACCTCCCCACGCTCAGGATTCCGGAACCATTGTCAGTGCGTGGGGGAGCTCGAGAGAAAACTCCACGCAGCTCTCTTCAGTCACAGGTGTTCCCTGTTCGGGGAAGTCTGAGAAATACATTCCCTGAGCTTGGGTGGCAGCCTCTGTCACTGGTTTATCCTGCAAAAGCCCCTAGCATTCCCTGGCAAAGAGACATTAGGAAAACCCTCAGGGGAGACGAGCTTAGGCTTTCCATTTGAACCCACGCGCTGCCGACCTTTGGTGGAACCTCCCCACGCTCAGGATTCCGGAAAAATTGTCAGTGCGTGGGGGAGCTCGAGAGACAACTCCACGCAGCTCTCTTCAGTCACAGGTGTTCCCTGTTCGGGGAAGTACGAAAAATACCTTCCCTGAACAAGGGGAGGCAGCGTCTGTCACTGGGATAACCTGCAAACCCCCCTAGCATTCCCTGGCACAGAGACATTAGGAAAAACCTCAGGGGAGACGAGCTAAGGCTTTCCGTTAGAACCCACGCGCTGCCGACCGTTGGTGGAACATCCCCACGCTCAGGATTCCGGAACAATTGTCAGTGCGTGGGGGAGCTCGAGAGACAACTCCACACAACTCTCTTCAGTCACAGGTGTTCCCTGTTCGGGGAAGTCCGAGAAATAACTTCCCTGACATTGGGGAGGCAGCCTCTGTCACTGGGATATCCTGCAAACCCCCCTAGCATTCCCTGGCACAGAGACATTAGGAAAACCCTCAGGGGAGACGAGCTTAGGCTTTCCGTTAGAATCCACGTGCTGCCGAACGTTGGTGGAACCTCCCCACGCTCAGGATTCCGGAACCATTGTCAGTGAGTGGGGGAGCTCGAGAGACAACTCCACGCAGCTCTTTTCAGTCACAGGTGTTCCCTGTTCGGGGAAGTTCGAGAAATATCTTCCCTGAGCTTGGGGAGGCATCCTCCGTCACTGGGATATCCTGCAAACACCCCTAGCATTCCCTGGCACAGCGACATTAGGAAAACCCTCAGGGGAGACGATCTTAGGCTTTCCCTTAGAACCAACGCGCTGCCGACCGTTGGTGGAACCTCCCCACGCTCAGGATTCCGGAACCATTGTCAGTGCGTGGGGGAGCTCGAGAGACAACTCCACGCAACTCTCTTCACTCACAGGTGTTCCCTGTTTGTGGAAGTCCGAGAAATAACTTCCCTGACATTGGGGAGGCTGCCTCTGTCACTGGGACACAGTGCAAAACCCCCTAGCATTCCCTGGCACAGAGGCATTAGGAAAACCCTCAGGGGAGACGAGCTTGGGCTTTCCGTTTGAACCCACGCGCTGGCGACAGTTGGTGGAACCTCCCCACGCTCAGGATACTGGAACCATTGTCAGTGCGTGGGGGAGCTCGAGAGACAACTCCACGCAGCTCTCTTCAGTCACAGGTGTTCCCTGTTCGGGGAAGTCCGAGAAATACCTTCCCTGACCTTGGGGAGGCAGCCTCCCTCACTGGGATATCCTGCAAACCCCCCTAGCATTCCCTGGCACAGAGACATTAGGAAAAACCTCAGGGGAGACGAGCTTAGGCTTTCCGTTAGAACCCACACGCTGCCGACCTTTGGTGGAACCTCCCCACGCTCAGGATTCCAGAACAAATGTCATTGCAAGGGGGAGCTCGAAAGACAACTCCACGCAGCTCTCTTCAGTCACAGGTGTTCCCTGTTCGGTGAAGTTCGAGAAAAACCTTCCCTGATCTTGGGGAGGCAGCCTGTGTCACTGGGATATCCTGCAAACGCCCCTAGCATTCCCTGGCACAGAGACATTAGGAAAACCCTCATGGGAGACGAGCTTAGGGTTTCCGTTAGAACCAACGCGCTGCCAACCTTTGGTGGAACCTCCCCACGCTCAGGATTCCGGAACCACTGTCAGTGCGAGGGGGAGATCGAGAGACAACTCCACGCAGCTCTCTTCAGTCACAGGTGTTCCCTGTTCGGGGAAGTCCGAGAAATACCTTCCCTGACCTTGGGGAGGCAGCCTCTGTCACTGGTATATCCTGCAAATACCCCTAGCATTCCCTGGCACAGCGACATTAGGAAAACCCTCAGGGGAGACGAGCTTAGGCTTTCCGTTAGAACCACCGCGCCGCTGACGGTTGGAGGAACCTCCCCACGCTCAGGATTCCGGAACCATTGTCAGTTCGTGGGGGAGCTGGAGAGAAAACTCCACGCAGCTCTCTTCAGTCACAGGTGTTCCCTGTTCGGGGAATTCCGAGAAATACCTTCCCTGACCTTGGGGAGGCAGCCTCTGTCACTGGGATATCCTGCAAACCCCCCTAGCATTCAGTGGCACAGAGACATTAGGAAAACCCTCAGGGGAGACGAGCTTAGGCTTTCCGTTAGAATCCACGCGCTGCCGACCGTTGGTGGAACCTCCCCACGCTCAGGATTCCGGAACCATTGTCAGTGAGTGGGGGAGCTCGAGAGACAACTCCACGCAGCTCTCTTCAGTCACAGGTGTTCCCTGTTCGGGGAAGTTCGAGAAATATCTTCCCTGACATTGGGGAGGCAGCCTCCATCACTGGGATATCCTGCAAACACCCCTAGCATTCCCTGGCACAGAGAAATTAGGAAAACCCTCAGGGGAGACGAGCTTAGGCTTTCCGTTAGAACCCATGCGTTGCCGACCGTTGGTGGAACCTCCACACGCTCAGGATTCCGGAACTATTGTCTGTGCGATGGGGAGATCGAGAGAAAACTCCACACAGCTCTCTTCAGTCACAGGTGTTCCCTGTTCGGGGAAGTCCGAGAAATACCTTCCCTGACCTTGGGGAGGCAGCCTCTGTCACTGGTATATCCTGCAAATACCCCTAGCATTCCCTGGCACAGAGACATTAGGAAAACCCTCGGGGGAGATTAGCTTAGGCTTTCCGATAGAACCCACGCACTGCCGACCATTGGTGGAACCTCCCCACGTTCAGGATTCCGGAACCATTGTCAGTGCGTGGGGGAGCTCGATAGACAACTCCACGCAGCTCTCTTCAGTCACAGGTGTTCCCTGTTCGGGGAAGTCCGAGAAATAAATTCCCTGAACTTGGGGAAGCAGCCTCAGTCACTGGGATATCCTGCAAAACCGCTAGCATTCCCTGGCACAGAGACATTAGGAAAAAGCTCAGGGGAGATTAGCTTAGGCTTTCCATTTGAACCCACGCGCTGCCGACCGTTGGTGGAACCTCCCCACGCTCAGGATTCCGGAACCATTGTCAGTGCGTGGGGGAGCTCGAGAGACAACTCCACGCAGCTCTCTTCAGTCACAGGTGTTCCCTGTTCGGGGAAGTCTGAGAAATACCTTCCCTGACCTTGGGGAGGCAGCGTCTGTCACTGGTATATCCTGCAAACCCCCCTAGAATTCCCTGGCACAGAGATATTAGGAAAACCCTCAGGGGAGACGAGCTTTGGCTTTCCGTTAGAACCCACGCGCTGCCGACCGTTGGTGGAACCTCCCCACGCTCAGGATTCCGGAAACATTGTTAGTGAGTGGGGGAGCTCGAGAGACAACTCCACGCAGCTCTCTTCAGTCACAGGTGTTCCCTGTTCGGGGAAGTTCGAGAAATATCTTCCCTGACCTTGGGGAGGCAGCCTCCGTCACTGGGATATCCTGCAAACACCCCTAGCATTCCCTGGCACAGAGAAATTAGGAAAACCCTCAGGGGAGATTAGCTTAGGCTTTCCGATAGAACCCACGCACTGCCGACCGTTTGTGGAACCTCCCCACGTTCAGGATTCCGGAACCATTGTCAGTGCGTGGGGGAGCTCGAGAGACAACTCCACGCAGCTCTCTTCAGTCACAGGTGTTCCCTGTTCGGGGAAGTCCGAGAAATAAATTCCCTGAACTTGGGGAAGCAGCCTCAGTCACTGGGATATCCTGCAAAACCGCTAGCATTCCCTGGCACAGAGACATTAGGAAAACGCTCAGGGGAGATTAGCTTAGGCTTTCCATTTGAACCCACGCGCTGCCGACCGTTGGTGGAACCTCCCCACGCTCAGGATTCCGGAACCATTGTCAGTGCGTGGGGGAGCTCGAGAGACAACTCCACGCAGCTCTCTTCAGTCACAGGTGTTCCCTGTTCGGGGAAGTCTGAGAAATAACTTCCCTGACCTTGGGGAGGCAGCGTCTGTCACTGGGATATCCTGCAAACCCCCCTAGAATTCCCTGGCACAGAGATATTAGGAAAACCCTCAGGGGAGACGAGCTTAGGCTTTCCGTTAGAACCCACGCGCTGCCGACCGTTGGTGGAACCTCCCCACGCTCAGGATTCCGGAACAAATGTCATTGCAAGGGGGAGCTCGAGAGACAACTCCACGCAGCTCTCTTCAGTCACAAGTGTTCCCTGTTCGGGGAAGTCCTAGAAATAACTTCCCTGACCTTGGGGAGGCAGCCTCTTTCACTGGGAAATCCTGCAAACCCCCCTAGCATTCCCTGGCAGAGAGTCATTAGGAAAACTCTCAGGGGAGACGAGCTTAAGTTTTCCGTTAGAACCCACGCGCTGCCGACCGTTGGTGGAACCTCCCCAAGCTCAGGATTGCGGAACCATTGTCAGTGCGTGGGGGAGCTCGAGAGATAACTCCACAATGCTCTCTTCAGTCACAGGTGTTCCCTGTTCGGGGAAGTCCGAGAAAAACTTTCCCTGACCTTGGGGAGGCAGCCTCTGTCACTGGTATATCCTGCAAACCCCCCTAGCATTCCCTGGCACAGAGACATTAGGAAAACCCTCAGGGGAGACGAGCTTTGGCTTTCCGTTAGAACCCACGCGCTGCCGACCGTTGGTGGAACCTCCCCACGCTCAGGATTCCGGAACCATTGTCAGTGCGTGGGGGAGCTCGAGAGACAACTCCACGCAACTCTCTTCAGTCACAGGTGTTCCCTGTTCGGGGAAGTCCGAGAAATAACTTCCCTGACATTGGGGAGGCAGCCTCGGTCACTGGGATATCCTGAAACCCCCCCTAGCATTCCCTTGCACAGAGAGATTAGGAAAACCCTCAGGGGAGACGAGCTTAGGCTTTCCGTTAGAATCCACGCGCTGCCGACCGTTGGTGGAACTTCCCCACGCTCAGGATTCCGGAACCATTGTTAGTGAGTGGGGGAGCTCGAGAGACAACTCCACGCAGCTCTCTTCAGTCACAGGTGTTCCCTGTTCGGGGAAGTTCGAGAAATATCTTCCCTGACCTTGGGGAGGCAGCCTCCGTCACTGGGATATCCTGCAAACACCCCTAGCATTCCCTGGCACAGAGAAATTAGGAAAACCCTCAGGGGAGACGAGCATAGGCTTTCCGTTAGAACCCATGCGCTGCCGACCGTTGGTGGAACCTCCCCACGCTCAGGATTCCGGAACCATTGTCAGTGCGAGGGGGAGCTCGAGAGACAACTCCACGCAGCTCTCTTCAGTCACAGGTGTTCCCTGTTCGGGGAAGTCCAAGAAATACCTTCCCTGACCTTGGGGAGGCAGCCTCTGTCACTGGGATATCCTGCAAACACCCCTAGCATTCCCTGGCACAGAGACATTAGGAAATCCCTCAGGGGAGACGAGCTTAGGCTTTCCGTTAGAACCAACGCGCTGCCGACCGTTGGTGGAACCTCCCCACGCTCAGGATTCCGGAACAATTGTCAGTGCGTGGGGGAGCTCGAGAGACAACTCCACGCAGCTCTCTTCATTCACAGGTGTTCTCTGTTCGGGGAAGTTCGAGAAATACCTTCCCTGACCTTGGGGAGGCAGCCTCTGTCACTGGGATATCCTGCAAACCCCCCTAGCATTCCCTGGCACAGAGATATTAGGAAGACACTCCGGGGAGACGAGCTTAGGCAATCCGTTAGAACCCATGAGCTGCCGACCGTTGGTGGAACCTCCCCACGCTCAGGATTCCGGAACCATTGTCAGTGCGTGGGGGAGCTCGAGAGAAAACTCCACGCAGCTCTCTTCAGTCACAGGTGTTCCCTGTTCGGGGAAGTCTGAGAAATACATTCCCTGAGCTTGGGTGGCAGCCTCTGTCACTGGTTTATCCTGCAAAAGCCCCTAGCATTCCCTGGCAAAGAGACATTAGGAAAACCCTCAGGGGAGACGAGCTTAGGCTTTCCATTTGAACCCACGCGCTGCCGACCTTTGGTGGAACCTCCCCACGCTCAGGATTCCGGAAAAATTGTCAGTGCGTGGGGGAGCTCGAGAGACAACTCCACGCAGCTCTCTTCAGTCACAGGTGTTCCCTGTTCGGGGAAGTACGAAAAATACCTTCCCTGAACAAGGGGAGGCAGCGTCTGTCACTGGGATAACCTGCAAACCCCCCTAGCATTCCCTGGCACAGAGACATTAGGAAAAACCTCAGGGGAGACGAGCTAAGGCTTTCCGTTAGAACCCACGCGCTGCCGACCGTTGGTGGAACATCCCCACGCTCAGGATTCCGGAACCATTGTCAGTGCGTGGGGGAGCTCGAGAGACAACTCCACACAACTCTCTTCAGTCACAGGTGCTCCCTGTTCGGGGAAGTCCGAGAAATAACTTCCCTGACATTGGGGAGGCAGCCTCTGTCACTGGGATATCCTGCAAACCCCCCTAGCATTCCCTGGCACAGAGACATTAGGAAAACCCTCAGGGGAGACGAGCTTAGGCTTTCCGTTAGAATCCACGTGCTGCCGAACGTTGGTGGAACCTCCCCACGCTCAGGATTCCGGAACCATTGTCAGTGAGTGGGGGAGCTCGAGAGACAACTCCACGCAGCTCTTTTCAGTCACAGGTGTTCCCTGTTCGGGGAAGTTCGAGAAATATCTTCCCTGAGCTTGGGGAGGCATCCTCCGTCACTGGGATATCCTGCAAACACCCCTAGCATTCCCTGGCACAGAGATATTAGGAAAACCCTCAGGGGAGACGAGCTTAGGCTTTCCGTAAGAACCCATGCGCTGCCGACCGTTGGTGGATCCTCCCCACGCTCAGTATTCCGGAACAATTGTCAGTTCGTGGGGGAGCTCGAGAGACAACTCCACGCAGCTCTCTTCAGTCACAAGTGTTCCCTGTTCGGGGAAGTCCGAGAAATAACTTCCCTGACTTTGGGGAGGCAGCCTCTTTCACTGGGAAATCCTGCAAACCCCCCTAGCATTCCCTGGCACAGAGACATTAGGAAAACCCTCAGGGAGACGAGCTTAGGCTTTCCGTTAGAACCCACGCGCTGGCGACCGTTGGTGGAACCTCCCCACGCTCAGGATTGCGGAACCATTGTCAGTGCGTGGGGGAGCTCGAGAGACAACTCCACAATGCTCTCTTCAGTCACAGGTGTTCCCTGTTCGGGGAAGTCCGAGAAAAACCTTCCCTGAACTTGTGGACGCAGCCTCTGTCACTGGTATATCCTGCAAACCCCCCTAGCATTCCCTGGCAAGAGACATTTAGAAAATCCTCAGGGGAGTCGAGCTTAGGCTTTCCGTTAGAACCCACTCTCTGCCGACCGTTGGTGGAGCCTCCCCACGCTCAGGATACTGGAACCATTGTCAATGCGTTGGGGAACTCGAGAGATAACTCCAAGCAGCTCTCTTCAGTCACAGGTGTTCCCTGTTCGGGGAAGTCCGAGAAATACCTTCCCTGACCTTGGGGAGGCAGCCTCCCTCACTGGGATATCCTGCAAACCCCCCTAGCATTCCCTGGCACAGAGACATTAGGAAAAACCTCAGGGGAGACGAGCTTAGGCTTTCCGTTAGAACCCACGCGCTGCCGACCGTTGGTGGAACCTCCCCACGCTCAGGATTCCAGAACAAATGTCATTGCAAGGGGGAGCTCGAGAGAAAACTCCACGCAGCTCTCTTCAGTCACAGGTGTTCCCTGTTCGGGGAAGTTTGAGAAAAACCTTCCCTGACCTTGGGGAGGCAGCCTGTGTCACTGGGATATCCTGCAAACGCCCCTAGCATTCCCTGGCACAGAGACATTAGGAAAACCCTCATGGGAGACGAGCTTAGGGTTTCCGTTAGAACCAACGCGCTGCCAACCTTTGGTGGAACCTCCCCACGCTCAGGATTCCGGAACCATTGTCAGTGCGAGGGGGAGATCGAGAGACAACTCCACGCAGCTCTCTTCAGTCACAGGTGTTCCCTGTTCGGGGAAGTCCGAGAAATACCTTCCCTGACCTTGGGGAGGCAGCCTCTGTCACTGGTATATCCTGCAAATACCCCTAGCATTCCCTGGCCCAGCGACATTAGGAAAACCCTCAGGGGAGACGAGCTTAGGCTTTCCGTTAGAACCACCGCGCCGCTGACGGTTGGAGGAACCTCCCCACGCTCAGGATTCCGGAACCATTGTCAGTTCGTGGGGGAGCTGGAGAGACAACTCCACGCAGCTCTCTTCAGTCACAGGTGTTCCCTGTTCGGGGAAGTCCGAGAAATACCTTCCCTGACCTTGGGGAGGCAGCCTCTGTCACTGGGATATCCTGCAAACCCCCCTAGCATTCAGTGGCACAGAGACATTAGGAAAACCCTCAGGGGAGACGAGCTTAGGCTTTCCGTTAGAATCCACGCGCTTCCGACCGTTGGTGGAACCTCCTCACGCTCAGGATTCCGGAACCATTGTCAGTGAGTGGGGGAGCTCGAGAGACAACTCCACGCAGCTCTCTTCAGTCACAGGTGTTCCCTGTTCGGGGAAGTTCGAGAAATATCTTCCCTGACATTGGGGAGGCAGCCTCCATCACTGGGATATCCTGCAAACACCCCTAGCATTCCCTGGCACAGAGAAATTAGGAAAACCCTCAGGGGAGACGAGCTTAGGCTTTCCGTTAGAACCCATGCGCTGCCGACCGTTGGTGGAACCTCCACACGCTCAGGATTCCGGAACCATTGTCTGTGCGATGGGGAGATCGAGAGAAAACTCCACGCAGCTCTCTTCAGTCACAGGTGTTCCCTGTTCGGGGAAGTCCGAGAAATAACTTCCCTGACCTTGGGGAGGCAGCCTCTGTCACTGGTATATCCTGCAAATACCCCTAGCATTCCCTGGCACAGAGACATTAGGAAAACCCTCAGGGGAGATTAGCTTAGGCTTTCCGATAGAACCCACGCACTGCCGACCATTGGTGGAACCTCCCCACGTTCAGGATTCCGGAACCATTGTCAGTGCGTGGGGGAGCTCGAGAGACAACTCCACGCAGCTCTCTTCAGTCACAGGTGTTCCCTGTTCGGGGAAGTCCGAGAAATAAATTCCCTGAACTTGGGGAAGCAGCCTCAGTCACTGGGATATCCTGCAAAACCGCTAGCATTCCCTGGCACAGAGACATTAGGAAAACGCTCAGGGGAGATTAGCTTAGGCTTTCCATTTGAACCCACGCGCTGCCGACCGTTGGTGGAACCTCCCCACGCTCAGGATTCCGGAACCATTGTCAGTGCGTGGGGGAGCTCGAGAGACAACTCCACGCAGCTCTCTTCAGTCACAGGTGTTCCCTGTTCGGGGAAGTCTGAGAAAAACCTTCCCTGACCTTGGGGAGGCAGCGTCTGTCACTGGGATATCCTGCAAACCCCCCTAGAATTCCCTGGCACAGAGATATTAGGAAAACCCTCAGGGGAGACGAGCTTAGGCTTTCCGTTAGAACCCACGCGCTGCCGACCGTTGGTGGAACCTCCCCACGCTCAGGATTCCGGAACAAATGTCATTGCAAGGGGGAGCTCGAGAGACAACTCCACGCAGCTCTCTTCAGTCACAAGTGTTCCCTGTTCGGGGAAGTCCTAGAAATAACTTCCCTGACCTTGGGGAGGCAGCCTCTTTCACTGGGAAATCCTGCAAACCCCCCTAGCATTCCCTGGCAGAGAGTCATTAGGAAAACCCTCAGGGGAGACGAGCTTAGGTTTTCCGTTAGAACCCACGCGCTGCCGACCGTTGGTGGAACCTCCCCAAGCTCAGGATTGCGGAACCATTGTCAGTGCGTGGGGGAGCTCGAGAGATAACTCCACAATGCTCTCTTCAGTCACAGGTGTTCCCTGTTCGGGGAAGTCCGAGAAAAACTTTCCCTGACCTTGGGGAGGCAGCCTCTGTCACTGGTATATCCTGCAAACCCCCCTAGCATTCCCTGGCACAGAGACATTAGGAAAACCCTCAGGGGAGACGAGCTTTGGCTTTCCGTTAGAACCCACGCGCTGCCGACCGTTGGTGGAACCTCCCCACGCTCAGGATTCCGGAACCATTGTCAGTGCGTGGGGGAGCTCGAGAGACAACTCCACGCAACTCTCTTCAGTCACAGGTGTTCCCTGTTCGGGGAAGTCCGAGAAATAACTTCCCTGACATTGGGGAGGCAGCCTCGGTCACTGGGATATCCTGAAACCCCCCCTAGCATTCCCTTGCAGAGAGATTAGGAAAACCCTCAGGGGAGACGAGCTTAGGCTTTCCGTTAGAATCCACGCGCTGCCGACCGTTGGTGGAACCTCCCCACGCTCAGGATTCCGGAAACATTGTTAGTGAGTGGGGGAGCTCGAGAGACAACTCCACGCAGCTCTCTTCAGTCACAGGTGTTCCCTGTTCGGGGAAGTTCGAGAAATATCTTCCCTGACCTTGGGGAGGCAGCCTCCGTCACTGGGATATCCTGCAAAGACCCCTAGCATTCCCTGGCTCAGAGAAATTAGGAAAACCCTCAGGGGAGACGAGCATAGGCTTTCCGTTAGAACCCATGCGCTGCCGACCGTTGGTGGAACCTCCCCACGCTCAGGATTCCGGAACCATTGTCAGTACGAGGGGGAGCTCGAGAGACAACTCCACGCAGCTCTCTTCAGTCACAGGTGTTCCCTGTTCGGGGAAGTCCAAGAAATACCTTCCCTGACCTTGGGGAGGCAGCCTCTGTCACTGGGATATCCTGCAAACACCCCTAGCATTCCCTGGCACAGAGACATTAGGAAATCCCTCAGGGGAGACGAGCTTAGGCTTTCCGTTAGAACCAACGCGCTGCCGACCGTTGGTGGAACCTCCCCACGCTCAGGATTCCGGAACAATTGTCAGTGCGTGGGGGAGCTCGAGAGACAACTCCACGCAGCTCTCTTCAGTCACAGGTGTTCCCTGTTCGGGGAAGTTCGTGAAATACCTTCCCTGACCTTGGGGAGGCAGCCTCTGTCACTGGGATATCCTGCAAACCCCCCTAGCATTCCCTGGCACAGAGATATTAGGAAGACACTCCGGGGAGACGAGCTTAGGCAATCCGTTAGAACCCACGAGCTACCGACCGTTGGTGGAACCTCCCCACGCTCAGGATTCCGGAACCATTGTCAGTGCGTGGGGGAGCTCGAGAGAAAACTCCACGCAGCTCTCTTCAGTCACAGGTGTTCCCTGTTCGGGGAAGTCTGAGAAATACATTCCCTGAGCTTGGGTGGCAGCCTCTGTCACTGGTTTATCCTGCAAAAGCCCCTAGCATTCCCTGGCAAAGAGACATTAGGAAAACCCTCAGGGGAGACGAGCTTAGGCTTTCCATTTGAACCCACGCGCTGCCGACCTTTGGTGGAACCTCCCCACGCTCAGGATTCCGGAAAAATTGTCAGTGCGTGGGGGAGCTCGAGAGACAACTCCACGCCGCTCTCTTCAGTCACAGGTGTTCCCTGTTCGGGGAAGTACGAAAAATACCTTCCCTGAACAAGGGGAGGCAGCGTCTGTCACTGGGATAACCTGCAAACCCCCCTAGCATTCCCTGGCACAGAGACATTAGGAAAAACCTCAGGGGAGACGAGCTAAGGCTTTCCGTTAGAACCCACGCGCTGCCGACCGTTGGTGGAACATCCCCACGCTCAGGATTCCGGAACAATTGTCAGTGCGTGGGGGAGCTCGAGAGACAACTCCACACAACTCTCTTCAGTCACAGGTGTTCCCTGTTCGGGGAAGTCCGAGAAATAACTTCCCTGACATTGGGGAGGCAGCCTCTGTCACTGGGATATCCTGCAAACCCCCCTAGCATTCCCTGGCACAGAGACATTAGGAAAACCCTCAGGGGAGACGAGCTTAGGCTTTCCGTTAGAATCCACGTGCTGCCGAACGTTGGTGGAACCTCCCCACGCTCAGGATTCCGGAACCATTGTCAGTGAGTGGGGGAGCTCGAGAGACAACTCCACGCAGCTCTTTTCAGTCACAGGTGTTCCCTGTTCGGGGAAGTTCGAGAAATATCTTCCCTGAGCTTGGGGAGGCATCCTCCGTCACTGGGATATCCTGCAAACACCCCTAGCATTCCCTGGCACAGCGACATTAGGAAAACCCTCAGGGGAGACGATCTTAGGCTTTCCCTTAGAACCAACGCGCTGCCGACCGTTGGTGGAACCTCCCCACGCTCAGGATTCCGGAACCATTGTCAGTGCGTGGGGGAGCTCGAGAGACAACTCCACGCAACTCTCTTCACTCACAGGTGTTCCCTGTTTGTGGAAGTCCGAGAAATAACTTCCCTGACATTGGGGAGGCTGCCTCTGTCACTGGGACACAGTGCAAAACCCCCTAGCATTCCCTGGCACAGAGGCATTAGGAAAACCCTCAGGGGAGACGAGCTTGGGCTTTCCGTTTGAACCCACGCGCTGGCGACAGTTGGTGGAACCTCCCCACGCTCAGGATACTGGAACCATTGTCAGTGCGTGGGGGAGCTCGAGAGACAACTCCACGCAGCTCTCTTCAGTCACAGGTGTTCCCTGTTCGGGGAAGTCCGAGAAATACCTTCCCTGAACTTGGGGAGGCAGCCTCCCTCACTGGGATATCCTGCAAACCCCCCTAGCATTCCCTGGCACAGAGACATTAGGAAAAACCTCAGGGGAGACGAGCTTAGGCTTTCCGTTAGAACCCACACGCTGCCGACCTTTGGTGGAACCTCCCCACGCTCAGGATTCCAGAACAAATGTCATTGCAAGGGGGAGCTCGAAAGACAACTCCACGCAGCTCTCTTCAGTCACAGGTGTTCCCTGTTCGGTGAAGTTCGAGAAAAACCTTCCCTGATCTTGGGGAGGCAGCCTGTGTCACTGGGATATCCTGCAAACGCCCCTAGCATTCCCTGGCACAGAGACATTAGGAAAACCCTCATGGGAGACGAGCTTAGGGTTTCCGTTAGAACCAACGCGCTGCCAACCTTTGGTGGAACCTCCCCACGCTCAGGATTCCGGAACCACTGTCAGTGCGAGGGGGAGATCGAGAGACAACTCCACGCAGCTCTCTTCAGTCACAGGTGTTCCCTGTTCGGGGAAGTCCGAGAAATACCTTCCCTGACCTTGGGGAGGCAGCCTCTGTCACTGGTATATCCTGCAAATACCCCTAGCATTCCCTGGCACAGCGACATTAGGAAAACCCTCAGGGGAGACGAGCTTAGGCTTTCCGTTAGAACCACCGCGCCGCTGACGGTTGGAGGAACCTCCCCACGCTCAGGATTCCGGAACCATTGTCAGTTCGTGGGGGAGCTGGAGAGAAAACTCCACGCAGCTCTCTTCAGTCACAGGTGTTCCCTGTTCGGGGAATTCCGAGAAATACCTTCCCTGACCTTGGGGAGGCAGCCTCTGTCACTGGGATATCCTGCAAACCCCCCTAGCATTCAGTGGCACAGAGACATTAGGAAAACCCTCAGGGGAGACGAGCTTAGGCTTTCCGTTAGAATCCACGCGCTGCCGACCGTTGGTGGAACCTCCCCACGCTCAGGATTCCGGAACCATTGTCAGTGAGTGGGGGAGCTCGAGAGACAACTCCACGCAGCTCTCTTCAGTCACAGGTGTTCCCTGTTCGGGGAAGTTCGAGAAATATCTTCCCTGACATTGGGGAGGCAGCCTCCATCACTGGGATATCCTGCAAACACCCCTAGCATTCCCTGGCACAGAGAAATTAGGAAAACCCTCAGGGGAGACGAGCTTAGGCTTTCCGTTAGAACCCATGCGCTGCCGACCGTTGGTGGAACCTCCACACGCTCAGGATTCCGGAACTATTGTCTGTGCGATGGGGAGATCGAGAGAAAACTCCACACAGCTCTCTTCAGTCACAGGTGTTCCCTGTTCGGGGAAGTCCGAGAAATACCTTCCCTGACCTTGGGGAGGCAGCCTCTGTCACTGGTATATCCTGCAAATACCCCTAGCATTCCCTGGCACAGAGACATTAGGAAAACCCTCGGGGGAGATTAGCTTAGGCTTTCCGATAGAACCCACGCACTGCCGACCATTGGTGGAACCTCCCCACGTTCAGGATTCCGGAACCATTGTCAGTGCGTGGGGGAGCTCGATAGACAACTCCACGCAGCTCTCTTCAGTCACAGGTGTTCCCTGTTCGGGGAAGTCCGAGAAATAAATTCCCTGAACTTGGGGAAGCAGCCTCAGTCACTGGGATATCCTGCAAAACCGCTAGCATTCCCTGGCACAGAGACATTAGGAAAAAGCTCAGGGGAGATTAGCTTAGGCTTTCCATTTGAACCCACGCGCTGCCGACCGTTGGTGGAACCTCCCCACGCTCAGGATTCCGGAACCATTGTCAGTGCGTGGGGGAGCTCGAGAGACAACTCCACGCAGCTCTCTTCAGTCACAGGTGTTCCCTGTTCGGGGAAGTCTGAGAAATACCTTCCCTGACCTTGGGGAGGCAGCGTCTGTCACTGGTATATCCTGCAAACCCCCCTAGAATTCCCTGGCACAGAGATATTAGGAAAACCCTCAGGGGAGACGAGCTTTGGCTTTCCGTTAGAACCCACGCGCTGCCGACCGTTGGTGGAACCTCCCCACGCTCAGGATTCCGGAACCATTGTCAGTGCGTGGGGGAGCTCGAGAGACAACTCCACGCAACTCTCTTCAGTCACAGGTGTTCTCTGTTCGGGGAAGTCCGAGAAATAACTTCCCTGACATTGGGGAGGCAGCCTCGGTCACTGGGATATCCTGAAACCCCCCCTAGCATTCCCTTGCACAGAGAGATTATTAAAACCCTCAGGGGAGACGAGCTTAGGCTTTCCGTTAGAATCCACGCGCTGCCGACCGTTGGTGGAACCTCCCCACGCTCAGGATTCCGGAAACATTGTTAGTGAGTGGGGGAGCTCGAGAGACAACTCCACGCAGCTCTCTTCAGTCACAGGTGTTCCCTGTTCGGGGAAGTTCGAGAAATATCTTCCCTGACCTTGGGGAGGCAGCCTCCGTCACTGGGATATCCTGCAAACACCCCTAGCATTCCCTGGCACAGAGAAATTAGGAAAACCCTCAGGGGAGACGAGCATAGGCTTTCCGTTAGAACCCATGCGCTGCCGACCGTTGGTGGAACCTCCCCACGCTCAGGATTCCGGAACCATTGTCAGTGCGAGGGGGAGCTCGAGAGACAACTCCACGCAGCTCTCTTCAGTCACAGGTGTTCCCTGTTCGGGGAAGTTCGAGAAATACCTTCCCTGACCTTGGGGAGGCAGCCTCTGACACTGGGATATCCTGCAAACCCCCCTAGCATTCCCTGGCACAGAGATATTAGGAAGACACTCCGGGGAGACGAGCTTAGGCAATCCGTTAGAACCCACGAGCTGCCGACCGTTGGTGGAACCTCCCCACGCTCAGGATTCTGGAACCATTGTCAGTGCGTGGGGGAGCTCGAGAGAAAACTCCACGCAGCTCTCTTCAGTCACAGGTGTTCCCTGTTCGGGGAAGTCTGAGAAATACATTCCCTGAGCTTGGGTGGCAGCCTCTGTCACTGGTTTATCCTGCAAAAGCCCCTAGCATTCCCTGGCAAAGAGACATTAGGAAAACCCTCAGGGGAGACGAACTTAGGCTTTCCATTTGAACCCACGCGCTGCCGACCTTTGGTGGAACCTCCCCACGCTCAGGATTCCGGAAAAATTGTCAGTGCGTGGGGGAGCTCGAGAGACAACTCCACGCATCTCTCTTCAGTCACAGGTGTTCCCTGTTCGGGGAAGTACGAAAAATACCTTCCCTGAACAAGGGGAGGCAGCGTCTGTCACTGGGATAACCTGCAAACCCCCCTAGCATTCCCTGGCACAGAGACATTAGGAAAAACCTCAGGGGAGACGAGCTAAGGCTTTCCGTTAGAACCCACGCGCTGCCGACCGTTGGTGGAACATCCCCACGCTCAGGATTCCGGAACCATTGTCAGTGCGTGGGGGAGCTCGAGAGACAACTCCACACAACTCTCTTCAGTCACAGGTGTTCCCTGTTCGGGGAAGTCCGAGAAATAACTTCCCTGACATTGGGGAGGCAGCCTCTATCACTGGGATATCCTGCAAACCCCCCTAGCATTCCCTGGCACAGAGACATTAGGAAAACCCTCAGGGGAGACGAGCTTAGGCTTTCCGTTAGAATCCACGTGCTGCCGAACGTTGGTGGAACCTCCCCACGCTCAGGATTCCGGAACCATTGTCAGTGAGTGGGGGAGCTCGAGAGACAACTCCACGCAGCTCTTTTCAGTCACAGGTGTTCCCTGTTCGGGGAAGTTCGAGAAATATCTTCCCTGAGCTTGGGGAGGCATCCTCCGTCACTGGGATATCCTGCAAACACCCCTAGCATTCCCTGGCACAGAGATATTAGGAAAACCCTCAGGGGAGACGAGCTTAGGCTTTCCGTAAGAACCCATGCGCTGCCGACCGTTGGTGGAACCTCCCCACGCTCAGGATTCCGGAACCATTGTCAGTGCGAGGGGGAACTTGAGAGACAACTCCACGCAGCTCTCTTCAGTCACAGGTGTTCCCTGTTCGGGGAAGTCCGAGAAATACCTTCCCTGACCTTTTGGAGGCAGCCTCTGTCACTGGGATATCCTGCAAACACCCCTAGCATTCCCTGGCACAGCGACATTAGGAAAACCCTCAGGGGAGACGATCTTAGGCTTTCCCTTAGAACCAACGCGCTGCCGACCGTTGGTGGAACCTCCCCACGCTCAGGATTCCGGAACCATTGTCAGTGCGTGGGGGAGCTCGAGAGACAACTCCACGCAACTCTCTTCACTCACAGGTGTTCCCTGTTTGTGGAAGTCCGAGAAATAACTTCCCTGACATTGGGGAGGCTGCCTCTGTCACTGGGAAACAGTGCAAAACCCCCTAGCATTCCCTGGCACAGAGGCATTAGGAAAACCCTCAGGGGAGACGAGCTTAGGCTTTCCGTTAGAACCAAAGCGCTGCCGACCGTTGGTGGAACCTCAACAGCTCAGGATTCCGGATCCCTTGTCAGTGAGTGGGGGAGCTCGAGAGGCAACTCCACGCAGCTCTCTTCAGTCACAGTTGTTCCCTGTTCGGGGAAGTCCGAGAAGTACCTTCCCAGACCTTGGGGAGGCAGCCTCTGTCACTGGGATATCCTGCAAACCCCCCTAGGACTCCCTGGCACAGAGATATTTGGAAAACCCTCAGGGGAGACGAGCTTAGGCTGTCCGTTAGAAACCACGCGCTGCCGACCGTTGGTGGAACCTCCACACGCTCAAGATTCTGGAAACATTGTCAGTGCGTGGGGGAGCTCGAGAGACATCTCCACTCAGCTCTCTTCAGTCACAAGTGTTCCCTGTCGTGGAAGTCCGAGAAACACCTTCGCTGAACTTGTGAAGTCAGCCTGTGTCACTGGGATATCCTGCAAACACCCCTAGTATTCCCTGGCACAGAGACATTAGGAAAACCCTCAGGGGAGACGAGCTTAGGCTTTCCGTTAGAACCCAAGCGCTGCCGACCTTTGGTGGAACCTCCCCACGCTCAGGATTCCGGAACCATTGTCAGTGCGTGGGGGAGCTCGAGAGACAACTCCACGCAGCTCTCTTCAGTTACAGGTGTTCCCTGTTCGGGGAAGTCCGAGAAATAAATTCCCTGAACTTGGGGAGGCAGCCTCTATCACTGGGATATCCTGCAAACCTCCTAGCTTTCCCTGGCACAGAGACATTAGGAAAACCCTCAGGGGGACGAGCTAAGTCTTTCCGTTAGAACCCACGCGCTGCCGAACGTTGCTGGAACCTCCCCACGCTCAGGATTCCGGAACCATTGTCAGTGCGTGGGGGAGCTCGAGAGAAAACTCCATGCAGCTCTCTTCAGTCACAAGTGTTCCCTGTTCGGGGAAGTCCGAGAAATACCTTCCCTGACCTTGGGTAGGCAGCCTCTGTCACTGGGATATCCTGCAAACCCCCTAGCATTCCCTGGCACAGAGACATTAGGAAAACCCTCAGGGGAGACGAGCTTAGGCTTTCCGTTAGAACCCACGCGCTGCCGACCGTTGGTGGAACCTCCCCACGCTCAGGATTCCGGAAACATTGTCAGTGCGTGGGGGAGTTCGAGAGAAAATTCCACGCAGCTCTCTTCAGTCACAGGTGTTCCCTGTACGGGGAAGTCCGAGAAATACCTTCCCTGAATTTGGGGAGGCAGCCTCTGTCACTGGGATATCCTGCAAACCCCCCTAGCATTCCCTGGCACAGAGACATTAGGAAAACCCTCAGGGGAGACGAGCTTAGGCTTTCCGTTAGAACCCACGCGCTGCCGACCGTTGGTGGAACCTTCCCACACTCAGGATTCCGGAACAATTGTCAGTGCGTGGGGGAGCTCGAGAGACAACTCCACGCAGCTCTCTTCAGTTACAGGTGTTCCCTGTTCGGGGAAGTCCGAGAAGTACCTTCCCTGAACTTGGGGAGGCAGCCTCTGTCACTGGGATATCCTGCAAACCCCCCTAGCATTCCCTGGCACAGAGACATTAGGAAAATCCTCAGGGGAGACGAACTTAGGCTTTCCGTTAGAACCCACGCGCTGCCGACCGTTGGTGGAACCTCCAAACGCTCAGGATTCCGGAACCATTGTCTGTGCGAGGGGGAGCTTGAGAGACAACTCCACGCAGCTCTCTTCAGTCACAGGTGTTCCCTGTACGGGAAAGTCCGTGAAAAAACTTCCCTGAACTTGGGGAGGCAGCCTGTGTCACTGGGATATCCTGCAAACACCCCTAGCATTCCCTGGCACAGAGACATTAGGAAAACCCTCAGGGGAGACGAGCTTAGGCTTTCCGTTTGATCCCACGCGCTACCGACCGTTGGTGGAACCTCCCCACGCTCAGGATTCCGGAACCATTGTCAGTGCGTGGGGGAGCTCGAGAGACAACTTCACGCAGCTCTCTTCAGTCACAGGTGTTCCCTGTTCGGGGAAGTCCGAGAAGTACCTTCCCTGAACTTGGGGAGGCAGCCTCTGTCACTGGGATATCCTGCAAACCCCTATAGCATTTCCTGGCACAGAGACATTAGGAAAATCCTCAGGGGAGACGAGCTTAGGCTTTCGGTTACAACCCACACGCTGTCGAACTTGGTGGAACCTCCCCACGCTCAGGATTCCGGAACCATTGTCAGTGCGTGGGGGAGCTCGAGAGACAACTCCACGCAGCTCTCTTCAGTCACAGGTGTTCCCTGTTCGGGGAAGTCCGAGAAACACCTTCACTGACCTTGGTTAGGCAGCCTCTGTCACTGGGATATCCTGCAAACCCCCCTAGCATTCCCTGGCACAGAGATATTAGGAAAAACCTCAGGGGAGACGAGCTTAGGCATTCCGTTAGAACCCACGCGTTGCCGACCGTTGGTGGAACCTCCCCAAGCTCAGGATTCCGGAACCATTGTCAGTGCGTGGGGGAGCTCGATATAAAACTCCACGCCACTCTCTTCAGGCACAGGTGTTCCCTGTTCGGGGAAGTCCGAGAAATACCTTCCCTGACTTTTGGGAGGCAGTCTCTGTCACTGGGATATCCTGCAAACCCCTCTAGCATTCCCTGGCACAGAGACATTAGAAAAACCCTCAGGGGAGACGAGCTTAGGCTTTCCGTTAGAACCCACGCGCTGCCGACCGTTGGTGGAACCTCCCCACGCTCAGGATTCCGGAACCGTTGTCAGTGCGTGGGGGAGCTCGAGAGACAACTCCACGCAGCTCTCTTCAGTCACATGTGTTCCCTGTTCGGGGAAGTCCGAGAAATACCTTCCCTGAACTTGGGGAGGCAGCCTGAGTCACTGGGATATCCTTCAAACCCCCCTAGCATTCCCTGGCACAGAGACATTAGCAAAAGCTCAGGGGAGACGAGCTTAGGCTTTCCGTTAGAACCCACGCGCTGCCGACCGTTGGTGGAACCTTCCCACGCTCAGGATTCCGGAACCATTGTCAGTTCGTGGGGGAGCTCGAGAGACAACTCCACGCAGCTCTCTTCAGTCACAAGTGTTCCCTGTTCGGGGAAGTCCTAGAAATAACTTCCCTGACTTTGGGGAGGCAGCCTCTTTCACTGGGAAATCCTGCAAACCCCCCTAGCATTCCCTGGCAGAGAGACATTAGGAAAACTCTCAGGGGAGACGAGCTTAGGCTTTCCGTTAGAACCCACGCGCTGCCGACCTTTGGTGGAACCTCCCCAAGCTCAGGATTGCGGAACCATTGTCAGTGCGTGGGGGAGCTCGAGAGATAACTCCACAATGCTCTCTTCAGTCACAGGTGTTCCCTGTACGGGGAAGTCCGAGAAAAATTTTCCCTGACCTTGGGGAGGCAGCCTCTGTCACTGGTATATCCTGCAAACCCCCCTAGAAATCCCTGGCACAGAGACATTAGGAAAACCCTCAGGGGAGACGAGCTTTGGCTTTCCGATAGAACCCACGCGCTGCCGACCGTTGGTGGAACCTCCCCACGCTCAGGATTCCGGAACCATTGTCAGTGCGTGGGGGAGCTCGAGAGACAACTCCACGCAACTCTCTTCAGTCACAGGTGTTCCCTGTTCGGGGAAGTCCGAGAAATAACTTCCCTGACATTGGGGAGGCAGCCTCTGTCACTGGGATATCCTGCAAACCCCCCTAGCATTCCCTTGCACAGAGAGATTAGGAAAACACTCAGGGGAGACGAGCTTAGGCTTTCCGTTAGAATCCACGCGCTGTCGACCGTTGGTGGAACCTCCCCACGCTCAGGATTCCGGAACCATTGTCAGTGAGTGGGGGAGCTCGAGAGACAACTCCACGCAGCTCTCTTCAGTCACAGGTGTTCCCTGTACGGGAAAGTCCGTGAAAAAACTTCCCTGAACTTGGGGAGGCAGCCTCTGTCACTGGGATATCCTGCAAACACCCCTAGCATTCCCTGGCACAGAGACATTAGGAAAACCCTCAGGGGAGACGAGCTTAGGCTTTCCGTTTGATCCCACGCGCTACCGACCGTTGGTGGAACCTCCCCACGCTCAGGATTCCGGAACCATTGTCAGTGCGTGGGGGAGCTCGAGAGACAACTTCACGCAGCTCTCTTCAGTCACAGGTGTTCCCTGTTCGGGAAAGTCCGAGAAGTACCTTCCCTGAACTTGGGGAGGCAGCCTCTGTCACTGGGATATCCTGCAAAACCCTATAGCATTTCCTGGCACAGAGACATTAGGAAAATCCTCAGGGGAGACGAGCTTAGGCTTTCGGTTAGAACCCACACGCTGCCGAACGTTGGTGGAACCTCCCCACGCTCAGGATTCCGGAACCATTGTCAGTGCGTGGGGGAGCTCGATATAAAACTCCACGCAGCTCTCTTCAGGCACAGGTGTTCCCTGTTCGGGGAAGTCCGAGAAATACCTTCCCTGACTTTGGGGAAGCAGTCTCTGTCACTGGGATATCCTGCAAACCCCCCTAGCATTCCCTGGCACAGAGACATTAGGAAAATCCTCAGGGGAGACGAGCTTAGGCTTTCCGTTAGAACCAACGCGCTGTCGACCGTTGGTGGAACCTCCCCACGCTCAGGATTCCGGAAACATTGTCAGTGCGTGGGGGAGCTCGAGAGACAACTCCACGCAGCTCTCTTTAGTCACAGGTGTTCCCTGTTCGGGGAAGTCCGAGAAATAAATTCCCTGAACTTGGGGAGGCAGCCTCTGTCACTGGGATATCCTGCAAACCTCCTAGTTTCCCTGGCACAGAGACATTAGGAAAACCCTCAGGGGGACGAGCTAAGGCTTTCCGTTAGAACCCACGCGCTGCCGACCGTTGGTGGAACCTCCCCACGCTCAGGATTCCGGAAACATTGTCAGTGCGTGGGGGAGCTCGAGAGACAACTCCACGCAGCTCTCTTTAGTCACAGGTGTTCCCTGTTCGGGGAAGTCCGAGAAATAAATTCCCTGAACTTGGGGAGGCAGCCTCTGTCACTGGGATATCCTGCAAACCTCCTAGTTTCCCTGGCACAGAGACATTAGGAAAACCCTCAGGGGGACGAGCTAAGGCTTTCCGTTAGAACCCACGCGCTGCCGACCGTTGGTGGAACCTCCCCACGCTCAGGATTCCGGAATAATTGTCAGTGCATGGGGGAGCTCGAGAGACAACTCCACGCAGCTCTCTTTAGTCACAGGTGTTCCCTGTTCGGGGAAGTCCGAGAAATACCTTCCCTGACCTTGGGGAGGCAGCCTGAGTCACTGGGATATCCTGCAAACCCCCCTAGCATTTCCTGCAACTGAGACATAAGGAAAACCCTCAGGGGAGACGAGCTTAGGCTTTCCGTTAGACCCCACGCGCTGCCGACCGTTGGTGGAACCTCCCCACGCTCAGGATTCCGGAAACATTGTCAGTGCGTGGGGGAGCTCGAGAGACAACTCCACGCAGCTCTCTTCATTCACAGGTGTTCCCTTTTCGGGGAAGTCCGAGAAAAACTTTCCCTGACCTTGGGGAGACATCCTCTGTCAGTAGGATATCCTGCAAACCCCCCTAGCATTCCCTGGCACAAAGATATTAGGAAAAATCTCAGGGGAGACGAGCTGATGCATTCCGATAGAACCCACGCGCTACCGACCGTTGGTGGAACATCCCCACGCTCAGGATTCCGGAACCATTGTCAGTGCGTGGGGGAGCTCGAGAGAAAACTCCACGCAGCTCTCTTCAGTCACAGGTGTTCTCTGTTCGGGGAAGTCCGAGAAATAAATTCCCTGAATTTGGGGAGGCAGCCTCTGTCACTGGGATATCCTGCAAACCCCCTAGCATTCCCTAGCACAGAGATATTAGGAAAACCCTCAGGGAAGACGAGCTTAGGCATTCCGTTAGAACCCACGCGCTGCCGACCGTTGGTGGAACCTCCCCACGCTCAGGATTCCGGGACAATTATCAGTGCGTGGGGGAGCTCGAGAGAAAACTCCACGCAACTCTCTTCAGTCACAGGTGTTCCCTGTTTGGGGAAGTCCGAGAAATACCTTCCCTGACCTTGGGGAGGCAGCCTCTGTCACTGGGATATCCTGCAAACCCCCCTAGCATTCCCTGGCACAGAGATATTAGGAAAACCCTCAGGGGAGACGAGCTTAGGCTTTCCGTTATAACCCACGCCCTGCCGACCGTTGGTGGAACCTCCCCACGCTCAGGATTCCGGAACCATTGTCAGTGCGTGGGGGAGCTCGAGAGACAACTCCACGCAGCTCTCTTCAGTCACAGGTGTTCCCTGTTTGGGGAAATCCGAGAAATAACTTCCCTGACCTTGGGGAGGCAGCCTCTGTCACTGGGATATCCTTGCAAATCCCCTAGCATTCCCTGGCTCAGAGACATTAGCAAAACCTCAGGGGAGACGAGCTTAAGCTTTCCGTTAGAACACACGCGCTGCCCACCGTTGGTGGAACCTCCCCACGCTCAGGATTCCGGAACCATTTTCAGTGCGTGGGGGAGCTCGAGAGACAACTCCACGCAGCTCTCTTCAGTCACAGGTGTTCCCTGTTCGGGGAAGTCCGAGATATAACTTCCCTGACCTTGGGAAGGCAGCCTCTTTCACTGGGATATCCTGCAAACCCCCCTAGCATTCCCTGGCACAGAGACATTTGGAAAAACCTCAGGGGAGACGAACTTAAGCATTGCGTTAGAACCCACGCGCTGCCGACCGTTGGTGGAACCTCCCCACGCTCAGAATTCCGGAACCATTGTCAATGCGTGAGGGAGCTCGAGATAAAACTCCACGCAGCTCTCTTCAGTCACAGGTGTTCCCTGTTCGGGGAAGCCCGAGAAATACATTTCCTGACCTTTGGGAGGCAGCCTATGTCACTGGGATATCCTGCAAACTCCCCTAGAATTCCCTGGCACAGAGACATTAGGAAAATTCTCAGGGGATACGAGCTTTGGCATTCCGTTAGAACCCACGCGCTGCCGACCGTTGGAGGAACCTCCCCTCGCTCAGGATTCCGGAACCATTGTCAGTGCGTGGGGGAGCTCGAGAGACAACTCCACGCAGCTCTCTTCAGTCACAGGAGTTTCCTGTTCGGAAAGTCCGAGAAATACCTTCCCTGACCTTGGGGAGATAGCCTCTGTCACTGGGATATCCTGCAAACCCCCCTAGCATTCCCTGGCACAGAGACATTAGGAAAATCTCAGTGGAGACGAGCATAGGCTTTCCGTTATAACCCACGCGCTGCTGACCGTTGGTGGAAACTCCCCACGCTCAGGATACCGGAACCATTGTCAGTGCGTGGGGGAGCTCGGGAGAAAACTCCACGCAGCTCTCTTCAGTCACAGGTGTTCCCTGTTCGGGGAAGTCCGAGAAATACCTTCCATGACCTTGGGAATGCAGCCTCTGTCACTGGGATATCCTGCAAACACCCCCAGCGTTCCCTGACACAGAGACATAATGAAAACCCTCAGGGGATACGAGCTTAGTCTTTCCCTTAGAACCCACGCGCTGCCGAACGTTGGTGGAACCTCCCCACGCTCAGGATTCCGGAATCATTGTCAGTGCGTGGGGGAGCTCGAGAGACAACTCCACGCATCTCTCTTCAGTCACAGGTGTTCCCTGTTCGGGGAAGTCCGAGAAATACCTTCCCTGACCTTTTGGAGGCAGCCTCTGTCACTGGGATATCCTGCAAACACCCCTAGCATTCCCTAGCACAGAGACATTAGGAAAACCCTCAGGGGAGACGAGCTTAGGCATTCCGTAAGAACCCACGCGCTGCCGACCGTTGGTGGAACCTCCCTACGCTCAGGATTCCGGAACAGTTGTCAGTGCGCGGGGGAGCTTGAGAGAAAACTCCACGCAGCTCTCTTCAGTCAAAGGTGTTCCCTGTTCGGGGAAGTCCGAGAAATAAATTCCCTGAACTTGGGGAGGCAGCCTCTGTCACTGGGATATCCTGCAAACCTCCTAGCTTTCCCTGGCACAGAGACATTAGGAAAACCCTCAGGGGGACGAGCTAAGGCTTTCCGTTAGAACCCACGCGCTGCCGACCGTTGGTGGAACCTCCCCACGCTCAGGATTCCGGAAAAATTGTCAGTGCATGGGGGAGCTCGAGAGACAACTCCACGCAGCTCTCTTTAGTCACAGGTGTTCCCTGTTCGGGGAAGTCCGAGAAATACATTCCCTGACCTTGGGGAGGCAGCCTGAGTCACTGGGATATCCTGCAAACCCCCCTAGCATTTCCTGCAACCGAGACATTAGGAAAACCCTCAGGGGAGACTAGCTTAGTCTTTCCGTTAGAACCCACGCGCCTACGACCGTTGGTGGAACCTCCCCACTCTCAGGATTCCGGAACCATTTTCAGTGCTTGGGGGATCTCGAGAGACAACTCCACGCATCTCTCTTCATTCACAGGTGTTCCCTGTTCGGGGAAGTCCGAGAAGTACCTTCCCTGACTTTGGGGAGGCAGCGTCTATCACTGGGATATCCTGAAAACAGCCCTAGCATTCCCTGGCACAGAGACATAAGGAAAACCCTCAGGGGAGACGAGCTTAGGCTTTCCGTTAGACCCCACGCGCTGCCGACCGTTGGTGGAACCTCCCCACGCTCAGGATTCCGGAAACATTGTCAGTCCGTGGGGGAGCTCGAGAGACAACTCCACGCAGCTCTCTTCAGTCACAGGTGTTCCCTTTTCGGGGAAGTCCGAGAAAAACTTTCCCTGACCTTGGGGAGAAATCCTCTGTCAGTAGGATATCTTGCAAACCCCCCTAGCATTCCCTGGCACAAAGATATTAGGAAAAATCTCAGGGGAGACGAGCTTATGCATTCCGATAGAACCCACGCGCTGCCGACCGTTGGTGGAACCTCCCCACGCTCAGGATTCCGGAACCATTGTCAGTGCGTGGGGGAGCTCGAGAGAAAACTCCACGCAGCTCTCTTCAGTCACAGGTGTTCCCTGTTCGGGGAAGTCCGAGAAATAAATTCCCTGAATTTGGGGAGGCAGCCTCTGTCACTGGGATATCCTGCAAACCCCCTTGGCATTCCCTAGCACATAGATATTAGGAAAACCCTCAGGGAAGACGAGCTTAGGCATTCCGTTAGAACCCACGCGCTGCCGACCGTTGGTGGAACCTCCCCACGCTCAGAATTCCGGGACCATTATCAGTGCGTGGGGGAGCTCGAGAGAAAACTCCACGCAACTCTCTTCAGTCACAGGTGTTCCCTGTTCGGGGAAGTCCGAGAAATAACTTCCCTGACCTTGGGGAGGCAGCCTCTGTCACTGGGATATCGTGCAAAACCCCCCTAGCATTCCCTGGCACAGAGACATTAGGAAAACCCTCAGGGGAGATGAGCTTAGGCAATCCGTTAGAACCCACGCGCTGCCGATCGTTGGTGGAGCCTCCCCACGCTCAGGATTCCGGAACCATTGTCAGTGCCTGGGGGAGCTCGAGAGAGAACTCCACGCAGCTCTCTTCAGTCACAGGTGTTCCCTGTTCGGGGAAGTCCGAGAAATACCTTCCCTGACCTTGGGGAGGCAGCCTGAGTCACTGGGATATCCTTCAAAACCCCCTAGCATTCCCTAGCACAGAGACATTAGCAAAAGCTCAGGGGAGACGAGCTTAGGCTTTCCGTTAGAACCCACGCGCTGCCGACCGTTGGTGGAACCTTCCCACGCTCAGGATTCCGGAACCATTGTCAGTTCGTGGGGGAGCTCGAGAGACAACTCCACGCAGCTCTCTTCAGTCACAAGTGTTCCCTGTTCGGGGAAGTCCTAGAAATAACTTCCCTGACTTTGGGGAGGCAGCCTCTTTCACTGGGAAATCCTGCAAACCCCCCTAGCATTCTCTGGCAGAGAGACATTAGGAAAACTCTCAGGGGAGACGAGCTTAGGATTTCCGTTAGAACCCACGCACTGCCGACCGTTGGTGGAACCTCCCCAAGCTCAGGATTGCGGAACCATTGTCAGTGCGTGGGGGAGCTCGAGAGATAACTCCACAATGCTCTCTTCCGTCACAGGTGTTCCCTGTTCGGGGAAGTCCGAGAAAAACTTTCCCTGACCTTGGGGAGGCAGCCTCTGTCACTGGTATATCCTGCACACCCCCCTAGCATTCCCTGGCACAGAGACATTAGGAAAACCCTCAGGGGAGACGAGCTTTGGCTTTCTGTTAGAACCCACGCGCTGCCGACCGTTGGTGGAACCTCCCCACGCTCAGGATTCCGGAACCATTGTTAGTGTGTGGGGGAGCTCGAGAGACAACTCCACGCAACTCTCTTCAGTCACAGGTGTTCCCTGTTCGGGGAAGTCCGAGAAATAACTTCCCTGACATTGGGGAGACAGCCTCTGTCACTGGGATATCCTGCAAACCCCCCTAGCATTCCCTTGCACAGAGAGATTAGGAAAACCCTCAGGGGAGACGAGCTTAGGCTTTCCGTTAGAATCCACGCGCAGCCGACCGTTGGTGGAACCTCCCCACGCTCAGGATTCCGGAAAAATTGTCAGTGCGTGGGAGAGCTCGAGAGACAACTCCACGCAGCTCTCTTCAGTTACAGGTGTTCCCTGTTCGGGGAAGTCCGAGAAATACCTTCCCTGAACTTGGGGAGGCAGCCTCTGTCACTGGGATATCCTTCAAACCCCCCTAGCATTCCCTGGCACAGAGACTTTAGGAAAATCCTCAGGGGAGACGAACTTAGGCTTTCCGTTAGAACCCACGCGCTGCCGACCGTTGGTGGAACCTCCAAACTCTCAGGATTCCGGAACCATTGTCTGTGCGAGGGGGAGCTTGAGAGACAACTCCACGCAGCTCTCTTCAGTCACAGGTGTTCCCTGTACGGGAAAGTCCGTGAAAAAACTTCCCTGAACTTGGGGAGGCAGCCTCTGTCACTGGGATATCCTGCAAACACCCCTAGCATTCCCTGGCACAGAGGCATTAGGAAAACCCTCAGGGGAGACGAGCTTAAGCTTTCCGTTTGATCCCACGCGCTACCGACCGTTGGTGGAACCTCCCCACGCTCAGGATTCCGGAACCATTGTCAGTGCGTGGGGGAGCTCGAGAGACAACTTCACGCAGCTCTCTTCAGTCACAGGTGTTCCCTGTTCGGGAAAGTCCGAGAAGTACCTTCCCTGAACTTGGGGAGGCAGCCTCTGTCACTGGGATATCCTGCAAAACCCTATAGCATTTCCTGGCACAGAGACATTAGGAAAATCCTCAGGGGAGACGAGCTTAGGCTTTCGGTTAGAACCCACACGCTGCCGAACGTTGGTGGAACCTCCCCACGCTCAGGATTCCGGAACCATTGTCAGTGCGTGGGGGAGCTCGATATAAAACTCCACGCAGCTCTCTTCAGGCACAGGTGTTCCCTGTTCGGGGAAGTCCGAGAAATACCTTCCCTGACTTTGGGGAAGCAGTCTCTGTCACTGGTATATCCTGCAAACCCCCCTAGCATTCACTGGCACAGAGATATTAGGAAAATCCTCATGGGAGACGAGCTTAGGCATTCCGTTAGAACCCACACGCTGCCGACCGTTGGTGTATCCTCCCCACGCTCAGGATTCCGGAACCATTGTCAGTGCGTGGGGGAGATCGAGAGACAACTCCACGCAGCTCTCTTCAGTCACAGGTGTTCCCTGTTCGGGGAAGTCCGAGAAGTAACTTCCCTGAACTTGGGGACGCAGCCTCTGTCACTGGGATATCCTGCAATCCCCCCTAGCTTTCCCTGGCACAGAGACATTAGGAAAATCCTCAGGGGAGACGAGCTTAGGCTTTCCGTTAGAACCAACGCGCTGTCGACCGTTGGTGGAACCTCCCCACGCTCAGGATTCCGGAAACATTGTCAGTGCGTGGGGGAGCTCGAGAGACAACTCCACGCAGCTCTCTTTAGTCACAGGTGTTCCCTGTTCGGGGAAGTCCGAGAAATAAATTCCCTGAACTTGGGGAGGCAGCCTCTGTCACTGGGATATCCTGCAAAACTCCTAGCTTTCCCTGGCACAGAGACATTAGGAAAACCCTCAGGGGGACGAGCTAAGGCTTTCCCTTAGAACCCAAGCGCTGCCGACCGTTGGTGGAACCTCCCCACGCTCAGGATTCCGGAACATTTGTCAGTGCATGGGGGAGCTCGAGAGACAACTCCACGCAGCTCTCTTTAGTCACAGGTGTTCCCTGTTCGGGGAAGTCCGAGAAATACCTTCCCTGACCTTGGGGAGGCAGCCTGAGTCACTGGGATATCCTGCAAACCCCCCTAGCATTTCCTGCAACTGAGACATAAGGAAAACCCTCAGGGGAGACGAGCTTAGGCTTTCCGTTAGACCCCACGCGCTGCCGACCGTTGGTGGAACCTCCCCACGCTCAGGATTCCGGAAACATTGTCAGTGCGTGGGGGAGCTCGAGAGACAACTCCACGCAGCTCTCTTCATTCACAGGTGTTCCCTTTTCGGGGAAGTCCGAGAAAAACTTTCCCTGACCTTGGGGAGACATCCTCTGTCAGTAGGATATCCTGCAAACCCCCCTAGCATTCCCTGGCACAAAGATATTAGGAAAAATCTCAGGGGAGACGAGCTGATGCATTCCGATAGAACCCACGCGCTGCCGACCGTTGGTGGAACATCCCCACGCTCAGGATTCCGGAACCATTGTCAGTGCGTGGGGGAGCTCGAGAGAAAACTCCACGCAGCTCTCTTCAGTCACAGGTGTTCTCTGTTCGGGGAAGTCCGAGAAATAAATTCCCTGAATTTGGGGAGGCAGCCTCTGTCACTGGGATATCCTGCAAACCCCCTAGCATTCCCTAGCACAGAGATATTAGGAAAACCCTCAGGGAAGACGAGCTTAGGCATTCCGTTAGAACCCACGCGCTGCCGACCGTTGGTGGAACCTCCCCACGCTCAGGATTCCGGGACCATTATCAGTGCGTGGGGGAGCTCGAGAGAAAACTCCACGCAACTCTCTTCAGTCACAGGTGTTCCCTGTTTGGGGAAGTCCGAGAAATACCTTCCCTGACCTTGGGGAGGCAGCCTCTGTCACTGGGATATCGTGCAAAACCCCAAACATTCCCTGGCACAGAGACATTAGGAAAACCCTCAGGGGAGATGAGCTTAGGCATTCCGTTAGAACCCACGTTCTACCGACCATTGGTGGAGCCTCCCCACGCTCAGGATTCCGGAACCATTGTCAGTGATTGGGGGAGCTCGAGAGACAACTCCACGCAGCTCTCTACAGTCACAGGTGTTCCCTGTTCTGGGAAGTCCGAGAAATACCTTCCCTGACCTTGGGGAGGCAGCCTCTGTCACTGGGATATCCTGCAAACCCCCCTAGCATTCCCTGGCACAGAGATATTAGGAAAACCCTCAGGGGAGACGAGCTTAGGCTTTCCGTTATAACCCACGCCCTGCCGACCGTTGGTGGAACCTCCCCACGCTCAGGATTCCGGAACCATTGTCAGTGCGTGGGGGAGCTCGAGAGACAACTCCACGCAGCTCTCTTCAGTCACAGGTGTTCCCTGTTTGGGGAAATCCGAGAAATAACTTCCCTGACCTTGGGGAGGCAGCCTCTGTCACTGGGATATCCTTGCAAATCCCCTAGCATTCCCTGGCTCAGAGACATTAGCAAAACCTCAGGGGAGACGAGCTTAGGCTTTCCGTTAGAACCCCCGCGCTGCCGACCTTTGGTGGAACCTCCCCACGCTCAGGATTCCGGAACCATTGTCAGTGCGTGGGGGAGCTTGAGAGACAACTCCACGCAGCTCTCTTCAGTCACAGGTGTTCCCTGTTCGGGGAAGTCCGAGAAATAACTTCCCTGACCTTGGGGAGGCAGCCCCTGTCACTGGGATATCCTGCAAACCCCCTAGCATTCCCTGGCACAGAGACAATAGCAAAACCTCAGGGGAGACGAGCTTAAGCTTTCCGTTAGAACACACGCGCTGCCGACCGTTGGTGGAACCTCCCCACGCTCAGGATTCCGGAACCATTTTCAGTGCGTGGGGGAGCTCGAGAGACAACTCCACGCAGCTCTCTTCAGTCACAGGTGTTCCCTGTTCGGGGAAGTCCGAGATATACCTTCCCTGACCTTGGGAAGGCAGCCTCTTTCACTGGGATATCCTGCAAACCCCCCTAGCATTCCCTGGCACAGAGACATTTGGAAAAACCTCAGGGGAGACGAACTTAAGCATTGCGTTAGAACCCACGCGCTGCCGACCGTTGGTGGAACCTCCCCACGCTCAGAATTCCGGAACCATTGTCAATGCGTGAGGGAGCTCGAGATAAAACTCCACGCAGCTCTCTTCAGTCACAGGTGTTCCCTTTTCGGGGAAGCCCGAGAAATACATTTCCTGACCTTTGGGAGGCAGCCTATGTCACTGGGATATCCTGCAAACTCCCCTAGAATTCCCTGGCACAGAGACATTAGGAAAATTCTCAGGGGATACGAGCTTTGGCATTCCGTTAGAACCCACGCGCTGCCGACCGTTGGAGGAACCTCCCCTCGCTCAGGATTCCGGAACCATTGTCAGTGCGTGGGGGAGCTCGAGAGACAACTCCACGCAGCTCTCTTCAGTCACAGGAGTTTCCTGTTCGGAAAGTCCGAGAAATACCTTCCCTGACCTTGGGGAGATAGCCTCGGTCACTGGGATATCCTGCAAACCCCCCTAGCATTCCCTGGCACAGAGACATTAGGAAAATCTCAGTGGAGACGAGCATAGGCTTTCCGTTATAACCCACGCGCTGCCGACCGTTGGTGGAAACTCCCCACGCTCAGGATACCGGAACCATTGTCAGTGCGTGGGGGAGCTCGGGAGAAAACTCCACGCAGCTCTCTTCAGTCACAGGTGTTCCCTGTTCGGGGAAGTCCGAGAAATACCTTCCATGACCTTGGGAATGCAGCCTCTGTCACTGGGATATACTGCAAACACCCCCAGCGTTCCCTGACACAGAGACATAATGAAAACCCTCAGGGGATACGAGCTTAGTCTTTCCCTTAGAACCCACGCGCTGCCGAACGTTGGTGGAACCTCCCCACGCTCAGGATTCCGGAATCATTGTCAGTGCGTGGGGGAGCTCGAGAGACAACTCCACGCATCTCTCTTCAGTCACAGGTGTTCCCTGTTCGGGGAAGTCCGAGAAATACCTTCCCTGACCTTTTGGAGGCAGCCTCTGTCACTGGGATATCCTGCAAACACCCCTAGCATTCCCTAGCACAGAGACATTAGGAAAACCCTCAGGGGAGACGAGCTTAGGCATTCCGTAAGAACCCACGCGCTGCCGACCGTTGGTGGAACCTCCCTACGCTCAGGATTCCGGAACAGTTGTCAGTGCGCGGGGGAGCTTGAGAGAAAACTCCACGCAGCTCTCTTCAGTCAAAGGTGTTCCCTGTTCGGGGAAGTCCGAGAAATAAATTCCCTGAACTTGGGGAGGCAGCCTCTGTCACTGGGATATCCTGCAAACCTCCTAGCTTTCCCTGGCACAGAGACATTAGGAAAACCCTCAGGGGGACGAGCTAAGGCTTTCCGTTAGAACCCACGCGCTGCCGACCGTTGGTGGAACCTCCCCACGCTCAGGATTCCGGAAAAATTGTCAGTGCATGGGGGAGCTCGAGAGACAACTCCACGCAGCTCTCTTTAGTCACAGGTGTTCCCTGTTCGGGGAAGTCCGAGAAATACATTCCCTGACCTTGGGGAGGCAGCCTGAGTCACTGGGATATCCTGCAAACCCCCCTAGCATTTCCTGCAACCGAGACATTAGGAAAACCCTCAGGGGAGACTAGCTTAGTCTTTCCGTTAGAACCCACGCGCCTACGACCGTTGGTGGAACCTCCCCACTCTCAGGATTCCGGAACCATTTTCAGTGCTTGGGGGATCTCGAGAGACAACTCCACGCATCTCTCTTCATTCACAGGTGTTCCCTGTTCGGGGAAGTCCGAGAAGTACCTTCCCTGACTTTGGGGAGGCAGCGTCTATCACTGGGATATCCTGAAAACAGCCCTAGCATTCCCTGGCACAGAGACATAAGGAAAACCCTCAGGGGAGACGAGCTTAGGCTTTCTGTTAGACCCCACGCGCTGCCGACCGTTGGTGGAACCTCCCCACGCTCAGGATTCCGGAAACATTGTCAGTGCGTGGGGGAGCTCGAGAGACAACTCCACGCAGCTCTCTTCAGTCACAGGTGTTCCCTTTTCGGGGAAGTCCGAGAAAAACTTTCCCTGACCTTGGGGAGACATCCTCTGTCAGTAGGATATCTTGCAAACCCCCCTAGCATTCCCTGGCACAAAGATATTAGGAAAAATCTCAGGGGAGACGAGCTTATGCATTCCGATAGAACCCACGCGCTGCCGACCGTTGGTGGAACCTCCCCACGCTCAGGATTCCGGAACCATTGTCAGTGCGTGGGGGAGCTCGAGAGAAAACTCCACGCAGCTCTCTTCAGTCACAGGTGTTCCCTGTTCGGGGAAGTCCGAGAAATAAATTCCCTGAATTTGGGGAGGCAGCCTCTGTCACTGGGATATCCTGCAAAACCCCTAGCATTCCCTAGCACATAGATATTAGGAAAACCCTCAGGGAAGACGAGCTTAGGCATTCCGTTAGAACCCACGCGCTGCCGACCGTTGGTGGAACCTCCCCACGCTCAGAATTCCGGGACCATTATCAGTGCGTGGGGGAGCTCGAGAGAAAACTCCACGCGACTCTCTTCAGTCACAGGTGTTCCCTGTTCGGGGAAGTCCGAGAAATACCTTCCCTGACCTTGGGGAAGCAGCCTCTGTCACTGGGATATCGTGCAAAACCCCAAACATTCCCTGGCACAGAGACATTAGGAAAATCCTCAGGGGAGATGAGCTTAGGCATTCCGTTAGAACCCACGTTCTACCGAACATTGGTGGAGCCTCCCCATGCTCAGGATTCCGGAACCATTGTCAGTGATTGGGGGAGCTCGAGAGACAACTCCACGCAGCTCTCTACAGTCACAGGTGTTCCCTGTTCTGGGAAGTCCGAGAAATACCTTCCCTGTACTTGGGGAGGCAGCCTCTGTCACTGGGATATCCTGCAAACCCCCCTAGCATTCCCTGGCACAGAGATATTAGGAAAACCCTCAGGGGAGACGACCTTAGGCTTTCCGTTATAACCCACGCCCTGCCGACCGTTGGTGGAACCTCCCCACGCACAGGATTCCGGAACCATTGTCAGTGCGTGGGGGAGCTCGAGAGACAACTCCACGCAGCTCTCTTCAGTCACAGGTGTTCCCTGTTTGGGGAAGTCCGAGAAATAACTTCCCTGACCTTGGGGAGGCAGCCTCTGTCACTGGGATATCCTGCAAACCCCCTAGCATTCCCTGGCTCAGAGACATTAGCAAAACCTCAGGGGAGACGAGCTTAGGCTTTCCGTTAGAACCCACGCGCTGCCGACCTTTGGTGGAACCTCCCCACGCTCAGGATTCCGGAACCATTGTCAGTGCGTGGGGGAGCTCGAGCGATAACTCCACGCAGCTCTCTTCAGTCACAGGTGTTCCCTGTTCGGGGAAGTCCGTGAAATAAATTCCCTGACCTTGGGGAGGCAGCCTCTGTCACTGGGATATCCTGCAAACCCCCTAGCATTCCCTGGCACAGAGACATTAGGAAAACACTTAGGGGAGATGAGCTTAGGCATTCCGTTAGAACCCACGTGCTGCCGACCATTGGTGGAACCTCCCCAAGCTCAGGATTCCAGAAACATTGTCAGTGCGTGGGGGAGCTCGAGAGACAACTCCACGCAGCTCTCTTCAGTCACAGGTGTTCCCTGTTCGGGGAAGTCCGAGAAATACCTTCTCTGACCTTGAGGAGGCAGCCTCTGTCACTGGGATATCCTGCAAACCCCCCTAGCATTCCCTGGCACAGAGACATTAGGAAAACCCTCAGGGGAGACGAGCTTAGGCTTTCCGTTAGAACCCACGCGCTGCCGACCGTTGGTGGAACCTCCCCACGCTCAGGATTCCGGAACCATTGTCAGTCCGTGGGGTAGCTCGAGAGAAAATTCCACGCAGCTCTCTTCAGTCACAGGTGTTCCCTGTTCGGGGAAGTCCGAGAAATAACTTCCCTGACCTTGGGGAGGCAGCGTCTGTCACTGGGATATCCTGCAAACCCCCTAGCATTCCCTGGCACAGAGACATTAGGAAAACCCTCAGGGGAGACGAGCTTAGGCTTTCCGTAAGAACCCACGCGCTGCCGACCGTTGGTGGAACCTCCCCAAGCTCAGGATTCCGGTACCATTGTCAGTGCGTGGGGGAGCTCGAGAGACAACTCCACGCAACTCTCTTCATTCACAGGTGTTCCCTGTGCGGGGAAGTCCGAGAAATAACTTCCCTGACATTGGGGAGGTAGCCTCTGTCACTGGGATATCCTGCAAACCCCCCTAGCATTCACTGCCACAGAGACATTAGAAAAATTCTCAGGGGAGACGAGCTTAGGCTTTCCGTTAGAATCCACGCTCTACCGACCGTTGGTGGAACCTCCCCACGCTCAGGATTCCGGAACCATTGTCAGTGAGTGGGGGAGCTCGAGAGAAAACTCCACGCAGCTCTCTTCAGGCACAGGTGTTCCCTGTTCGGGGAAGTTCGAGAAATATCTTCTCTGACCTTGGGGAGGCAGACTCCGTCACTGGGATATCCTGCAAACACCCCTAACATTCCCTGTCACAGAGACATTAGGAAAACCCTCAGGGGAGACGAGCTTAGGCTTTCCGTTAGAACCCATGCGCTGCCGACCGTTGGTGGAACCTCCGCACGCTCAGGACTCCGGAATCATTGTCAGTGCGAGGGGGAGCTCGAGAGACAACTCCACAAAGCTCTCTTCAGTCACAGGTGTTCCCTGTTCGGGGAAGTCCGTGAAATAACTTCCCTGACCTTGGGGAGGCAGCCTCTGTCACTGGGATATCCTGCAAACACCCCTAGCATTCCCTGGGAGAGAGACATAAGGAAAACCCTCAGGGGAGACGAGCTTAGGCTTTCCGTTAGAACCCACGCGCTGTCGACCGTTGGTGGAACCTCCCCACGCTCAGGATTCCGGAAACATTGTCAGTGCGTGGGGGAGCTCGAGAGACAACTCCACGCAGCTCTCTTCAGTCACAGGTGTTCCCTGTTCGGGGAAGTCCGAGAAGTACCTTCCCTGACCTTGGGGAGGCAGCCTCTGTCACTGGGATATCCTGCAAACACCCCTAGCATTCCCTGGCACAGCGACATTAGGAAAACCCTTAGGGGAGACGAGCTTACGCTTTCCGTTAGAACCAACGCGCTGCCGACCGTTGGTGGAACCTCCCCACGCTCAGGATTCCGGAACCATTCTTAGTGCGTGGGGGAGCTCGAGAGACAACTCCACGCAGCTCTCTTCAGTCACAGGTGTTCCCTGTTCGGGGAAGTCCGAGAAATAACTTCCCTGACCTTGGGGAGGCAGCCTCTGTCACTGGGATATCCTTGCAAATCCCCTAGCATTCCCTGGCTCAGAGACATTAGCAAAACCTCAGGGGAGACGAGCTTAGGCTTTCCGTTAGAACCCCCGCGCTGCCGACCTTTGGTGGAACCTCCCCACGCTCAGGATTCCGGAACCATTGTCAGTGCGTGGGGGAGCTTGAGAGACAACTCCACGCAGCTCTCTTCAGTCACAGGTGTTCCCTGTTCGGGGAAGTCCGAGAAATAACTTCCCTGACCTTGGGGAGGCAGCCCCTGTCACTGGGATATCCTGCAAACCCCCTAGCATTCCCTGGCACAGAGACAATAGCAAAACCTCAGGGGAGACGAGCTTAAGCTTTCCGTTAGAACACACGCGCTGCCGACCGTTGGTGGAACCTCCCCACGCTCAGGATTCCGGAACCATTTTCAGTGCGTGGGGGAGCTCGAGAGACAACTCCACGCAGCTCTCTTCAGTCACAGGTGTTCCCTGTTCGGGGAAGTCCGAGATATACCTTCCCTGACCTTGGGAAGGCAGCCTCTTTCACTGGGATATCCTGCAAACCCCCCTAGCATTCCCTGGCACAGAGACATTTGGAAAAACCTCAGGGGAGACGAACTTAAGCATTGCGTTAGAACCCACGCGCTGCCGACCGTTGGTGGAACCTCCCCACGCTCAGAATTCCGGAACCATTGTCAATGCGTGAGGGAGCTCGAGATAAAACTCCACGCAGCTCTCTTCAGTCACAGGTGTTCCCTTTTCGGGGAAGCCCGAGAAATACATTTCCTGACCTTTGGGAGGCAGCCTATGTCACTGGGATATCCTGCAAACTCCCCTAGAATTCCCTGGCACAGAGACATTAGGAAAATTCTCAGGGGATACGAGCTTTGGCATTCCGTTAGAACCCACGCGCTGCCGACCGTTGGAGGAACCTCCCCTCGCTCAGGATTCCGGAACCATTGTCAGTGCGTGGGGGAGCTCGAGAGACAACTCCACGCAGCTCTCTTCAGTCACAGGAGTTTCCTGTTCGGAAAGTCCGAGAAATACCTTCCCTGACCTTGGGGAGATAGCCTCGGTCACTGGGATATCCTGCAAACCCCCCTAGCATTCCCTGGCACAGAGACATTAGGAAAATCTCAGTGGAGACGAGCATAGGCTTTCCGTTATAACCCACGCGCTGCCGACCGTTGGTGGAAACTCCCCACGCTCAGGATACCGGAACCATTGTCAGTGCGTGGGGGAGCTCGGGAGAAAACTCCACGCAGCTCTCTTCAGTCACAGGTGTTCCCTGTTCGGGGAAGTCCGAGAAATACCTTCCATGACCTTGGGAATGCAGCCTCTGTCACTGGGATATACTGCAAACACCCCCAGCGTTCCCTGACACAGAGACATAATGAAAACCCTCAGGGGATACGAGCTTAGTCTTTCCCTTAGAACCCACGCGCTGCCGAACGTTGGTGGAACCTCCCCACGCTCAGGATTCCGGAATCATTGTCAGTGCGTGGGGGAGCTCGAGAGACAACTCCACGCATCTCTCTTCAGTCACAGGTGTTCCCTGTTCGGGGAAGTCCGAGAAATACCTTCCCTGACCTTTTGGAGGCAGCCTCTGTCACTGGGATATCCTGCAAACACCCCTAGCATTCCCTAGCACAGAGACATTAGGAAAACCCTCAGGGGAGACGAGCTTAGGCATTCCGTAAGAACCCACGCGCTGCCGACCGTTGGTGGAACCTCCCTACGCTCAGGATTCCGGAACAGTTGTCAGTGCGCGGGGGAGCTTGAGAGAAAACTCCACGCAGCTCTCTTCAGTCAAAGGTGTTCCCTGTTCGGGGAAGTCCGAGAAATAAATTCCCTGAACTTGGGGAGGCAGCCTCTGTCACTGGGATATCCTGCAAACCTCCTAGCTTTCCCTGGCACAGAGACATTAGGAAAACCCTCAGGGGGACGAGCTAAGGCTTTCCGTTAGAACCCACGCGCTGCCGACCGTTGGTGGAACCTCCCCACGCTCAGGATTCCGGAAAAATTGTCAGTGCATGGGGGAGCTCGAGAGACAACTCCACGCAGCTCTCTTTAGTCACAGGTGTTCCCTGTTCGGGGAAGTCCGAGAAATACATTCCCTGACCTTGGGGAGGCAGCCTGAGTCACTGGGATATCCTGCAAACCCCCCTAGCATTTCCTGCAACCGAGACATTAGGAAAACCCTCAGGGGAGACTAGCTTAGTCTTTCCGTTAGAACCCACGCGCCTACGACCGTTGGTGGAACCTCCCCACTCTCAGGATTCCGGAACCATTTTCAGTGCTTGGGGGATCTCGAGAGACAACTCCACGCATCTCTCTTCATTCACAGGTGTTCCCTGTTCGGGGAAGTCCGAGAAGTACCTTCCCTGACTTTGGGGAGGCAGCGTCTATCACTGGGATATCCTGAAAACAGCCCTAGCATTCCCTGGCACAGAGACATAAGGAAAACCCTCAGGGGAGACGAGCTTAGGCTTTCTGTTAGACCCCACGCGCTGCCGACCGTTGGTGGAACCTCCCCACGCTCAGGATTCCGGAAACATTGTCAGTGCGTGGGGGAGCTCGAGAGACAACTCCACGCAGCTCTCTTCAGTCACAGGTGTTCCCTTTTCGGGGAAGTCCGAGAAAAACTTTCCCTGACCTTGGGGAGACATCCTCTGTCAGTAGGATATCTTGCAAACCCCCCTAGCATTCCCTGGCACAAAGATATTAGGAAAAATCTCAGGGGAGACGAGCTTATGCATTCCGATAGAACCCACGCGCTGCCGACCGTTGGTGGAACCTCCCCACGCTCAGGATTCCGGAACCATTGTCAGTGCGTGGGGGAGCTCGAGAGAAAACTCCACGCAGCTCTCTTCAGTCACAGGTGTTCCCTGTTCGGGGAAGTCCGAGAAATAAATTCCCTGAATTTGGGGAGGCAGCCTCTGTCACTGGGATATCCTGCAAAACCCCTAGCATTCCCTAGCACATAGATATTAGGAAAACCCTCAGGGAAGACGAGCTTAGGCATTCCGTTAGAACCCACGCGCTGCCGACCGTTGGTGGAACCTCCCCACGCTCAGAATTCCGGGACCATTATCAGTGCGTGGGGGAGCTCGAGAGAAAACTCCACGCGACTCTCTTCAGTCACAGGTGTTCCCTGTTCGGGGAAGTCCGAGAAATACCTTCCCTGACCTTGGGGAAGCAGCCTCTGTCACTGGGATATCGTGCAAAACCCCAAACATTCCCTGGCACAGAGACATTAGGAAAATCCTCAGGGGAGATGAGCTTAGGCATTCCGTTAGAACCCACGTTCTACCGAACATTGGTGGAGCCTCCCCATGCTCAGGATTCCGGAACCATTGTCAGTGATTGGGGGAGCTCGAGAGACAACTCCACGCAGCTCTCTACAGTCACAGGTGTTCCCTGTTCTGGGAAGTCCGAGAAATACCTTCCCTGTACTTGGGGAGGCAGCCTCTGTCACTGGGATATCCTGCAAACCCCCCTAGCATTCCCTGGCACAGAGATATTAGGAAAACCCTCAGGGGAGACGACCTTAGGCTTTCCGTTATAACCCACGCCCTGCCGACCGTTGGTGGAACCTCCCCACGCACAGGATTCCGGAACCATTGTCAGTGCGTGGGGGAGCTCGAGAGACAACTCCACGCAGCTCTCTTCAGTCACAGGTGTTCCCTGTTTGGGGAAGTCCGAGAAATAACTTCCCTGACCTTGGGGAGGCAGCCTCTGTCACTGGGATATCCTGCAAACCCCCTAGCATTCCCTGGCTCAGAGACATTAGCAAAACCTCAGGGGAGACGAGCTTAGGCTTTCCGTTAGAACCCACGCGCTGCCGACCTTTGGTGGAACCTCCCCACGCTCAGGATTCCGGAACCATTGTCAGTGCGTGGGGGAGCTCGAGCGATAACTCCACGCAGCTCTCTTCAGTCACAGGTGTTCCCTGTTCGGGGAAGTCCGTGAAATAAATTCCCTGACCTTGGGGAGGCAGCCTCTGTCACTGGGATATCCTGCAAACCCCCTAGCATTCCCTGGCACAGAGACATTAGGAAAACACTTAGGGGAGATGAGCTTAGGCATTCCGTTAGAACCCACGTGCTGCCGACCATTGGTGGAACCTCCCCAAGCTCAGGATTCCAGAAACATTGTCAGTGCGTGGGGGAGCTCGAGAGACAACTCCACGCAGCTCTCTTCAGTCACAGGTGTTCCCTGTTCGGGGAAGTCCGAGAAATACCTTCTCTGACCTTGAGGAGGCAGCCTCTGTCACTGGGATATCCTGCAAACCCCCCTAGCATTCCCTGGCACAGAGACATTAGGAAAACCCTCAGGGGAGACGAGCTTAGGCTTTCCGTTAGAACCCACGCGCTGCCGACCGTTGGTGGAACCTCCCCACGCTCAGGATTCCGGAACCATTGTCAGTCCGTGGGGTAGCTCGAGAGAAAATTCCACGCAGCTCTCTTCAGTCACAGGTGTTCCCTGTTCGGGGAAGTCCGAGAAATAACTTCCCTGACCTTGGGGAGGCAGCGTCTGTCACTGGGATATCCTGCAAACCCCCTAGCATTCCCTGGCACAGAGACATTAGGAAAACCCTCAGGGGAGACGAGCTTAGGCTTTCCGTAAGAACCCACGCGCTGCCGACCGTTGGTGGAACCTCCCCAAGCTCAGGATTCCGGTACCATTGTCAGTGCGTGGGGGAGCTCGAGAGACAACTCCACGCAACTCTCTTCATTCACAGGTGTTCCCTGTGCGGGGAAGTCCGAGAAATAACTTCCCTGACATTGGGGAGGTAGCCTCTGTCACTGGGATATCCTGCAAACCCCCCTAGCATTCACTGCCACAGAGACATTAGAAAAATTCTCAGGGGAGACGAGCTTAGGCTTTCCGTTAGAATCCACGCTCTACCGACCGTTGGTGGAACCTCCCCACGCTCAGGATTCCGGAACCATTGTCAGTGAGTGGGGGAGCTCGAGAGAAAACTCCACGCAGCTCTCTTCAGGCACAGGTGTTCCCTGTTCGGGGAAGTTCGAGAAATATCTTCTCTGACCTTGGGGAGGCAGACTCCGTCACTGGGATATCCTGCAAACACCCCTAACATTCCCTGTCACAGAGACATTAGGAAAACCCTCAGGGGAGACGAGCTTAGGCTTTCCGTTAGAACCCATGCGCTGCCGACCGTTGGTGGAACCTCCGCACGCTCAGGACTCCGGAATCATTGTCAGTGCGAGGGGGAGCTCGAGAGACAACTCCACAAAGCTCTCTTCAGTCACAGGTGTTCCCTGTTCGGGGAAGTCCGAGAAATAACTTCCCTGACCTTGGGGAGGCAGCCTCTGTCACTGGGATATCCTGCAAACACCCCTAGCATTCCCTGGGAGAGAGACATAAGGAAAACCCTCAGGGGAGACGAGCTTAGGCTTTCCGTTAGAACCCACGCGCTGTCGACCGTTGGTGGAACCTCCCCACGCTCAGGATTCCGGAAACATTGTCAGTGCGTGGGGGAGCTCGAGAGACAACTCCACGCAGCTCTCTTCAGTCACAGGTGTTCCCTGTTCGGGGAAGTCCGAGAAGTACCTTCCCTGACCTTGGGGAGGCAGCCTCTGTCACTGGGATATCCTGCAAACACCCCTAGCATTCCCTGGCACAGCGACATTAGGAAAACCCTTAGGGGAGACGAGCTTACGCTTTCCGTTAGAACCAACGCGCTGCCGACCGTTGGTGGAACCTCCCCACGCTCAGGATTCCGGAACCATTCTTAGTGCGTGGGGGAGCTCGAGAGACAACTCCACGCAGCTCTCTTCAGTCACAGGTGTTCCCTGTTCGGGGAAGTCCGAGAAATAACTTCCCTGACCTTGGGGAGGCAGCCTCTGTCACTGGGATATCCTGCAAATCCCCCTAGCATTCCCTGGCACAGAGATATTAGGAAAACCCTCAGGGGAGACGAGCTTAGGCATTCCGTTAGAACCAACGCGCTGCCGACCGTTGGTGGAACCTCCCCACGCTCAGGATTCCGGAAACATTGTCTGTGCATGGGGGAGCTCGAGAGACATGTCCACGCAGCTCTCTTCAGTCACAGGTGTTCCCTGTTCGGGGAAGTCCGAGAAATAAATTCCCTGAACTTGGGGAGGCAGCCTCGGTCACTGGGATATCCTGCAAAACCCCTAGCATTCCCTGGTACAGAGACATTAGGAAAACCCTCAGGGGAGATGAGCATAGGATTTCCGTTAGAACCCACGCGCTGCCGACCGTTGATGGAACCTCCCCACGCTCAGGATTCCGGAACCATTGTCAGTGCATGGGGGAGCTCGAGAGACAACTCCACGCAGCTCTCTTCAATCAAAGGTGTTCCCTGTTCGGGGAAGTCCGAATAAAACCTTCCCTGAGCTTGGGTGGCAGCCTCTGTCACTGGTATACCCTGCAAACGCCCCTAGCATTCCCTGGCAAAGAGATATTAGGAAAACCCTGAGGGGAGACGAGCTTAGGCTTTCCATTTGAACTCACGCGCTGCCGACCGTTGTTGGAACCTCCCCACGCTCAGGATTCCGGAACCATTGTCAGTGCGTGGGGGAGCTCGAGAGAAAACTCCACGCAGCTCTCTTCAGTCACAGGTGTTCCCTGTTCGGGGAAGTCCGAGAAATACCTTCCCTGACCTTGGGGAGGCAGCGTCTGTCACTGGGATATCCTGCAAACACCCCTAGAATTCCCTGGCACAGAGACATTAGGAAAACCCTCAGGGGAGACGAGCTTAGGCTTTCCGTTAGAACCCACGCGCTGCCGACCGTTGGTGGAACCTCCCCACGCTCAGGATTCCGGAACCATTGTCAGTGCGTGGGGGAGCTCGAGAGACAACTCCACGCAGCTCTCTTCAGTCACAGGTGTTCCCTCTTCGGGGAAGTTCGAGAAATATCTTCCCTGACCTTGGGGAGGCAGCCTCCAACACTGGGATATCCTGCAAACACCCCTAGCATTCCCTGGCAGAGAGACATTAGGAAAACCCTCAGGGGAGACGAGTTTAGGCTTTCCGTTAGAACCCATGCGCTGCCGACCGTTGGTGGAACCTCCCCACGCTCAGGATTCCGGAAACATTGTCAGTGCGAGGGGGATTTCGAGAGACAACTCCACGCAGCTCTCTTCTATCACAGGTGTTCCCTGTTCGGGGAAGTCCGAGAAATACCTTCCCTGACTTTGGGGAGGCAGCCTGTGACACTGGTATATCCTGCAAACACCCCTAGCATTCCCTGGTACAGAGACATTAGAAAAACCCTCAGGGGAGACGAGCTTAGGCTTTACGTTAGAACCCACGCGCTGTCGACCGTTAGTGGAACCTCCCCACGCTCAGGATTCCGGAAACATTGTCAGTGCGTGGGGGAGCTCGAGAGACAACTCCACGCAGCTCTCTTCAGTCACAGGTGTTCCCTGTTCGGGGAAGTCCGAGAAGTACCTTCCCTGAACTTGGGGAGGCAGCCTCTGTCACTGGGATATCCTGCAAACACCCCTAGCATTCCCTGGCACAGCGACATTAGGAAAACCCTCAGGGGAGACGAGCTTAGGCTTTCCGTTAGAACCAACGCGCTGCCGACCGTTGTTGGAACCTCCCCACGCTCAGGATTCCGGAACCATTGTCAGAGCGTGGGGGAGCTCGAGAGACAACTCCACGAAGCTCTCTTCAGTCACAGGTGTTCCCTGTTCGGGGAAGTCCGAGAAATACCTTCCCTGACCTTGGGGAGGCAGCCTCTGTCACTGGGATATCCTGCAAACCCCCCTAGCATTCCCTGGCACAGAGATATAAGGAAGACCCTCAGGGGAGACGAGCTTAGGCATTCCGTTAGAACCCACGCGCTGCCGACCGTTGGTGGAACCTCCCCACGCTCAGTATTCCGGAACCATTTTCAGTGCGTGAGGGAGCTCGAGAGACAACTCCACGCAGCTCTCTTCAGTCACAGGTGTTCCCTGTTAGGGGAAGTCCGAGAAATACCTTCCCTGGCTTTGGGGAGGCAGCCTCTGTCACTGGGATATCCTACAAACCCCCCTAGCATTCCCTGGCACAGAGAGATTAGGAAAATCCTCATCGGAGACGAGCTTTGGCATTCCGTTAGAACACACGCGCTGCCGAACGTTGGTGGAACCTCCCCACGCTCAGGATTCCGGAACCATTGTCAGTGCGTGGGGGAGCTCGAGAGACAACTGCACGCAGCTCTCTTCAGTCACAGGTGTTCCCTGTTCGGGGAAGTCCGAGAAATACCTTCCCTGACCTTGGGGAGGCAGCCTCTGTCACTGGGATATCTTGCAAACCCCCCTAGCATTCCCTGGCAGAGAGACATTAGGAAAACCCTCAGGGGAAACGAGCTTAGGCTATCCATTAGAACCCACGCGCTGCCGACCTTTGGTCGAACCTCCCCACGCTCAGGATTCCGGAACCATTGTCAGTGCGTGGGGGAGCTCGAGAGACAACTCCACGCAGCTCTCTTCAGTCACAGGTGTTCCCTGTTTGGGGAAGTCCGAGAAAAAACTTCCCTGACTTTGGGAAGGCAGCCTCTGCCACTGGGATATCCTGCAAACCCCCCTAGCATTCCCTGGCAAAGAGACATTAGGAAAATCCTCAGGGGAGACGAGCTTAATCTTTCCGTTAGAACCCACGCGCTGCCGACCGTTGGTGGAACCTCCCCACGCTCAGGATTCCGGAAACATTGCCAGTGCGTGGGGGAGCTCGAGAGACAACTCCACGCAGCTCTCTTCAGTCACAGGTGTTCCCTGTTTGGGGAAGTCCGAGAAATACATTCCCTGACCTTGGGGAGGCATCCTCTGCCACTGGGATATCCTGCAAAACCCCCTAGCATTCCCTGGCACAGAGACATTAGGAAAAAACTCAGGGGAGACGAGCTAAGGCTTTCCGTTAGAACCCAAGCGCTGCCGACCGTTGGTGGAAGCTCCCCACGCTCAGGATTCCGGAACCATTGTCAGTGCGTGGGGGAGCTCGAGAGACAACTCCACGCAGCTCTCTTCAGTCACAGGTGTTCCCTGTTCGGGGAAGTCCGGGAAATACATTCCCTGAAGTTTTGGAGGCAGCCTCTGTCACTGGGATATCTTGCAAACCCCCCTAGCATTCCCTGACATAGAGACATTAGGAAAACATTCAGGGGAGAAGAGCTTTGGCTTTCCGTTAGAACCCACGCGCTGCCGACCGTTGGTGGAACCTCCCCACGCTCAGGATTCCGAAACCATTTTCAGTGCGTGGGGGATCTCGAGAGACAACTCCACGCAGCTCTCTTCAGTCACAGGTGTTCCCTGTTCGGGGAAGTCCGAGAAATAACTTCCCTGACATTGGGGACGCAGCCTCTGTCACTGGGATATCTTGCAAACCCCCCTAGCATTCCCTGGCACAGAGATATTAGGAAAACCCTCAGGGGAGACGAGCTTAGGCTTTCCGTAAGAACCAACGCGCTGCCGACCGTTGGTGGAACCTCCCCACGCTCAGGATTCCAGAACCATTGTAAGTGCGAGGGGGAGCTTGAGGGACAACTCCACGCAGCTCTCTTCGGTCACAGGTGTTCCATGTTCGGGGAAGTCCGAGAAATAACTTCCCTGACCTAGGGGAGGCAGCCTCTGTCACTGGGAAATTCTGCAAACCCCCTAGCATTCCCTGGCACACAGACATTAGGAAAACCCTCAGGGGAGACGAGCTTAGGCTTTCCGTTAGAACCCACGCGCTGCCGACCGTTGGTGGAACCTCCCAACCCTCAGGATTCTGGAACAATTGTCAGTGCGTGGGGGAGCTCGAGAGACATCTCCACGCAGCTCTCTTCCGTCACAGGTGTTCCCTGTTCGGGGAAGTCCGAGGAATACCTTCACTGACTTTGGGGAGGCAGCCTCTGTCACTGGGATATCCTTCAACCCCCCCCAGCATTCCGTGTCACAGAGACATTTGGAAAACACTCAGGGGAGACGAGTTTAGGCTTTCCGTTAGAACCCACGCGCTGCCGACCGTTGGTGGTACCTCCCCAAGCTCAGGATTCCGGAAAAATTGTCAGTGCGTGGGGGAGCCCGAGAGACAACTCCACGCAGCTCTCTTCAGTCACAGGTGTTCCCTGTTCGGGGAAGTCCGAGAAGTACCATCCCTGACCTTGGGGAGGCAGCCTGTGTCACTGGGATATCCTGCAAACACCCCTAGCATTCCCTGGCACAGAGAGATTAGGAAAACCCTCAGGGGAGACGAGCTTAGGCTTTCCGTTAGAACCCACGCGCTGCCGACCTTTGGTGAAACCTCCCCACGTTCAGGATTCCGGAACCATTGTCAGTGCGTGGGGGAGCTAGAGAGGCAACTCCACGCATCTCTCTTCAGTCACAAGTGTTCCCTGTTCGGGGAAGTCCGAGAAATACCTTCCCTGACCTTGGGGAGGCAGCCTCTGTCACTGGGATATCCTGCAAAACCCCCTAGCATTCCCTGGCACAGAGACATTAGGAAAACCCTCAGGGAAGACGAGCTTAGGCTTACCGTTAGAACCCAATCGCTGCCGACCGTTGGTGGAACCTCCCCACGCTCAGGATTCCGGAACAATTGTCCGTGCGTGGGGGAGCTCGAGAGACAACTCCACGCAGCTCTCTTCAGTCACAGGTGTTCCCTGTTCGGGGAAGTCCGAGAAAAACCTTCCCTGACCTTGGGGAGGCAGCCTCTGTCACTGGGATATCCTGCAAACCCCCCTAGCATTCCGTGGCACAGAGACATTTGGAAAACCCTCAGGGGAGGCGAGCTTAGGCTTTCCGTTAGAACCCACGCGCTGCCGACCGTTGGTGGAACCTCCCCCCGCTCAGGATTCCGGTACCATTTTCAGTGCGTGGGGGAGCTCGAGAGACAACTCCACGCAGCTCTCTTCAGTCACAGGTGTTCCCTGTTCGGGTAAGTCCGAGAAGAACTTTCCCTGACCTTGGGGAGGCAGCCTCTGTCACTGGGATATCCTGCAAACCCCCCTAGTATTCCCTGGCACAGAGACATTAGGAAAACCCTCAGGGGAGACGAGCTTTGGCTTTCCGTTACAACCCACGCGCTGCCGTCCTTTGGTGGAACCTCCCCATGCTCAGGATTCCGGAACCATTGTCAGTGCGTTGGGGAGCTCGAGAGACAACTCCACGCAGCTCTCTTCAGTCACAGGTGTTCCCTGTTCGGGGAAGTCCGAGAAATAAATTCCCTGACCTTGGGGAAGCAGCCTCTGTCACTGGGATATCCTGCAAACCCCCGTAGCATTCACTGGCACAGAGAAATTAGGAAAAACCTCAGGGGAGACGAGCTTAGGCTTTCCGTTTGAACCCACGCGCTGCCGACCGTTGGTGGAACCTCCCCACGCTCAGGATTCCGGAACCATTGTCAGTGCGTGGGGGAGCTCGAGAGACAACTCCACGCAGCTCTCTTAATTCACAGGTGTTCCCTGTTTGGGGAAGTCCGAGAAATAACTTCCCTGACCTTGGGGAGGCAGCCTCTGTCACTGGGATATCTTGCAAACCCCCCTAGCATTCCCTGGCACAGAGACATTTGGAAAACCCTCAGGGGTGACGAGCTTAGGCTTTCCGTTAGAACCCACGCGCTGCCGACCGTTGGTGGAACCTCCCCCCGCTCAGGATTCCGGTACAATTTTCAGTGCGTGGGGGAGCTCGAGAGACAACTCCACGCAGCTCTCTTCAGTCACAGGTGTTCCCTGTACGGGGAAGTCCGAGAAATACCTTCCCTGAGCTTGGGGAGGCAGCCTCTGACACTGGGATATCCTGCAAACCCCCCCAAGCACTCCATGGCACAGAGACATTAGGAAAACCCTCAGGGGAGACGAGCTTAGGCTTTCCGTTAGAACCCACGCGCTGGCCACCTTTGGTGGAACCTCCCCACGCTCAGGATTCCGGAAACATTGTCAGTGCGTGGGGGAGCTCGAGAGACAACTCCACGCAACTCTCTTCAGTCACAGGTATTCCCTGTTCGGGGAAGTCCGAGATAAATCTTCCCTGACCTTGGGAGGCAGCCTCTTTCACTGGGATATCCTGCAAAACCCCCTAGCATTCCCTGGCACAGAGACATTAGGAAAATACTCAGAGGAGGCGAGCTTAGGCTTTCCGTTAGAACCCACGTTCTGCCGACCGTTGGTGGAACCTCCCCACGCTCAGGATTCCGGAACAATTGTCAGTGCGTGGGGGAGCTCGAGAGACAATTCCACGAAGCTCTCTTCACTCACAGGTGTTCCCTGTCCGGGGAAGTCCGTGAAATACCTTCCCTGACCTTGGGGAGGCAGCCTCTGTCACTGGGATATCCTGAAAACCCCCCTAGCATTCCCTATCACAGAGACATAAGAAAACCCTCAGGGGAGACGAGCTTAGGCTTTCCGTTAGAACCCACGCGCTGCCGACCGTTGGTGGAATCTCCCCACGCTCAGTATTCTGGAACCATTGTCAGTGCGTGGGGGATCTCGAGAGACATGTTCACGCAGCTCTCTTCAGTCACAGGTGTTCCCTGTTCGATAAAGTCCGAGAAATAACTTCCCTGACCTTGGGGAGGCAGCCTCTGTCACTGGGATATACTGCAAACCAATCTAGAATTCCCTGGCACAGAGACATTAGGAAAACTCTCAGGGGAGACGAGCTAAGGTTTTCCGTAAGAACCCACGCGCTGCCGACAGTTGGTGGATCCTCCCCACGCTCAGGATTCCGGAACCATTGTCAGTGCGTGGGGGAGCTCGAGAGACAACTCCACGCAGCTCTCTTCAGTCACAAGAGTTCCCTGTACGGGGAAGTCCGAGAAATACCTTCCCTGAACTTGGGGAGGCATCCTCTGTCACTGGGATATCCTGCGAACACCCCTAGCATTCCCTGGCACAGAGAAATTAGGAAAACCATCAGGGGAGACGAGCTTAGGCTTTCCGTTAGAACCCACGCGCTTCCGACCGTTGGAGGAGCCTCCCCATGCTCAGGATTCCGGAAACATTGTCAGTGCGTGGGGGAGCTCGAGAGACAACTCCACGCAGCTCTCTTCAGTCACATGTGTTCCCTGTTCGGGGAAGTCCGAGAAATAACTTCCCTGACCTTGGGGAGGCAGCCTCTGCAACTGGGATATCCTGCAAAACCCCCTAGCATTCCCTGGCACAGAGACATTAGGAAAACACTCAGGGGAGACGACTTTAGGCTTTCCGTAACATCCCACGCGCTGCCGACCGTTGGTGGAACCTCCCCACGCTCAGGATTCCGGAAACATTGTCAGTGCGTGGGGGATCTCGAGAGAAAACTCCACGCAGCTCTCTTCAGTCACAGGTGTTCCCTGTTCGGGGAAGTCCGAGAAATACTTTCCCTGACCTTGGGGAGGCAGCCTCTGTCACTGGGATATCCTGCAAACACCCCTAGCATTCCCTGGCACAAGGACATTAGGAAAACCCTCAGGGGAGACGAGCTTAGGCTTTCCGTTAGAACCCACGCGCTGCCGACCGTTGGTGGAACCTCCCCACGCTCAGCATTCCGGAAAAATTGTCAGTGCGTGGGGGAGCTCAAGAGACAACTCCACGCAGCTCTCTTCAGTCACAGGTGTTCCCTGTTCGGGGAAGTCCGAGAAATAACTTCCCTGACATTGGGGAGGCAGCTTCTGTCACTGGGATAACCTGCAAACCCCCCAAGCATTCCCTGGCACAGAGACATTAGGAAAACTCACAGGGGAGACGAGCTTAGGCTTTCCGTTAGAACCCACGCGCTGCCGACCGTTGGTGGAACCTCCCCACGCTCAGTATTCTGGAACCATTGTCAGTGCGTGGGGGAGCTCGAGAGACATGTCCACGCAGCTCTCTTCAGTCACAGGTGTTCCCTGTTCGATGAAGTCCGAGAAATAACTTCCTTGACCTTGGGGAGGCAGCCTCTGTCACTGGGATATCCTTCAAACCCCCCTAGCATTCCCTGGCACAGAGAAATTTGGAAAACCCTCAGGGGAGACGAGCTTAGGCTTTCCGTTAGAACCCACGCGCTGCCGACCGTTGGTGGAACCTCCCCACGCTCAGGATTCCGGAACCATTGTCAGTGCGTGGGGGAGCTCGAGAGACAACTCCACGCAGCTCTCTTCAGTCACAGGTGTTCCCTGTTCGGGGAAGTCCGAGAAATACCTTCCCTGAACTTGGGGAGGCAGCCTCTGTTACTGGGACATCCTGCAAACACCCCTAGCATTCCCTGGCACAGAGACATTAGGAAAACCCTCAGGGGAGACGAGTTTAGGCTTTCCGTTATAACCCACGCGCTGCCGACCGTTGCTGGAGCCTCCCCAAGCTCAGGATTCCGGAACCATTGTCAGTGCGTGGGGGACCCCGAGAGACAACTCCACGCAGCTCTCTTCAGTCACAGGTGTTCCCTGTTCGGGGAAGTCCGAGAAGTACCTTCCCTGACCTTGGGGAGGCAGCCTGTGTCACTGGTATATCCTGCAAACACCCCTAGCATTCCCTGGCACAGAGACATTAGGAAAACACTCAGAGAAGACGAGCTTAGGCTTTCCGTTAGAACTCACGTTCTGCCGACCGTTGGTGGAACCTCCCCACGCTCAGGATTCCGGAACAATTGTCAGTGTGCGGGGGAGCTCGAGAGACAATTCCACGCAGCTCTCTTAACTCACAGGTGTTCCCTGTCCGGGGAAGTCCGTGAAATAAATTCCCTGACCTTGGGGAGGCAGCCTCTGTCACTGGGATATCCTGCAAACCCCCCTAGCATTCACTGGCACAGAGACATTAGGAAAACCCTCAAGGGAGACGAGCTTAGGCTTTCCGTTAGAACCCACGCGCTGCCGACCGTTGGTGGAACCTCCCCACGCTCAGGATTCCGGAACCATTGTCAGTGAGTGGGGGAGCTCGAGAGACAACTCCACGCAGCTCTCTTCAGTCACAGGTGTTCCCTGTTCGGGGAAGTTCTAGAAATATCTTCCCTGACCTTGGGAGGCAGCCTCTTTCACTGGGATATCCTGCAAAACACCCTAATATTCCCTGGCACAGAGACATTAGGAAAACACTCAGAGAAGACGAGCTTAGGCTTTCCGTTAGAACCCACGTTCTGCCGACCGTTGGTGGAACCTCCCCACGCTCAGGATTCCGGAACAATTGTCAGTGCGCGGGGGAGCTCGAGAGACAATTCCACGCAGCTCTCTTCACTCACAAGTGTTCCCTGTCCGGGGAAGTCCGTGAAATAACTTCCCTGACCTTGGGGAGGCAGCCTCTGTCACTGGGATATCCTGCAAACCCCCCTAGCATTCACTGGCACAGAGACATTAGGAAAACCCTCAAGGGAGACGAGCTTAGGCTTTCCGTTAGAACCCACGCGCTGCCGACCGTTGGTGGAACCTCCCCACGCTCAGGATTCCGGAACCATTGTCAGTGCGTGGGGGACTCGAGAGACAACTCCATGCATCTCTCTCAATCAAAGGTGTCCCTGTTCGGGGAAGTCCGAGAAATACCTTCCCTGACCTTGGGGAAGCAGCCTCTGTCACTGGGATATCCTGCAAAAACCCCTAGCATTCCCTGGCACAGAGACATTAGGAAAACCCTCAGGGGAGACGAGCTTAGGCTTTCCGTTAGAAACCACGCACTACCGACCGTTGGTGGAACCTCCCCAAGCTCAGGATTCCGGAACCATTGTCAGTACGTGGGGGAGCTCGTGAGACAACTCCACGCAGCTCTATTCAGTCACAGGTGTTCCCTGTTCGGGGAAGTCCGAGAAATAACTTCCCTGACATTGGGGAGGCAGCCTCTGTCACTGGGATACCCTGCAAACCCACATAGCATTCCCTGGCACAGAGACATTAGGAAAACCCTCAAGGGAGACGAGCTTAGGCTTTCCGTTAGAACCCACGCGCTGCCGACCGTTGGTGGAATCTCCCCACGCTCAGGATTCTGGAAACATTGTCAGTGCGTGGGGTAGCTCGAGAGACAAAACCACGCAGCTCTCTTCAGTCACAGGTGTTCCCTGTTCGGGTAAGTCCGAGAAGTACCTTCCCAGACCTTGGGGAGGCAGCCTCTGTCACTGGGATATCCTGCAAAACCCCTAGCATTCCCTGGCAAAGAGACATTAGGAAAACCCTCAGGGGAGACGACCTTAGGCTTTCCGTTAGAACCCACGCGCTGCCGACCGTTGGTGGAACCTCCCCACGCTCAGGATTCCGGAACAATTGTCAGTGCATGGGGGAGCTCGAGAGACAACTCCACGCAGCTCTCTTTAGTCACAGGTGTTCCCTGTTCGGGGAAGTCCGAGAAATACCTTCCCTGACCTTGGGGATGCAGCCTGAGTCACTGGGATATCCTGCAAACCCCCCTAGCATTTCCTGCAACTGAGACATAAGGAAAACCCTCAGGGGAGACGAGCTTAGGCTTTCCGTTAGACCCCACGCGCTGCCGACCGTTGGTGGAACCTCCCCACGCTCAGGATTCCGGAAACATTGTCAGTGCGTGGGGGAGCTCGAGAGACAACTCCACGCAGCTCTCTTCATTCACAGGTGTTCCCTTTTCGGGGAAGTCCGAGAAAAACTTTCCCTGACCTTGGGGAGACATCCTCTGTCAGTAGGATATCCTGCAAACCCCCCTAGCATTCCCTGGCACAAAGATATTAGGAAAAATCTCAGGGGAGACGAGCTGATGCATTCCGATAGAACCCACGCGCTGCCGACCGTTGGTGGAACATCCCCACGCTCAGGATTCCGGAACCATTGTCAGTGCGTGGGGGAGCTCGAGAGAAAACTCCACGCAGCTCTCTTCAGTCACAGGTGTTCCCTGTTCGGGGAAGTCCGAGAAATAAATTCCCTGAATTTGGGGAGGCAGCCTCTGTCACTGGGATATCCTGCAAACCCCCTTGGCATTCCCTAGCACATAGATATTAGGAAAACCCTCAGGGAAGACGAGCTTAGGCATTCCGTTAGAACCCACGCGCTGCCGACCGTTGGTGGAACCTCCCCACGCTCAGAATTCCGGGACCATTATCAGTGCGTGGGGGAGCTCGAGAGAAAACTCCACGCAACTCTCTTCAGTCACAGGTGTTCCCTGTTCGGGGAAGTCCGAGAAATACCTTCCCTGACCTTGGGGAGGCAGCCTCTGTCACTGGGATATCGTGCAAAACCCCCCTAGCATTCCCTGGCACAGAGACATTAGGAAAACCCTCAGGGGAGATGAGCTTAGGCAATCCGTTAGAACCCACGCGCTGCCGATCGTTGGTGGAAACTCCCCACGCTCAGGATACCGGAACCATTGTCAGTGCGTGGGGGAGCTCGGGAGAAAACTCCACGCAGCTCTCTTCAGTCACAGGTGTTCCCTGTTCGGGGAAGTCCGAGAAATACCTTCCATGACCTTGGGAATGCAGCCTCTGTCACTGGGATATCCTGCAAACACCCCCAGCGTTCCCTGACACAGAGACATAATGAAAACCCTCAGGGGATACGAGCTTAGTCTTTCCCTTAGAACCCACGCGCTGCCGAACGTTGGTGGAACCTCCCCACGCTCAGGATTCCGGAATCATTGTCAGTGCGTGGGGGAGCTCGAGAGACAACTCCACGCATCTCTCTTCAGTCACAGGTGTTCCCTGTTCGGGGAAGTCCGAGAAATACCTTCCCTGACCTTTTGGAGGCAGCCTCTGTCACTGGGATATCCTGCAAACACCCCTAGCATTCCCTAGCACAGAGACATTAGGAAAACCCTCAGGGGAGACGAGCTTAGGCATTCCGTAAGAACCCACGCGCTGCCGACCGTTGGTGGAACCTCCCTACGCTCAGGATTCCGGAACAGTTGTCAGTGCGCGGGGGAGCTTGAGAGAAAACTCCACGCAGCTCTCTTCAGTCAAAGGTGTTCCCTGTTCGGGGAAGTCCGAGAAATAAATTCCCTGAACTTGGGGAGGCAGCCTCTGTCACTGGGATATCCTGCAAACCTCCTAGCTTTCCCTGGCACAGAGACATTAGGAAAACCCTCAGGGGGACGAGCTAAGGCTTTCCGTTAGAACCCACGCGCTGCCGACCGTTGGTGGAACCTCCCCACGCTCAGGATTCCGGAAAAATTGTCAGTGCATGGGGGAGCTCGAGAGACAACTCCACGCAGCTCTCTTTAGTCACAGGTGTTCCCTGTTCGGGGAAGTCCGAGAAATACATTCCCTGACCTTGGGGAGGCAGCCTGAGTCACTGGGATATCCTGCAAACCCCCCTAGCATTTCCTGCAACCGAGACATTAGGAAAACCCTCAGGGGAGACTAGCTTAGTCTTTCCGTTAGAACCCACGCGCCTACGACCGTTGGTGGAACCTCCCCACTCTCAGGATTCCGGAACCATTTTCAGTGCTTGGGGGATCTCGAGAGACAACTCCACGCATCTCTCTTCATTCACAGGTGTTCCCTGTTCGGGGAAGTCCGAGAAGTACCTTCCCTGACTTTGGGGAGGCAGCGTCTATCACTGGGATATCCTGAAAACAGCCCTAGCATTCCCTGGCACAGAGACATAAGGAAAACCCTCAGGGGAGACGAGCTTAGGCTTTCCGTTAGACCCCACGCGCTGCCGACCGTTGGTGGAACCTCCCCACGCTCAGGATTCCGGAAACATTGTCAGTGCGTGGGGGAGCTCGAGAGACAACTCCACGCAGCTCTCTTCAGTCACAGGTGTTCCCTTTTCGGGGAAGTCCGAGAAAAACTTTCCCTGACCTTGGGGAGACATCCTCTGTCAGTAGGATATCTTGCAAACCCCCCTAGCATTCCCTGGCACAAAGATATTAGGAAAAATCTCAGGGGAGACGAGCTTATGCATTCCGATAGAACCCACGCGCTGCCGACCGTTGGTGGAACCTCCCCACGCTCAGGATTCCGGAACAATTGTCAGTGCGTGAGGGAGCTCGAGAGAAAACTCCACGCAGCTCTCTTCAGTCACAGGTGTTCCCTGTTCGGGGAAGTCCGAGAAATAAATTCCCTGAATTTGGGGAGGCAGCCTCTGTCACTGGGATATCCTGCAAACCCCCTAGCATTCCCTAGCACATAGATATTAGGAAAACCCTCAGGGAAGACGAGCTTAGGCATTCCGTTAGAACCCACGCGCTGCCGACCGTTGGTGGAACCTCCCCACGCTCAGAATTCCGGGACCATTATCAGTGCGTGGGGGAGCTCGAGAGAAAACTCCACGCAACTCTCTTCAGTCACAGGTGTTCCCTGTTCGGGGAAGTCCGAGAAATACCTTCCCTGACCTTGGGGAGGCAGCCTCTGTCACTGGGATATCGTGCAAAACCCCAAACATTCCCTGGCACAGAGACATTAGGAAAACACTCAGGGGAGATGAGCTTAGGCATTCCGTTAGAACCCACGTTCTACCGAACATTGGTGGAGCCTCCCCATGCTCAGGATTCCGGAACCATTGTCAGTGATTGGGGGAGCTCGAGAGACAACTCCACGCAGCTCTCTACAGTCACAGGTGTTCCCTGTTCTGGGAAGTCCGAGAAATACCTTCCCTGAACTTGGGGAGGCAGCCTCTGTCACTGGGATATCCTGCAAACCCCCCTAGCATTCCCTGGCACAGAGATATTAGGAAAACCCTCAGGGGAGACGACCTTAGGCTTTCCGTTATAACCCACGCCCTGCCGACCGTTGGTGGAACCTCCCCACGCACAGGATTCCGGAACCATTGTCAGTGCGTGGGGGAGCTCGAGAGACAACTCCACGCAGCTCTCTTCAGTCACAGGTGTTCCCTGTTTGGGGAAGTCCGAGAAATAACTTCCCTTACCTTGGGGAGGCAGCCTCTGTCACTGGGATATCCTGCAAACCCCCTAGCATTCCCTGGCTCAGAGACATTAGCAAAACCTCAGGGGAGACGAGCTTAGGCTTTCCGTTAGAACCCACGCGCTGCCGACCTTTGGTGGAACCTCCCCACGCTCAGGATTCCGGAACCATTGTCAGTGCGTGGGGGAGCTCGAGCGATAACTCCACGCAGCTCTCTTCAGTCACAGGTGTTCCCTGTTCGGGGAAGTCCGTGAAATAAATTCCCTGACCTTGGGGAGGCAGCCTCTGTCACTGGGATATCCTGCAAACCCCCTAGCATTCCCTGGCACAGAGACATTAGGAAAACACTTAGGGGAGATGAGCTTAGGCATTCCGTTAGAACCCACGTGCTGCCGACCATTGGTGGAACCTCCCCACGCTCAGGATTCCAGAAACATTGTCAGTGCGTGGGGGAGCTCGAGAGACAACTCCACGCAGCTCTCTTCAGTCACAGGTGTTCCCTGTTCGGGGAAGTCCGAGAAATACCTTCTCTGACCTTGAGGAGGCAGCCTCTGTCACTGGGATATCCTGCAAACCCCCCTAGCATTCCCTGGCACAGAGACATTAGGAAAACCCTCAGGGGAGACGAGCTTAGGCTTTCCGTTAGAACCCACGCGCTGCCGACCGTTGGTGGAACCTCCCCACGCTCAGGATTCCGGAACCATTGTCAGTCCGTGGGGTAGCTCGAGAGAAAATTCCACGCAGCTCTCTTCAGTCACAGGTGTTCCCTGTTCGGGGAAGTCCGAGAAATAACTTCCCTGACCTTGGGGAGGCAGCGTCTGTCACTGGGATATCCTGCAAACCCCCTAGCATTCCCTGGCCCAGAGACATTAGGAAAACCCTCAGGGGAGACGAGCTTAGGCTTTCCGTAAGAACCCACGCGCTGCCGACCGTTGGTGGAACCTCCCCAAGCTCAGGATTCCGGTACCATTGTCAGTGCGTGGGGGAGCTCGAGAGACAACTCCACGCAACTCTCTTCATTCACAGGTGTTCCCTGTGCGGGGAAGTCCGAGAAATAACTTCCCTGACATTGGGGAGGTAGCCTCTGTCACTGGGATATCCTGCAAACCCCCCTAGCATTCACTGCCACAGAGACATTAGAAAAATTCTCAGGGGAGACGAGCTTAGGCTTTCCGTTAGAATCCACGCTCTACCGACCGTTGGTGGAACCTCCCCACGCTCAGGATTCCGGAACCATTGTCAGTGAGTGGGGGAGCTCGAGAGAAAACTCCACGCAGCTCTCTTCAGGCACAGGTGTTCCCTGTTCGGGGAAGTTCGAGAAATATCTTCTCTGACCTTGGGGAGGCAGACTCCGTCACTGGGATATCCTGCAAACACCCCTAACATTCCCTGTCACAGAGACATTAGGAAAACCCTCAGGGGAGACGAGCTTAGGCTTTCCGTTAGAACCCATGCGCTGCCGACCGTTGGTGGAACCTCCGCACGCTCAGGACTCCGGAATCATTGTCAGTGCGAGGGGGAGCTCGAGAGACAACTCCACAAAGCTCTCTTCAGTCACAGGTGTTCCCTGTTCGGGGAAGTCCGAGAAATAACTTCCCTGACCTTGGGGAGGCAGCCTCTGTCACTGGGATATCCTGCAAACACCCCTAGCATTCCCTGGGAGAGAGACATAAGGAAAACCCTCAGGGGAGACGAGCTTAGGCTTTCCGTTAGAACCCACGCGCTGTCGACCTTTGGTGGAACCTCCCCACGCTCAGGATTCCGGAAACATTGTCAGTGCGTGGGGGAGCTCGAGAGACAACTCCACGCAGCTCTCTTCAGTCACAGGTGTTCCCTGTTCGGGGAAGTCCGAGAAGTACCTTCCCTGACCTTGGGGAGGCAGCCTCTGTCACTGGGATATCCTGCAAACACCCCTAGCATTCCCTGGCACAGCGACATTAGGAAAATCCTTAGGGGAGACGAGCTTACGCTTTCCGTTAGAACCAACGCGCTGCCGACCGTTGGTGGAACCTCCCCACGCTCAGGATTCCGGAACCATTCTTAGTGCGTGGGGGAGCTCGAGAGACAACTCCACGCAGCTCTCTTCAGTCACAGGTGTTCCCTGTTCGGGGAAGTCCGAGAAATAACTTCCCTGACCTTGGGGAGGCAGCCTCTGTCACTGGGATATCCTGCAAACCCCCCTAGCATTCCCTGGCACAGAGATATTAGGAAAACCCTCAGGGGAGACGAGCTTAGGCATTCCGTTAGAACCAACGCGCTGCCGACCGTTGGTGGAACCTCCCCACGCTCAGGATTCCGGAAACATTGTCTGTGCATGGGGGAGCTCGAGAGACAACTCCACGCAGCTCTCTTCAGTCACAGGTGTTCCCTGTTCGGGGAAGTCCGAGAAATAAATTCCCTGAACTTGGGGAGGCAGCCTCGGTCACTGGGATATCCTGCAAAACCCCTAGCATTCCCTGGTACAGAGACATTAGGAAAACCCTCAGGGGAGATGAGCATAGGCTTTCCGTTAGAACCCACGCGCTGCCGACCGTTGGTGGAACCTCCCCACGCTCAGGATTCCGGAACCATTGTCAGTGCATGGGGGAGCTCGAGAGACAACTCCACGCAGCTCTCTTCAATCAAAGGTGTTCCCTGTTCGGGGAAGTCCGAATAAAACCTTCCCTGAGCTTGGGTGGCAGCCTCTGTCACTGGTATACCCTGCAAACGCCCCTAGCATTCCCTGGCAAAGAGATATTAGGAAAACCCTGAGGGGAGACGAGCTTAGGCTTTCCATTTGAACTCACGCGCTGCCGACCGTTGTTGGAACCTCCCCACGCTCAGGATTCCGGAACCATTGTCAGTGCGTGGGGGAGCTCGAGAGAAAACTCCACGCAGCTCTCTTCAGTCACAGGTGTTCCCTGTTCGGGGAAGTCCGAGAAATACCTTCCCTGACCTTGGGGAGGCAGCGTCTGTCACTGGGATATCCTGCAAACACCCCTAGAATTCCCTGGCACAGAGACATTAGGAAAACCCTCAGGGGAGACGAGCTTAGGCTTTCCGTTAGAACCCACGCGCTGCCGACCGTTGGTGGAACCTCCCCACGCTCAGGATTCCGGAACCATTGTCAGTGCGTGGGGGAGCTCGAGAGACAACTCCACGCAGCTCTCTTCAGTCACAGGTGTTCCCTCTTCGGGGAAGTTCGAGAAATATCTTCCCTGACCTTGGGGAGGCAGCCTCCAACACTGGGATATCCTGCAAACACCCCTAGCATTCCCTGGCAGAGAGACATTAGGAAAACCCTCAGGGGAGACGAGTTTAGGCTTTCCGTTAGAACCCACGCGCTGCCGACCGTTGGTGGAACCTCCCCACGCTCAGGATTCTGGAACCATTGTCAGTGCGAGGGGGATTTCGAGAGACAACTCCACGCAGCTCTCTTCTATCACAGGTGTTCCCTGTTCGGGGAAGTCCGAGAAATACCTTCCCTGACTTTGGGGAGGCAGCCTGTGACACTGGTATATCCTGCAAACACCCCTAGCATTCCCTGGTACAGAGACATTAGAAAAACCCTCAGGGGAGACGAGCTTAGGCTTTACGTTAGAACCCACGCGCTGTCGACCGTTAGTGGAACCTCCCCACGCTCAGGATTCCGGAAACATTGTCAGTGCGTGGGGGAGCTCGAGAGACAACTCCACGCAGCTCTCTTCAGTCACAGGTGTTCCCTGTTCGGGGAAGTCCGAGAAGTACCTTCCCTGAACTTGGGGAGGCAGCCTCTGTCACTGGGATATCCTGCAAACACCCCTAGCATTCCCTGGCACAGCGACATTAGGAAAACCCTCAGGGGAGACGAGCTTAGGCTTTCCGTTAGAACCAACGCGCTGCCGACCGTTGTTGGAACCTCCCCACGCTCAGGATTCCGGAACCATTGTCAGAGCGTGGGGGAGCTCGAGAGACAACTCCACGCAGCTCTCTTCAGTCACAGGTGTTCCCTGTTCGGGGAAGTCCGAGAAATAACTTCCCTGACCTTGGGGAGGCAGCCTCTGTCACTGGGATATCCTGCAAACCCCCCTAGCATTCCCTGGCACAGAGATATTAGGAAGACCCTCAGGGGAGACGAGCTTAGGCATTCCGTTAGAACCCACGCGCTGCCGACCGTTGGTGGAACCTCCCCATGCTCAGGATTCCGGAACAATTGTCAGTGCGTGGGGGAGCTCGAGAGACAACTCCACGCAGCTCTCTTCAGTCACAGGGGTTCCCTATTCGGGGAAGTCCGAGAAATACATTCCCTGACATTGGGTAGGCAGCCTCTGACACTGGGATATCCTGCAAACCCCCCTAGCATTCCCTGGCACAGAGAAATTATGAAAACCCTCAGGGGAGTCGAGCTTAGTCTTTCCGTTAGAACCCACGCGCTGCCAAACGTTGGTGGAACCTCCCCACGCTCAGTATTCCGGAACCATTTTCAGTGCGTGAGGGAGCTCGAGAGACAACTCCACGCAGCTCTCTTCAGTCACAGGTGTTCCCTGTTAGGGGAAGTCCGAGAAATACCTTCCCTGGCTTTGGGGAGGCAGCCTCTGTCACTGGGATATCCTACAAACCCCCCTAGCATTCCCTGGCACAGAGAGATTAGGAAAACCCTCAGAGGAGACGAGCTTAGGCTTTTCGTTAGAACCCAGGCGCTGCCGACCGTTGGTGGAATCTCCCCACACTCAGGATTCCGGAACCATTGTCAGTGAGTGGGGGAGCTCGAGAGAAAACTCCACGCAGCTCTCTTCAGTCACAGGTGTTCCCTGTTCGGGGAAATCCGAGAAATATCTTCCCTGACCTTTGGGAGGCAGCCTCTGTCTCTGGGATATCCTGCAAACATCCCTAGCATTCCCTGGCACATAGACATTAGGAAAACCCTCAGGGGAGACGAGCTTAGGCTTTCCGTTAGAACACACGCGCTGCCGACCGTTCGTGGATCCTCCCCACTCCCAGGATTCCGGAACCATTGTCAGTGCGTGGGGGAGCTCGAGAGACAACTCCACGCAGCTCTCTTCAGTCACAGGTGTTCCCTGTTCGGGGAAGTCCGAGAAATACTTTCCCTGAACTTGGGGAGGCAGCCTCTGTCACTGGGATATCCTACAAACCTCCCTAGCATTCCCTGGCACAGAGACATTAGGAAAACCCTCATTGGAGACGATCTTAGGCATTCCGTTAGAACCCACGCGCTGCCGACCGTTGGTGGAACCTCCACACGCTCAGGAATCCGGAACCATTGTCAGTGTGTGGGGGAGCTCGAGAGACAACTCCACGCAGCTCTCTTCAGTCACAGGTGTTCCCTGTTCGGGGAAGTCCGAGAAATACCTTCCCTGAACTTGGGGATGCAGCCTCTGTCACTGGGATATCCTGCAAACACCCCTAGCATTCCCTGGCACAGAGACATTAGGAAAAGCTTCAGGGGAGAGGAGCTTAGGCTTTCCAATAGAACCCACGCGCTGCCGACCGTTGGTGGAACCTCCCCACGCTCAGGATTCCGGAACCATTGTCAGTGCGTGGGGGAGCTCGAGAGACAACTCCACGCAGTTCTCTTCAGTCACAGGTGTTCCCTGTTCGGGGAAGTCCGAGAAATACCTTCCCTGACCTTGGGGAGGCAGCCTCTGTCACTGGGATATCCTGCAAACCCCCCTAGCATTCCCTGGCACAGAGATATTAGGAAAATCCTCATCGGAGACGAGCTTAGGCATTCCGTTAGAACACACGCGCTGCCGAACGTTGGTGGAACCTCCCCACGCTCAGGATTCCGGAACCATTGTCAGTGCGTGGGGGAGCTCGAGAGACAACTGCACGCAGCTCTCTTCAGTCACAGGTGTTCCCTGTTCGGGGAAGTCCGAGAAATACCTTCCCTGACCTTGGGGAGGCAGCCTCTGTCACTGGGATATCTTGCAAACACCCCTAGCATTCCCTGGCAGAGAGACATTAGGAAAACCCTCAGGGGAAAAGAGCTTAGGCTATCCATTAGAACCCACGCGCTGCCGACCTTTGGTCGAACCTCCCCACGCTCAGGATTCCGGAACCATTGTCAGTGCGTGGGGGAGCTCGAGAGACAACTCCACGCAGCTCTCTTCAGTCACAGGTGTTCCCTGTTTGGGGAAGTCCGAGAAAAAACTTCCCTGACTTTGGGAAGGCAGCCTCTGCCACTGGGATATCCTGCAAACCCCCCTAGCATTCCCTGGCAAAGAGACATTAGGAAAATCCTCAGGGGAGACGAGCTTAGTCTTTCCGTTAGAACCCACGCGCTGCCGACCGTTGGTGGAACCTCCCCACGCTCAGGATTCCGGAAACATTGCCAGTGCGTGGGGGAGCTCGAGAGACAACTCCACGCAGCTCTTTTCAGTCACAGGTGTTCCCTGTTTGGGGAAGTCCGAGAAATACATTCCCTGACCTTGGGGAGGCATCCTCTGCCACTGGGATATCCTGCAAAACCCCCTAGCATTCCCTGGCACAGAGACATTAGGAAAACACTCAGGGGAGACGAGCTAAGGCTTTCCGTTAGAACCCAAGCGCTGCCGACCGTTGGTGGAAGCTCCCCACGCTCAGGATTCCGGAACCATTGTCAGTGCGTGGGGGAGCTCGAGAGACAACTCCACGCAGCTCTCTTCAGTCACAGGTGTTCCCTGTTCGGGGAAGTCCGGGAAATACATTCCCTGAAGTTTTGGAGGCAGCCTCTGTCACTGGGATATCTTGCAAACCCCCCTAGCATTCCCTGACATAGAGACATTAGGAAAACATTCAGGGGAGACGAGCTTTGGCTTTCCGTTAGAACCCACGCGCTGCCGACCGTTGGTGGAACCTCCCCACGCTCAGGATTCCGAAACCATTTTCAGTGCGTGGGGGAGCTCGAGAGACAACTCCACGCAGCTCTCTTCAGTCACAGGTGTTCCCTGTTCGGGGAAGTCCGAGAAATAACTTCCCTGACATTGGGGACGCAGCTTCTGTCACTGGGATATCTTGCAAACCCCCCTAGCATTCCCTGGCACAGAGATATTAGGAAAACCCTCAGGGGAGACGAGCTTAGGATTTCCGTAAGAACCAACGCGCTGCCGACCGTTGGTGGAACCTCCCCACGCTCAGGATTCCAGAACCATTGTAAGTGCGAGGGGGAGCTTGAGGGACAACTCCACGCAGCTCTCTTCGGTCACAGGTGTTCCATGTTCGGGGAAGTCCGAGAAATAACTTCCCTGACCTAGGGGAGGCAGCCTCTGTCACTGGGAAATTCTGCAAACCCCCTAGCATTCCCTGGCACACAGACATTAGGAAAACCCTCAGGGGAGACGAGCTTAGGCTTTCCGTTAGAACCCACGCGCTGCCGACCGTTGGTGGAACCTCCCAACCCTCAGGATTCTGGAACAATTGTCAGTGCGTGGGGGAGCTCGAGAGACATCTCCACGCAGCTCTCTTCCGTCACAGGTGTTCCCTGTTCGGGGAAGTCCGAGGAATACCTTCACTGACTTTGGGGAGGCAGCCTCTGTCACTGGGATATCCTTCAACCCCCCCTAGCATTCCGTGTCACAGAGACATTTGGAAAACACTCAGGGGAGACGAGTTTAGGCTTTCCGTTAGAACCCACGCGCTGCCGACCGTTGGTGGTACCTCCCCAAGCTCAGGATTCCGGAAAAATTGTCAGTGCGTGGGGGAGCCCGAGAGACAACTCCACGCAGCTCTCTTCAGTCACAGGTGTTCCCTGTTCGGGGAAGTCCGAGAAGTACCATCCCTGACCTTGGGGAGGCAGCCTGTGTCACTGGGATATCCTGCAAACACCCCTAGCATTCCCTGGCACAGAGAGATTAGGAAAACCCTCAGGGGAGACGAGCTTAGGCTTTCCGTTAGAACCCACGCGCTGCCGACCTTTGGTGAAACCTCCCCACGTTCAGGATTCCGGAACCATTGTCAGTGCGTGGGGGAGCTAGAGAGGCAACTCCACGCATCTCTCTTCAGTCACAAGTGTTCCCTGTTCGGGGAAGTCCGAGAAATACCTTCCCTGACCTTGGGGAGGCAGCCTCTGTCACTGGGATATCCTGCAAAACCCCCTAGCATTCCCTGGCACAGAGACATTAGGAAAACCCTCAGGGAAGACGAGCTTAGGCTTACCGTTAGAACCCAATCGCTGCCGACCGTTGGTGGAACCTCCCCACGCTCAGGATTCCGGAACAATTGTCCGTGCGTGGGGGAGCTCGAGAGACAACTCCACGCAGCTCTCTTCAGTCACAGGTGTTCCCTGTTCGGGGAAGTCCGAGAAAAACCTTCCCTGACCTTGGGGAGGCAGCCTCTGTCACTGGGATATCCTGCAAACCCCCCTAGCATTCCGTGGCACAGAGACATTTGGAAAACCCTCAGGGGAGGCGAGCTTAGGCTTTCCGTTAGAACCCACGCGCTGCCGACCGTTGGTGGAACCTCCCCCCGCTCAGGAATCCGGTACCATTTTCAGTGCGTGGGGGAGCTCGAGAGACAACTCCACGCAGCTCTCTTCAGTCACAGGTGTTCCCTGTACGGGTAAGTCCGAGAAGAACTTTCCCTGACCTTGGGGAGGCAGCCTCTGTCACTGGGATATCCTGCAAACCCCCCTAGCATTCCCTGGCACAGAGACATTAGGAAAACCCTCAGGGGAGACGAGCTTTGGCTTTCCGTTACAACCCACGCGCTGCCGTCCTTTGGTGGAACCTCCCCATGCTCAGGATTCCGGAACCATTGTCAGTGCGTTGGGGAGCTCGAGAGACAACTCCACGCAGCTCTCTTCAGTCACAGGTGTTCCCTGTTCGGGGAAGTCCGAGAAATACCTTCCCTGACCTTGAGGAAGCAGCCTCTGTCACTGGGATATCCTGCAAACTCCCGTAGCATTCACTGGCACAGAGAAATTAGGAAAAACCTCAGGGGAGACGAGCTTAGGCTTTCCGTTAGAACCCACGCGCTGCCGACCGTTGGTGGAACCTCCCCACGCTCAGGATTCCGGAACCATTGTCAGTGCGTGGGGGAGCTCGAGAGACAACTCCACGCAGCTCTCTTAATTCACAGGTGTTCCCTGTTTGGGGAAGTCCGAGAAATAACTTCCCTGACCTTGGGGAGGCAGCCTCTGTCACTGGGATATCTTGCAAACCCCCCTAGCATTCCCTGGCACAGAGACATTTGGAAAACCCTCAGGGGTGACGAGCTTAGGCTTTCCGTTAGAACCCACGCGCTGCCGACCGTTGGTGGAACCTCCCCCCGCTCAGGATTCCGGTACAATTTTCAGTGCGTGGGGGAGCTCGAGATACAACTCCACGCAGCTCTCTTCACTCACAGGTGTTCCCTGTTCGGGGAAGTCCGAGGAATACCTTCACTGACTTTGGGGAGGCAGCCTCTGTCACTGGGATATCCTTCAACCCCCCCTAGCATTCCGTGTCACAGAGACATTTGGAAAACACTCAGGGGAGACGAGTTTAGGCTTTCCGTTAGAACCCACGGGCTGCCGACCGTTGGTGGTACCTCCCCAAGCTCAGGATTCCGGAAAAATTGTCAGTGCGTGGGGGAGCCCGAGAGACAACTCCACGCAGCTCTCTTCAGTCACAGGTGTTCCCTGTTCGGGGAAGTCCGAGAAGTACCATCCCTGACCTTGGGGAGGCAGCCTGTGTCACTGGGATATCCTGCAAACACCCCTAGCATTCCCTGGCACAGAGAGATTAGGAAAACCCTCAGGGGAGACGAGCTTAGGCTTTCCGTTAGAACCCACGCGCTGCCGACCTTTGGTGAAACCTCCCCACGTTCAGGATTCCGGAACCATTGTCAGTGCGTGGGGGAGCTAGAGAGGCAACTCCACGCATCTCTCTTCAGTCACAAGTGTTCCCTGTTCGGGGAAGTCCGAGAAATACCTTCCCTGACCTTGGGGAGGCAGCCTCTGTCACTGGGATATCCTGCAAAACCCCCTAGCATTCCCTGGCACAGAGACATTAGGAAAACCCTCAGGGAAGACGAGCTTAGGCTTACCGTTAGAACCCAATCGCTGCCGACCGTTGGTGGAACCTCCCCACGCTCAGGATACCGGAAAAATTGTCCGTGCGTGGGGGAGCTCGAGAGACAACTCCACGCAGCTCTCTTCAGTCACAGGTGTTCCCTGTTCGGGGAAGTCCGAGAAAAACCTTCCCTGACCTTGGGGAGGCAGCCTCTGTCACTGGGATATCCTGCAAACCCCCCTAGCATTCCGTGGCACAGAGACATTTGGAAAACCCTCAGGGGAGGCGAGCTTAGGCTTTCCGTTAGAACCCACGCGCTGCCGACCGTTGGTGGAACCTCCCCCCGCTCAGGATTCCGGTACCATTTTCAGTGCGTGGGGGAGCTCGAGAGACAACTCCACGCAGCTCTCTTCAGTCACAGGTGTTCCCTGTACGGGTAAGTCCGAGAAGAACTTTCCCTGACCTTGGGGAGGCAGCCTCTGTCACTGGGATATCCTGCAAACCCCCCTAGCATTCCCTGGCACAGAGACATTAGGAAAACCCTCAGGGGAGACGAGCTTTGGCTTTCCGTTACAACCCACGCGCTGCCGTCCTTTGGTGGAACCTCCCCATGCTCAGGATTCCGGAACCATTGTCAGTGCGTTGGGGAGCTCGAGAGACAACTCCACGCAGCTCTCTTCAGTCACAGGTGTTCCCTGTTCGGGGAAGTCCGAGAAATACCTTCCCTGACCTTGGGGAAGCAGCCTCTGTCACTGGGATATCCTGCAAACTCCCGTAGCATTCACTGGCACAGAGAAATTAGGAAAAACCTCAGGGGAGACGAGCTTAGGCTTTCCGTTAGAACCCACGCGCTGCCGACCGTTGGTGGAACCTCCCCACGCTCAGGATTCCGGAACCATTGTCAGTGCGTGGGGGAGCTCGAGAGACAACTCCACGCAGCTCTCTTAATTCACAGGTGTTCCCTGTTTGGGGAAGTCCGAGAAATAACTTCCCTGACCTTGGGGAGGCAGCCTCTGTCACTGGGATATCTTGCAAACCCCCCTAGCATTCCCTGGCACAGAGACATTTGGAAAACCCTCAGGGGTGACGAGCTTAGGCTTTCCGTTAGAACCCACGCGCTGCCGACCGTTGGTGGAACCTCCCCCCGCTCAGGATTCCGGTACAATTTTCAGTGCGTGGGGGAGCTCGAGAGACAACTCCACGCAGCTCTCTTCAGTCACAGGTGTTCCCTGTACGGGGAAGTCCGAGAAATACCTTCCCTGAGCTTGGGGAGGCAGCCTCTGACACTGGGATATCCTGCAAACCCCCCCAAGCACTCCATGGCACAGAGACATTAGGAAAACCCTCAGGGGAGACGAGCTTAGGCTTTCCGTTAGAACCCACGCGATGGCCACCTTTGGTGGAACCTCCCCACGCTCAGGATTCCGGAAACATTGTCAGTGCGTGGGGGAGCTCGAGAGACAACTCCACGCAACTCTCTTCAGTCACAGGTATTCCCTGTTCGGGGAAGTCCGAGATAAATCTTCCCTGACCTTGGGAGGCAGCCTCTTTCACTGGGATATCCTGCAAAACCCCCTAGCATTCCCTGGCACAGAGACATTAGGAAAATACTCAGAGGAGGCGAGCTTAGGCTTTCCGTTAGAACCCACGTTCTGCCGACCGTTGGTGGAACCTCCCCACGCTCAGGATTCCGGAACAATTGTCAGTGCGTGGGGGAGCTCGAGAGACAATTCCACGAAGCTCTCTTCACTCACAGGTGTTCCCTGTCCGGGGAAGTCCGTGAAATACCTTCCCTGACCTTGGGGAGGCAGCCTCTGTCACTGGGATATCCTGAAAACCCCCCTAGCATTCCCTATCACAGAGACATAAGAAAAGCCTCAGGGGAGACGAGCTTAGGCTTTCCGTTAGAACCCACGCGCTGCCGACCGTTGGTGGAATCTCCCCACGCTCAGTATTCTGGAACCATTGTCAGTGCGTGGGGGATCTCGAGAGACATGTTCACGCAGCTCTCTTCAGTCACAGGTGTTCCCTGTTCGATAAAGTCCGAGAAATAACTTCCCTGACCTTGGGGAGGCAGCCTCTGTCACTGGGATATACTGCAAACCAATCTAGAATTCCCTGGCACAGAGACATTAGGAAAACTCACAGGGGAGACGAGCTTAGGCTTTCCGTTAGAACCCACGCGCTGCCGACCGTTGGTGGAACCTCCCCACGCTCAGTATTCTGGAACCATTGTCAGTGCGTGGGGGAGCTCGAGAGACATGTCCACGCAGCTCTCTTCAGTCACAGGTGTTCCCTGTTCGATGAAGTCCGAGAAATAACTTCCTTGACCTTGGGGAGGCAGCCTCTGTCACTGGGATATCCTTCAACCCCCCCTAGCATTCCCTGGCACAGAGAAATTTGGAAAACCCTCAGGGGAGACGAGCTTAGGCTTTCCGTTAGAACCCACGCGCTGCCGACCGTTGGTGGAACCTCCCCAAGCTCAGGATTCCGGAACCATTGTCAGTGCGTGGGGGAGCTCGAGAGACAACTCCACGCAGCTCTCTTCAGTCACAGGTGTTCCCTGTTCGGGGAAGTCCGAGAAATACCTTCCCTGAACTTGGGGAGGCAGCCTCTGTTACTGGGACATCCTGCAAACACCCCTAGCATTCCCTGGCACAGAGACATTAGGAAAACCCTCAGGGGAGACGAGTTTAGGCTTTCCGTTACAACCCACGCGCTGCCGACCGTTGCTGGAGCCTCCCCAAGCTCAGGATTCCGGAACCATTGTCAGTGCGTGGGGGACCCCGAGAGACAACTCCACGCAGCTCTCTTCAGTCACAGGTGTTCCCTGTTCGGGGAAGTCCGAGAAGTACCTTCCCTGACCTTGGGGAGGCAGCCTGTGTCACTGGTATATCCTGCAAACACCCCTAGCATTCCCTGGCACAGAGATATTAGGAAAACCCTCAGGGGAGACGAGCTTAGGCTTTCCGTTAGAACCCACGCGCTGCCGACCGTTGGTGGAACCTCCCCACGCTCAGGATTCCGGAACCATTGTCAGTGCGTGGGGGAGCTCGAGAGACAACTCCACGCAGCTCTCTTCAATCACAGGTGTTCCCTGTTCGGGGAAGTCCGAGAAATACCTTCCCTGACCTTGGGGAGGCAGCCTCTGACACTGGGATATCCTGCAAACACCCCTAGCATTACCTGGCACAGAGACATTAGGAAAACCCTCAGGGGAGACGAGCTTAGGCTTTCCGTTAGAACCCAAGCGCTGCCGACCGTTGTTGGAACCTTCCCACGCTCAGGATTCCGGAAACATTGTCAGTGCGTGGGGGAGCACGAGAGACAACTCCACGAAGCTCTCTTCAGTCACAGGTGTTCCCTGTTCGGGGAAGTCCGAGAAATACCTTCCCTGACCTTGGGGAGGCAGCCTCTGTCACTGGGATATACTGCAAACCCCCCTAGCATTCCCTGGCACAGAGACATTTGGAAAACCCTCAGAGGAGGCGAGCTTAGGCTTTCCGTTAGAACCCACGCGCTGCCGACCGTTGGTGGAACCTCCCCACTCTCAGGATTCCTGAACCATTTTCAGTGCGTGGGGAAGCTCGTGAGACAACTCCACGCAGCTCTCTTCAGTCACAGGTGTTCCCTGTACGGGGAAGTCCGAGAAATACCTTCCCTGAGCTTGGGGAGGCAGCCTCTGTCAATGGGATAACCTGCAAACCCCCCTAGCATTCCCTGGCACAGAGACATTAGGAAAACCCTCAGGGGAGACGAGCTTAGGCATTCCGTTAGAACCCACGCGCTGGCCACCGTTGGTGGAACCTCCCCACGCTCAGGATTCCGGAACCATTGTCAGTGCGTGGGGGAGCTCGAAAGACAGCTCCACGCAACTCTCTTCACTCACAGGTGTTCCCTGTACGGGGAAGTCCGAGAAATATCTTCCCTGGCCTTGGGAGGCAGCCTCTTTCACTGGGATATCCTGCAAAATCCCCTAGCATTTCCTGGCACAGAGACATTAAGAAAACACTCAGAGGAGACGAGCTTAGGCTTTCCGTTAGAACCCACGTTCTGCCGACCGTTGGTGGAACCTCCCCACGCTCAGGATTCCGGAACCATTGTCAGTGCGTGGGGGAGCTCGAGAGACAACTCCACGCAGATCTCTTCACTCACAGGTGTTCCCTGTCCGGGGATGTCCGTGAAAAACTTTCCCTGACCTTGGGGAGGCAGCCTCTGTCTCTGGGATATCCTGCAAACCCCCCTAGCATTCTCTGGCACAGAGACATTAGGAAAACCCTCAAGGGAGACGAGCTTTGGCTTTCCGTTAGAACCCACGCGCTGCCGACCGTTGGTGGAACCTCCCCACGCTCAGGATTCCGGAACCATTGTCAGTGCGTGGGGGAGCTCGAGAGACAACTCCACGCAGCTCTCTTCAGTCACAGGTGTTCCCTGTTCGGGTAAGTCCGAGAAGTACCTTCCCTGAACTTGGGGAGGCAGCCTCTGTCACTGGGATATCCTGCAAAACCCCTAGCATTCCCATGCAAAGAGACATTAGGAAAACACTCAGGGGAGACGAGCTTTGGCTTTCCGTTTGAAACCACGCGCTGCCGACCGTTGGTGGAACCTCCCAACGCTCAGGATTCCGGAACCATTGTCAGTGCTTGGGGGAGCTCGAGAGACAACTCCACGCAGCTCTCTTCAGTCACAGGTGTTCCCTGTTCGGGGAAGTCCGAGAAATACTTTCCCTGAACTTTGGGAGGCAGCCTCTGTCACTGGGATATCCTGCAAACCTCCCTAGCATTCCCTTGCACAGAGATATTAGGAAAACCCTCAGGGGAGACGAGCTTAGGCTTTCCGTTAGAACCCACTTGCTGACGACCGTTGGTGGAACATCCCCACGCTCAGGATTCCGGAACAATTGTCAGTGCGTGGGGGAGCTCGAGAGACAACTCCACGCAGCTCTCTTCAGTCACAGGTGTTCCCTGTTCGGGGAGGTTCTAGAAATATCTTCCCTGACCTTGGGAGGCAGCCTCTTTCACTGGGATATCCTGCAAAACCCCCTAACATTCCCTGGCACAGAGACATTAGGAAAACACTCAGAGAAGACGAGCTTAGGCTTTCCGTTAGAACTCACGTTCTGCCGACCGTTGGTGGAACCTCCCCACGCTCAGGATTCCGGAACAATTGTCAGTGTGCGGGGGAGCTCGAGAGACAATTCCACGCAGCTCTCTTAACTCACAGGTGTTCCCTGTCCGGGGAAGTCCGTGAAATAAATTCCCTGACCTTGGGGAGGCAGCCTCTGTCACTGGGATATCCTGCAAACCCCCCTAGCATTCACTGGCACAGAGACATTAGGAAAACCCTCAAGGGAGACGAGCTTAGGCTTTCCGTTAGAACCCACGCGCTGCCGACCGTTGGTGGAACCTCCCCACGCTCAGGATTCCGGAACCATTTTCAGTGCGTGGGGGAGCTCGAGAGACAACTCCACGCAGCTCTCTTCAGTCACAGGTGTTCCCTGTTCGGGGAAGTTCTAGAAATATCTTCCCTGACCTTGGGAGGCAGCCTCTTTCACTGGGATATCCTGCAAAACACCCTAACATTCCCTGGCACAGAGACATTAGGAAAACACTCAGAGAAGACGAGCTTAGGCTTTCCGTTAGAACCCACGTTCTGCCGACCGTTGGTGGAACCTCCCCACGCTCATGATTCCGGAACAATTGTCAGTGCGCGGGGGAGCTCGAGAGACAATTCCACGCAGCTCTCTTCACTCACAGGTGTTCCCTGTCCGGGGAAGTCCGTGAAATAACTTCCCTGACCTTGGGGAGGCAGCCTCTGTCACTGGGATATCCTGCAAACCCCCCTAGCATTCACTGGCACAGAGACATTAGGAAAACCCTCAAGGGAGACGAGCTTATGCTTTCCGTTAGAACCCACGCGCTGCCGACCGTTGGTGGAACCTCCCCACGCTCAGGATTCCGGAACCATTGTCAGTGCGTGGGGGACTCGAGAGACAACTCCATGCATCTCTCTCAATCACAGGTGTCCCTGTTCGGGGAAGTCCGAGAAATACCTTCCCTGACCTTGGGGAAGCAGCCTCTGTCACTGGGATATCCTGCAAAAACCCCTAGCATTCCCTGGCACAGAGACATTAGGAAAACCCTCAGGGGAGACGAGCTTAGGCTTTCCGTTAGAAACCACGCACTACCGACCGTTGGTGGAACCTCCCCAAGCTCAGGATTCCGGAACCATTGTCAGTACGTGGGGGAGCTCGTGAGACAACTCCACGCAGCTCTATTCAGTCACAGGTGTTCCCTGTTCGGGGAAGTCCGAGAAATAACTTCCCTGACAATGGGGAGGCAGCCTCTGTCACTGGGATACCCTGCAAACCCACATAGCATTCCCTGGCACAGAGACATAAGGAAAACCCTCAAGGGAGACGAGCTTAGGCTTTCCGTTAGAACCCACGCGCTGCCGACCGTTGGTGGAATCTCCCCACGCTCAGGATTCTGGAAACATTGTCAGTGCGTGGGGTAGCTCGAGAGACAAATCCACGCAGCTCTCTTCAGTCACAGGTGTTCCCTGTTCGGGTAAGTCCGAGAAGTACCTTCCCAGACCTTGGGGAGGCAGCCTCTGTCACTGGGATATCCTGCAAAACCCCTAGCATTCCCTGGCAAAGAGACATTAGGAAAACCCTCAGGGGAGACGACCTTAGGCTTTCCGTTAGAACCCACGCGCTGACGACCGTTGGTGGAACCTCCCTACGCTCAGAATTACGGAAACATTGTCAGTGCGTGGGGGACCTCGAGAGACAACTCCACGCAGCTCTCTTCACTCACAGGTGTTCCCTGTTCGGGGAAGTCCGAGAAATACTTTCCTTGACCATGGGAAGGCAGCCTCTGTGACTGGGATATCCTGCAAACCCCCCTAGCATTCCCTGGCACAGAGATATTAGGAAAACCCTCAGGGGAGACGAGCTTAGGCTTTCCGTTAGAACCCACGCGCTGGCCACCGTTGGTGGAACCTCCCCACGCTCAGGATTCCGGAAACATTGTCAGTGCGTGGGGGAGCTCGAGAGACAACTCCACGCAACTCTCTTCAGTCACAGGTGTTCCCTGTACGGAGAAGTCCGAGAAATATCTTCCCTGACCTTGGGAGGCAGCCTCTTTCACTGGGATATCCTGCAAACCCCCCTAGCATTCCCTGGCACAGAGACATTAGGAAAACCCTCAGGGGAGACGAGCTTAGGCTTTCCGTTAGAACCCACGCGCTGCCGACCGTTGGTGGAACCTCCCCCCGCTCAGGATTCCGGTACCATTGTCAGTGCGTGGGGGAGCTCGAGAGACAACTCCACGCAGCTCTCTTCAGTCACAGGTGTTCCCTGTACGGGGAAGTCCGAGAAATAACTTCCCTGACATTGGGGAGTCAGCCTCTGTCACTGGGATATCCTGCAAACCCCCCTAGCATTCCCTGGCACAGAGATATTAGGTAAACCCTCAGGGGAGACGAGCTTAGGCTTTCCGTTAGAACCCACGCGCTGCCGACCGTTGGTGGAACCTCCCCACGCTCAGGATTCCGGAACCATTGTCAGTGCGTGGGGGAGCTCGAGAGACAACTCCACGCAGCTCTCTTCAGTCACAGGTGTTCCCTGTTCGGGGAAGTCCGAGAAATAACTTCCCTGACCTTGGGGAAGCAGCCTCTGTCACTGGGATATCCTGCAAACCCCCCTAGCATTCACTGGCACAGAGACATTAGCAAAAACCTCAGGGGAGACGAGCTTAGGATTTCCGTTAGAACCCACGCGCTGCCGACCGTTGGTGGAATCTCCCCACGCTCAGGATTCCGGAACCATTGTCAGTGCGTGGGGGAGCTCGATAGACAACTCCACGCAGATCTCTTCATTCACAGGTGTTCCCTGTTTGGGGAAGTCCGAGATATAACTTCCCTGAAGTTGGGGAGGCAGCCTCTGTCACTGGGATATCTTGCAAACCCCCCTAGCATTCCCTGGCACAGAGACATTTGGAAAACACTCAGGGGAGACGAGCTTAGTCATTCCGTAAGAACCCACGCGCTGCCGACCGTTGGTGGAACCTCCCCACGCTCAGGATTCCGGAATCATTGTCAGTGCGCGGGGGAGCTCGAGAGACAATTCCACGCAGCTCTCTTCACTCACAGGTGTTCCCTGTCCGGGGAAGTCCGTGAAATAAGTTCCCTGACCTTGGGGAGGCAGCCTCTGTCACTGGGATATCCTGCAAACCCCCCTAGCATTCACTGGCACAGAGACATTAGGAAAACCCTCAAGGGAGACGAGCTTAGGCTTTCCGTTAGAACCCACGCGCTGCCGACCGTTGGTGGAACCTCCCCACGCTCAGGATTCCGGAACCATTATCAGTGCGTGGGGGACTCGAGAGACAACTCCATGCATCTCTCTCAATTACAGGTGTCCCTGTTCGGGGAAGTCTGAGAAATACCTTCCCTGACCTTGGGGAAGCAGCCTCTGTCACTGGGATATCCTGCAAAAACCCCTAGCATTCCCTGGCACAGAGACATTAGGAAAACCCTCAGGGGAGACGAGCTTAGGCTTTCCGTTAGAAACCACGCACTACCGACCGTTGGTGGAACCTCCCCAAGCTCAGGATTCCGGAACCATTGTCAGTACGTGGGGGAGCTCGTGAGACAACTCCACGCAGCTCTATTCAGTCACAGGTGTTCCCTGTACGGGGAAGTCCGAGAAATAACTTCCCTGACATTGGGGAGGCAGCCTCTGTCACTGGGATACCCTGCAAACCCACATAGCATTCCCTGGCACAGAGACATTAGGAAAACCCTCAAGGGAGACGAGCTTAGGCTTTCCGTTTGAACCCACGCGCTGCCGACCGTTGGTGCAATCTCCCCACGCTCAGGATTCTGGAAACATTGTTAGTGCGTGGGGTAGCTCGAGAGACAAATCCACGCAGCTCTCTTCAGTCACAGGTGTTCCCTGTTCGGGTAAGTCCGAGAAGTACCTTCCCAGACCTTGGGGAGGCAGCCTCTGTCACTGGGATATCCTGCAAAACCCCTAGCATTCCCTGGCAAAGAGACATTAGGAAAACCCTCAGGGGAGACGACCTTAGGCTTTCCGTTAGAACCCACGCGCTGACGACCGTTGGTGGAACCTCCCTACGCTCAGAATTACGGAAACATTGTCAGTGCGTGGGGGACCTCGAGAGACAACTCCACGCAGCTCTCTTCACTCACAGGTGTTCCCTGTTCGGGGAAGTCCGAGAAACACTTTCCTTGACCTTGGGAAGGCAGCCTCTGTCACTGGGATACCCAGCAAACCCCCCTATCATTCCCTGGCACATAGACATGAGGAAAACCCTCAGGGGAGACGAGCTTAGGCTTTCCGTTAGAACCCACGCGCTGCCGACCGTTGGTGGAACCTCCCCACGCTCAGGATTCCGGAACCATTGTCAGTGCGTGGGGGAGCTCGAGAGACAACTTCACGAAGCTCTCTTCAGTCACAGGTGTTCCCTGTTCGGGGAAGTTCTAGAAATATCTTCCCTGACCTTGGGAGGCAGCCTCTTTCACTGGGATATCCTGCAAAACCCCCTAACATTCCCTGGCACAGAGACATTAGGAAAACACTCAGAGAAGACGAGCTTAGGCTTTCCGTTAGAACCCACGTTCTGCCGACCGTTGGTGGAACCTCCCCACGCTCAGGATTCCGGAACAATTGTCAGTGCGCGGGGGAGCTCGAGAGACAATTCCACGCAGCTCTCTTCACTCACAGGTGTTCCCTGTCCGGGGAAGTCCGTGAAATAACTTCCCTGACCTTGGGGAGGCAGCCTCTGTCACTGGGATATCCTGCAAACCCCCCTAGCATTCACTGGCACAGAGACATTAGGAAAACCCTCAAGGGAGACGAGCTTAGGCTTTCCGTTAGAACCCACGCGCTGCCGACCGTTGGTGGAACCTCCCCACGCTCAGGATTCCGGAACCATTGTCAGTGCGTGGGGGACTCGAGAGACAACTCCATGCATCTCTCTCAAGTCACAGGTGTCCCTGTTCGGGGAAGTCCGAGAAATACCTTCCCTGACCTTGGGGAAGAAGCCTCTGTCACTGGGATATCCTGCAAAAACCCCTAGCATTCCCTGGCACAGAGACATTAGGAAAACACTCAGGGGAGACGAGCTTAGGCTTTCCGTTAGAAACCACGCACTGCCGACCGTTGGTGGAAGCTCCCCAAGCTCAGGATTCCGGAAACATTGTCACTACGTGGGGGAGCACGTGAGACAACTCCACGCAGCTCTATTCAGTCACAGGTGTTCCCTGTTCGGGGAAGTCCGAGAAATAACTTCCCTGACATTGGGGAGGCAGCCTCTGTCACTGGGATACCCTGCAAACCCCCATAGCATTCCCTGGCACAGAGACATTAGGAAAACCCTCAAGGGAGACGAGCTTAGGCTTTCCGTTAGAACCCACGCGCTGCCGACCGTTGGTGGAATCTCCCCACGCTCAGGATTCTGGAAACATTGTCAGTGCGTGGGGTAGCTCGAGAGACAAATCCACGCAGCTCTCTTCAGTCACAGGTGTTCCCTGTTCGGGTAAGTCCGAGAAGTACCTTCCCTGACCTTGGGGATGCAGCCTCTGTCACTGGGATATCCTGCAAAACCCCTAGCATTCCCTGGCAAAGAGACATTAGGAAAACCCTCAGGGGAGACGACCTTAGGCTTTCCGTTAGAACCCACGCGCTGACGACCGTTGGTGGAACCTCCCTACGCTCAGAATTACGGAAACATTGTCAGTGCGTGGGGGACCTCGAGAGACAACTCCACGCAGCTCTCTTCACTCACAGGTGTTCCCTGTTCGGGGAAGTCCGAGAAATAATTTCCTTGACCTTGGGAAGGCAGCCTCTGTCACTGGGATATCCTGCAAACCCCCCTAGCATTCCCTGGCACAGAGACATTAGGAAAACCCTCAGGGGAGACGAGCTTAGGCTTTCCGTTAGAACCCACGCGCTGGCCACCGTTGGTGGAACCTCCCCAAGCTCAGGATTCCGGAAACATTGTCAGTGCGTGGGGGAGCTCGAGAGATATCTAAACGCAACTCTCTTCAGTCACAGGTGTTCCCTGTACGGAGAAGTCCGAGAAATATCTTCTCTGACCTTGGTATGCAGCCTCTTTCACTGGGATATCCTGCAAACCCCCCTAGCATTCCCTGGCACTGAGACATTAGGAAAACCCTCAGGGGAGACGAGCTTAGGCTTTCCGTTAGAACCCACGCGCTGCCGACCGTTGGTGGAACCTCCCCCCGCTCAGGATTCCGGTACCATTGTCAGTGCGTGGGGGAGCTCGAGAGACAACTCCACGCAGCTCACTTCAGTCAAAGGTGTTCCCTGTTAGGGGAAGTCCGAGAAATACCTTCCCTGAGCTTGGGGAGGCAGCCTCTGTCACTGGGATATCCTGCAAACCCCCCTAGCATTCCCTGGCACAGAGACATTAGGAAAACCCTCAGGGGAGACGAGCTTAGGCATTCCGTTAGAACTCACGCGCTGCCGACAGTTGGTGGAACCTCCCCACGCTCAGGATTCCGGAACCATTGTCAGTGCGTGGAGGATCTCGAGAGACAACTCCACGCAGCTCTCTTCAGTCACAGGTGTTCCCTGTCCGGGGAAGTCCGAGAAATAGCTTCCCTGACTTTGGGGAGGCAGCCTCTGTCACTGGGATATCCTGCAAACCCCCCTAGCATTCCCTGGCACAGAGACATTAGGAAAACCCTCAGGGGAGACGAGCTTAGGCTTTCCGTTAGAACCCACGCGCTGCCGACCTTTGGTGAAACCTCCCCACGCTCAGGATTCCGGAACAATTGTCAGTGCGTGGGGGATCTCGAAATACATCTCCACGCAGCTCTCTTCAGTCACAGGGATTCCCTGCTCGGGTAAGTCCGAGAAGTACCTTCCCTGTCCTTGGGGATGCAGCCTCTGTCACTGGGATATCCTGCAAACCCCCCTAGCATTCCCTGGCACAGAGACATTAGGAAAACCCTCAGGGGAGACGAGCTTAGGCTTTCCGTTACAACCCACGCGCTTCTGACCTTTGGTGGAACCTCCCCATGCTCAGGATTCCGGAACAATTGTCAGTGCGTGGGGGAGCTCGAGAGACAACTCCACGCAGCTCTCTTTAGTCACAGGTGTTCCCTGTACGGGGAAGTCCGAGAAATAACTTCCCTGACCTTGGGGAGTCAGCCTCTGTCACTGGGATATCCTGCAAACCCCCCTAGCATTCCCTGGCACAGAGACATTAGGTAAACCCTCAGGGGAGACGAGCTTAGGCTTTCCGTTAGAACCCACGCGCTGCCGACCGTTGGTGGAACCTCCCCACGCTCAGGATTCCGGAACCATTGTCAGTGCGTGGGGGAGCTCGAGAGACAACTCCACGCAGCTCTCTTCAGTCACAGGTGTTCCCTGTTCGGGGAAGTCCGAGAAATAACTTCCCTGACCTTGGGGAAGCAGTCTCTGTCACTGGGATATCCTGCAAACCCCCCTAGCATTCACTGGCACAGAGACATTAGCAAAAACCTCAGGGGAGACGAGCTTAGGCTTTCCGTTAGAACCCACGAGCTGCCGACCGTTGGTGGAACCTCCCCACGCTCAGGATTCCGGAACCATTGTCAGTGCGTGGGGGAGCTCGATAGACAACTCCACGCAGCTCTCTTCATTCACAGGTGTTCCCTGTTTGGGGAAGTCCGAGAAATAACTTCCCTGACCTTGGGGAGGCAGCCTCTGTCACTGGGATATCTTGCAAACCCCCCTAGCATTCCCTGGCACAGAGACATTTGGAAAACCCTCAGGGGAGACGAGCTTAGTCATTCCGTAAGAACCCACGCGCTGCCGACCGTTGGTGGAACCTCCCCACGCTCAGGATTCCGGAATCATTGTCAGTGCGTGGGGGAGCTTGAGAGACAACTACATGCAGCTCTCTTCAGACACAGGTGTTCCCTGTTCGGTGAAGTCCGAGAAATACCTTCCCTGACCTTGGGGAAGCAGCCTCTGACACTGGGATATCCTGCAAACCCCCCTAGCATTCCCTGGCACAGAGACATTAGGAAAACCCTCAAGGGATACGAGCTTAGGCTTTCCGTTAGATCCCACGCCCTGCCGACCGTTGGTGGAACCTCCCCACGCTCAGGATTCCGGAAACACTGTCAGTGCGTGGGGGAGTTTGAGAGACAACTCCATGCAGCTCTCTTCAGTCACAGGTGTTCCCTGTTCGGTGAAGTCCGAGAAATACCTTCCCTGACCTTGGGGAAGCAGCCTCTGTCACTGAAATATCCTGCAAACACCCCTAGCATTCCCTGGCACAGAGACATTAGGAAAACCCTCAGGGGAGACGAGCTTAGGCTTTCCGTTAGAACCCACGCGCTGCCGACCGTTGGTGGAACCTCCCCACGCTCAGGATTCCGGAACCATTGTCAGTGTGTGGGGAAGCACGAGAGACAACTCCATGCAGCTCTCTTCAGTCACAGGAGTTCCCTGTACGGGGAAGTCTGAGAAATAACTTCCCTGTCCTTGGGGAGGCAGCCTCTGTCACTGGGATAAACTGCAAACCCCCCTAGCATTCCCTGACACAGAGACATTAGGAAAACTCTCAGGGGAGACGAGCTTAGGCTTTCCGTTCAAACCGACGCGCTGCCGACCGTTGGTGGAACCTCCCCACGCTCAGGGTTCTGGAACCATTGTCAGTGCGTGGGGGAGCTCGAGAGACAACTCCACGCAGCTCTCTTCAGTCACAGGTGTTCCCTGTTCGGGGAAGTCCGAGAAATAGCTTCCCTGACATTGGGGAGGCAGCCTCTGTCACTTGGATATCCTGCAAACCCCCCCAGAATTCCCTGGCACAGAGACATTTGGAAAACCCTCAGGGGAGACGAGCTTAGGCATTCCGTTAGAACCCACGCGCTGGCCACCGTTGTTGGAACCTCCCCACGCTCAGGATTCCGGAAACATTGTCAGTGCGTGGGGGAGCTCGAGAGACAACTCCACGCAGCTCTCTTCACTCACAGGTGTTCCCTGTTCGGGGAAGTCCGAGAAATACCTTCCCTGAACTTGGGGAGGCAGCCTCTGTCACTGGGATATCCTGCAAACCCCCCTAGCATTCCCTGGCACAGAGACATTAGGAAAAACCTCAGGGGAGACGATCTTAGGCTTTCCGTTAGAACTCACGCGCTGACGACCGTTGGTGGAACCTCCCCACGCTCAGGATTCCGGAACAATTGTCAGTGCGTGGGGGAGCTCGAGAGACAACTCCACGCAGCTCTCTGCAGTCACAGATGTTCCCTGTTCGGGGAAGTCCGAGAAATATATATTCCCTGAACTTGGGGAGGCAGCCTCTGTCACTGGGATATCCTGCAAAACCTCTAGCATTCCCTGGCACAGAGACATTAGGAAAATCCTCAGGGGAGATTAGCTTAGGCTTTCCGATAGAACCCACGCGCTGCCGACCGTTGGTGGAACCTCCCCACGTTCAGGATTCCGGAACCATTGTCAGTGCGTGGGGTAGCTCGAGAGACAACTCCACGCAGCTCTCTTCAGTCACAGGTGTTCCTTGTTCGGGGAAGTCCGAGAAATACCTTCCCTGACCTTGGGGAGGCAGCCTCTGTCACTGGGATATCCTGCAAAACCCCCTAGCATTCCCTGGTACAGAGACATTAGGAAAAACCTCAGGGGAGACGAGCTTAGGCTTTCCGTTAGAACCCACGCGCTGCCGACCGTTGGTGGAACCTCGCCACGCTCAGGATTCCGGAACCATTGTCAGTGCGTGGGGGATCTCGAGAGACAACTCCACGCAGCTCTCTTCAGTCACAGGTGTTCCCTGTTCGGGGAAGTCCGAGAAATATCTTCCCTGACCTTGGGGAGGCAGCCTCTGTCACTGGGATATCCTGCAAACCCCCCTAGCATTCCCTGGCACAGAGACATTAGGAAAACCCTCAGGGGAGACGAGCTTAGGCTTTCCATTTCAACCCACGCGCTGCCGACCTTTGGTGGAACCTCCCCATGCTCAGGATTCCGGAACCATTGTCAGTGCGTGGGGGAGCTCGAGAGACAACTCCACGCAGCTCTCTTCAGTCACAGGTGTTCCCTGTTCAGGGAAGTCCGAGAAATAACTTCCCTGACCTTGGGGAGTCAGCCTCTGTCACTGGGATATCCTGAAAACCCCCCTAGAATTCCCTGGCACAGAGACATTAGGAAACCGCTCAGGGGAGACGAGCTTAGGCTTTCCGTTAGAACCCACGCGCTGCCGACCGTTGGTGGAACCTCCCCACGCTCAGGATTCCGGAAACATTGTCAGTGCGTGGGGGAGCTCGAGAGACAACTCCACGCATCTCTCTTCAGTCACAGGTGTTCCCTGTTCGGGGAAGTCCGAGAAATACCTTCCCTGACTTTGGGGAAGCAGCCTCTGTCACTGGGATATCCTGCAAACCCCCCTAGCATTCACTGGCACAGAGAAATTAGGAAAAACCTCAGGGGAGACGAGCTTAGGCTTTCCGTTAGAACCCAAGCGCTGCCGACCGTTGGTGGAACCTCCCCACGCTCAGGATTCCGGAACCAATGTCAGTGCGTGGGGGAGCTCGAGAGACAACTCCACGCAGCTCTCTTAATTCACAGGTGTTCCCTGTTTGGGGATGTCCGAGAAATAACTTCCCTGACCTTGGGGAGGCAGCCTCTGTCACTGGGATATCTTGCAAAACCCCTAGCATTCCCTGGCACAGAGAGATTTGGAAAACCCTCAGGGGTGACGAGCTTAGGCTTTCCGTTAGAACCCACGCGCTGCCGACCGTTGGTGGAACCTCCCCCCGCTCAGGATTCCGGTACCATTTTCAGTGCGTGGGGGAGCACGAGAGACAACTCCACGCAGCTCTCTTCAGTCACAGGTGTTCCCTGTACGGGGAAGTCCGAGAAATACCTTCCCTGATCTTGGGGAGGCAGCCTCTGACACTGGGATATCCCGCAAACCCCCCAAGCATTCCATGGCACAGAGACATTAGGAAAACCCTCAGGGGAGACGAGCTTAGGCTTTCCGTTAGAACCCACGCGCTGGCCACCGTTGGTGGAACCTCCCCACGCTCAGGATTCCGGAACCATTGTCAGTGCGTGGGGGAGCTCGAGAGACAACTCCACGCAACTCTCTTCAGTCACAGGTGTTCCCTGTTCGGGGAAGTCCGAGAAATATCTTCCCTGACCTTGGGAGGCAGCCTCTTTCCCTGGGATATCCAGCAAAACCCCCTAGCATTCCCTGGCACAGAGACATTAGGAAAACACTCAGAGGAGGCGAGCTTAGGCTTTCCGTTAGAACCCACGTTCTGCCGACCGTTGGTGGAACCTCCCCACGCTCAGGATTCCGGAACAATTGTCAGTGCGTGGGGGAGCTCGAGAGACAACTCCACGCAGCTCTCTTCAGTCACAGGTGTTCCCTGTTCGGGGAAGTCCGAGAAATAACTTCCCTGACCTTGGGGAGGCAGCCTCTGTCACTGGGATAACCTGCAAACCCCCCTAGCATTCCCTGGCACAGAGACATTAGGAAAACTCTCAGGGGAGACGAGCTTAGGCTTTCCGTTAGAACCCACGCGCTGCCGACCGTTGGTGGAACCTCCCCACGCTCAGTATTCTGGAATCATTGTCAGTGCGTGGGGGAGCTCGGGAGACATATCCACGCAGCTCTCTTCAGTCACAGGGGTTCCCTGTTCGATGAAGTCCGAGAAATAACTTCCCTGACTTGGGGAGGCAGCCTCTGTCACTGGGATATACTGCAAACCAATCTAGAATTCCCTGGCACAGAGACATTAGGAAAACTCTCAGGGGAGACGAGCTTAGGCTTTCCGTAAGAACCCACGCGTTGCCGACCGTTGGTGGAACCTCCCCACGCTCAGGATTCCGGAACCATTGTCAGTGCGTGGGGGAGCTCGAGAGAAAACTCCACGCAACTCTCTTCAGTCACAGGATTTCCCTGTACGGGGAAGTCCGAGAAATAACTTCCCTGACTTTGGGGAGGCAGCCTCTGTCACTGGGATATCCTGCAAACCCCCTTAGCTCTCCCTGGCACAGAGACATAAGGAAAACCCTCAGGGGAGTCGCGCTTAGGCATTCTGTAAGAACTCACGCGCTTCCGACCGTTGGTGGAACCTCCCCACGCTCAGGATTCCGGAAACATTGTCAGTGCATTGGGGAGCTCGAGAGACAACTCCACGCAGCTCTCTTCAGTCACAGGTGTTCCCTGTTCTTGGAAGTCCGAGAAATATCTTCCCTGACCTTGGGGAGGCAGCCTCTGTTACTGGGATATTCTGCAAACCCCCCTAGCATTCCCTGGCGCAGAGACATTAGGAAAACACTCCGGGGAGACGAGTTTAGGCTTTCCGTTTGAACCCACGCGCTGCCGACCTTTGGTGGAACCTCCTCAAGCTCAGGATTCCGGAACCATTGTCAGTGCGTGGGGGAGCTCGAGAGACATCTCCACGCAGCTCTCTTCAGTCACAGGTGTTCCCTGTTCGGGGAAGTCCGAGAAATAACTTCCCTGAGCTTGGGGAGGCAGCCTCTGTCACTGGGATATCCTGCAAGCCCCCCTAGCATTCCCTGGCACAGAGACATTAGGAAAACCCTCAGGGGAGACGAGGTTAGGCTTTCCGTTAGAACCCACGCGCTGCCGACCGTTGGTGGAACCTCCCCACGCTCAGGATTCCGGAAACATTGTCAGTTCGTGGGGGAGCTCGAGAGACAACACCACGCAGCTCTCTTCAGTCGCAGGTGTTCCCTGTTCGGGGAAGTCCGAGAAATAACTTCCCTGACCTTGGGGAGGCAGCATCTGTCACTGGGATAACCTGCAAACCCTCCTAGCATTCCCTGGCACTGAGACATTAGAAAAACCCTCAGGGGAGGCGAGCTTAGGCTTTCCGTTAGAACCCAAGCGCTGCCGACCGTTGGTGGAACCTCCCCACGCTCAGGATTCCGGAACCATTGTCAGTGGGTGGGGGAGCTCGAGAGACAACTCCACGCAGCTCTCTTCAGTCACAGGTGTTCCCTGTTCGGGGAAGTGCGAGAAATACCTTCCCTGACCTTGGGGAGGCAGCCTCTGTCACTGGGATATCCTGCAAACTGCCCAAGCATTCCCTGGCACAGAGATATTAGGAAAACCCTCAGGGGAGACGAGCTTAGGCTTTCCGTTCGAACCCACGCGCTGCCGACCGTTGGTGGAACCTCCCCACGCTCAGGATTCCGGAAACATTGTCAGTGCGTGGGGGAGCTCGAGAGACAACTCCACGCAGCTCTCTACTGTCACATGTGTTCCCTGTTCGGGGAAGTCGGAGAAATAACTTCCCTGACCTTGGGGAGGCAGCCTCTGTCACTGGGATAACCTGCAAACCCCCCTGGCATTCCCTGGCAAAGAGACATTAGGAAAACTCTCAGGGGAGACGAGCTTAGCCTTTCCGTTAGAACCCACGCGCTGCCGACCTTTGGTGGAACCTCCCCATGCTCAGGATTCCGGAATCATTGTCAGTGCGTGGGGGAGCTCGAGAGACAACTCCACGCAGCTCTCTTCAGTCACAGGTGTTCCCTGTTCGGGGAAGTCCGAGAAATACCTTCCCTGACATTGGGGAGGCAGCCTCTGTCACTGGAATATCCTGCAAACCCCCTAGCATTCCCTGGCAAAGGGACATTAGGGAAACACTCAGGGGAGACGAGCTTAGGCATTCCGTTAGAACCCAAGCGCTGCCGACCGTTGGTGGAACCTTCCCACGCTCAGGATTCCGGAACCATTGTCAGTGGGTGGGGGAGCTCGAGAGACAACTCCACGCAGCTCTCTTAAGTCACAGGTGTTCCCTGTTCGGGGAAGTGCGAGAAATACCTTCCCTGACCTTGGGGAGGCAGCCTCTATCACTGGGATATCCTGCAAACCGCCCAAGCATTCCCTGGCACAGAGATATTAGGAAAACACTCAGGGGAGATGAGCTTAGGCTTTCCGTTCGAACCCACGCGCTGCCGACCGTTGGTGGAACCTCCCCACGCTCAGGATTCCGGAACCATTGTCAGTGCGTGGGGGAGCTCGAGAGAAAACTCCACGCAGCTCTCTTCAGTCACAGGTGTTCCCTGTTCGGGGAAGTCCGAGAACTACCTTCCCTGACCTTGGGGAGGCAGCCTCTGTCACTGGGATATCCTGCAAACCGCCCTAGCATTCCCTGGCACAGAGATATTAGGAAAACCCTCAGGGGAGACGAGCTTAGGCTTTCGGTTCAAACCACGCGCTGCCGACCGTTGGTGGAACCTCCCCACGCTCAGGATACCGGAACCATTGTCAGTGCGTGGGGGAGCTCGAGAGACAACTCCACGCAGCTCTCTTCATTCACAGGTGTTCCCTGTTCGGGGAAGTCCGAGAAATACGTTCCCTGAAATTGGGGAGGCAGCCTCTGTCACTGGGATATCCTGCAAACCCCCCTAGCATTTCCTGGCACAGAGACATTAGGAAAACCCTCAGGGGAGACGAGTTTAGGCTTTCCGTTAGAACCCACGCGCTGCCGACCGTTGGTGGAACCTCCCCACGCTCAGGATTCCGGAACCAATGTCAGTGCGTGGGGGAGCTCGAGAGACAACTCCACGCAGCTCTCTTAATTCACAGGTGTTCCCTGTTTGGGGAAGTCCGAGAAATAACTTCCCTGACCTTGGGGAGGCAGCCTCTGTCACTGGGATATCTTGCAAACGCCCCTAGCATTCCCTGGCACAGAGACATTTGGAAAACTCTCAGGTGTGACGAGCTTAGGCTTTCCGTTAGAACCCACGCGCTGCCGACCGTTGGTGGAACCTCCCCCCGCTCAGGATTCCGGTACAATTTTCAGTGCGTGGGGGAGCACGAGAGACAACTCCACGCAGATCTCTTCAGTCACAGGTGTTCCCTGTACGGGGAAGTCCTAGAAATACCTTCCCTGAGCTTGGGGAGGCAGCCTCTGACACTGGGATATCCTGCAAACCCCCCTAGCATTCCATGGCACAGAGACATTAGGAAAACCCTCAGGGGAGACGAGCTTAGGCTTTCCGTTAGAACCCACGCGCTGGCCACCGTTGGTGGAACCTCCCCACACTCAGGATTCCGGAAACATTGTCAGTGCGTGGGGGAGCTCGAGAGACAACTCCACGCAACTCTCTTCAGTCACAGGTGTTCCCTGTTCGGGGAAGTCCGAGAAATATCTTCCCTGACCTTGGGAGGCAGCCTCTTTCCCTGGGATATCCAGCAAAACCCCCTAGCTTTCCCTGGCACAGAGACATTAGGAAAACACTCAGAGGAGGCGAGCTTAGGCTTTCCGTTAGAACCCACGTTCTGCCGACCGTTGGTGGAACCTCCCCACGCTCAGGATTCCGGAACAATTGTCAGTGCGTGGGGGAGCTCGAGAGACAATTCCACGAAGCTCTCTTCACTCACAGGTGTTCCCTGCTCGGGGAAGTCCGAGAAGTACCTTCCCTGACCTTGGGGAGTCAGCCTCTGTCACTGGGATATCCTGAAAACCCCACTAGAATTCCCTGGCACAGAGACATTAGGAAACCCCTCAGGGGAGACGAGCTTAGGCTTTCCGTTAGAACCCACGCGCTGCCGACCGTTGGTGGAACCTCCCCACGCTCAGGATTCCGGAAACATTGTCAGTGCGTGGGGGAGCTCGAGAGACAACTCCACGCATCTCTCTTCAGTCACAGGTGTTCCCTGTTCGGGGAAGTCCGAGAAATACCTTCCCTGACTTTGGGGAAGCAGCCTCTGTCACTGGGATATCCTGCAAACCCCCCTAGCATTCACTGGCACAGAGAAATTAGGAAAAACCTCAGGGGAGACGAGCTTAGGCTTTCCGTTAGAACCCACGCGCTGCCGACCGTTGGTGGAACCTCCCCACGCTCAGGATTCCGGAACCAATGTCAGTGCGTGGGGGAGCTCGAGAGACAACTCCACGCAGCTCTCTTAATTCACAGGTGTTCCCTGTTTGGGGAAGTCCGAGAAATAACTTCCCTGACCTTGGGGAGGCAGCCTCTGTCACTGGGATATCTTGCAAACCCCCCTAGCATTCCCTGGCACAGAGACATTTGGAAAACCCTCAGGGGTGACGAGCTTAGGCTTTCCGTTAGAACCCACGCGCTGCCGACCGTTGGTGGAACCTCCCCCCGCTCAGGATTCCGGTACCATTTTCAGTGCGTGGGAGAGCACGAGAGACAACTCCACGCAGCTCTCTTCAGTCACAGGTGTTCCCTGTACGGGGAAGTCCGAGAAATACCTTCCCTGAGCTTGGGGAGGCAGCCTCTGACACTGGGATATCCTGCAAACCCCCCTAGCATTCCATGGCACAGAGACATTAGGAAAACCCTCAGGGGAGACGAGCTTAGGCTTTCAGTTAGAACCCACGCGCTGGCCACCGTTGGTGGAACCTCCCCACGCTCAGGATTCCGGAAACATTGTCAGTGCGTGGGGGAGCTCGAGAGACAACTCCACGCAACTCTCTTCAGTCACAGGTGTTCCCTGTTCGGGGAAGTCCGAGAAATATCTTCCCTGACCTTGGGAGGCAGCCTCTTTCCCTGGGATATCCAGCAAAACCCCCTGGAATTCCCTGGCACAGAGACATTAGGAAAACACTCAGAGGAGACGAGCTTAGGCTTTCCGTTAGAACCAACGCGCTGGCCACCGTTCGTGGAACCTCCCCACGCTCAGGATTCCGGAACAATTGTCAGTGCGTGGGGGAGCTCGAGAGACAATTCCACGAAGCTCTCTTCACTCACAGGTGTTCCCTGTCCGGGGAAGTCCGTGAAATACCTTCCCTGACCTTGGGGATGCAGCCTCTGTCACTGGGAATTCCTGCAAACCCAGCTAGCATTCCCTGGCACAGAGACATTAGGAAAACTCTCAGGGGAGACGAGCTAAGGCTTTCCGTTAGAACCCACGCGCTGCCGACCGTTGGTGGAACCTCCCCACGCTCAGTATTCTGGAACCATTGTCAGTGCGTGGGGGAGCTCGGGAGACATATCCACGCAGCTCTCTTCAGTCACAGGGGTTCCCTGTTCGATGAAGTCCGAGAAATAACTTCCCTGACTTGGGGAGGCAGCCTCTGTCACTGGGATATACTGCAAACCAATCTAGAATTCCCTGGCACAGAGACATTAGGAAAACTCTCAGGGGAGACGAGCTTAGGCTTTCCGTAAGAACCCACGCGTTGCCGACCGTTGGTGGAACCTCCCCACGCTCAGGATTCCGGAACCATTGTCAGTGCGTGGGGGAGCTCGAGAGAAAACTCCACGCAGCTCTCTTCAGTCACAGGTGTTCCCTGTTCGGGGAAGTCTGAGAAATACCTTCACTGACCTTGGGGGGGCAGCCTCTGTCACTGGGATATCCTGCAAACACCCCTAGCATTCCCTGGCACAGAGACATTAGGAAAACCCTCAGGGGAGGCGAGCTTAGGCTTTCCGTTTGAACCCACGCGCTGCCAACCGTTGGTGGAACCTCCCCAGGCTTAGGAATCCGGAACCATTGTCAGTGCGTGGGGGAGCTAGAGAGACAACTCCACGCAGCTCTCTTCAGTCGCAGGTGTTCCCTGTTCGGGGAAGTCCGAGAAATACCTTCCCTGACTTTGGGGAGGCAGCCTCTGTCACTGGGATATCCTGCAAACCGCCCTAGCATTCCCTGGCACAGAGATATTAGGAAAACCCTCAGGGGAGACGAGCTTAGGCTTTCCGTTCAAACCACGCGCTGCCGACCGTTGGTGGAACCTCCCCACGCTCAGGATACCGGAACCATTGTCAGTGCGTGGGGGAGCTCGAGAGACAACTCCACGCAGCTCTCTTCATTCACAGGTGTTCCCTGTTCGGGGAAGTCCGAGAAATACGTTCCCTGAAATTGGGGAGGCAGCCTCTGTCACTGGGATATCCTGCAAACCCCCCTAGCATTTCCTGGCACAGAGACATTAGGAAAACCCTCAGGGGAGACGAGTTTAGGCTTTCCGTTAGAACCCACGCGCTGCCGACCGTTGGTGGAACCTCCCCAAGCTCAGGATTCCGGAACCAATGTCAGTGCATGGGGGAGCCCGAGAGACAACTCCACGCAGCTCTCTTCACTCACAGGTTTTCCCTGCTCGGGGAAGTCCGAGAAGTACCTTCCCTGACCTTGGGGAAGCAGCCTGTGTCACTGGGATATCCTGCAAACACCCCTAGCATTCCCTGGCACAGAGAGATTAGGAAAACCCTTAGGGGAGACGAGCTTAGGCTTTCCGTTAGAACCCACGCGCTGCCGACCTTTGGTGGAAACTCCCCACGCTCAGGATTCCGAAACCATTGTCAGTGCGTGGGGGAGCTCGAGAGACAACTCCACGCAGCTCTCTTCAGTCACAGGTGTTCCCTGTTCGGGGAAGTCCGAGAAATACCTTCCCTGTCCTTGGGGAGGCAGCCTCTGTCACTGGGATATCCTGCAAACACCCCTAGCATTCCCTGGCACAGAGACATTAGGAAAACCCTCAGGGGAGACGAGCTTAGGCTTTCCGTTAGAACCCAAGCGCTGCCGACCGTTGGTGGAACCTCCCCACGCTCAGGATTCCGGAAGAATTGTCAGTGCGTGTGGGAGCTCGAGAGACAACTCCACGCAGCTCTCTTCAGTCACAGGTGTTCCCTGTTCGGGGAAGTCCGAGAAATAACTTCCCTGACCGTGGGGAGGCAGCCTCTGTCACTGGGATATCCTGCAAACCCCCCTAGCATTCCCTGGCACAGAGACATTTGGAAAAACCTCAGGGGAGGCGAGCTTAGGCTTTCCGTTACAACCCACGCGCTGCCGAACTTTGGTGGAACCTCCCCATGCTCAGGATTCCGGAAACATTGTCAGTGCCTGGGGGAGCTCGAGAGACAACTCCACGCAGCTCTCTTCAGTCACAGGTGTTCCCTGTTCGGGGAAGTCCGAGAAATACCTTCCCTGACCTTGGGGAGGCAGCCTCTGTCACTGGGATATCCTGCAAACCGCCCAAGCATTCCCTGGCACAGAGATATTAGGAAAACACTCAGGGGAGACGAGCTTAGGCTTTCCGTTCGAACCCACGCGCTGCCGACCGTTGGTGGAACCTCCCCACGCTCAGGATTCCGGAACCATTGTCAGTGCGTGGGGGAGCTCGAGAGAAAACTTCACGCAGCTCTCTTCAGTCACAGGTGTTCCCTGTTCGGGGAAGTCCGAGAAATACTTTCCCTGACCTTGGGGAGGCAGCCTCTGTCACTGGGATATCCTGCAAACCCCCCTAGCATTCCCTGGCACAAGGACATTAGGAAAACCCTCAGGGGAGACGAGCTTAGGCTTTCCGTTAGAACCCACGCGCTGCCGACCGTTGGTGGAACCTCCCCACGCTCAGCATTCCGGAAAAATTGTCAGTGCGTGGGGGAGCACGAGAGACAACTCCACGCAGCTCTCTTCAGTCACAGGTGTTCCCTGTTCGGGGAAGTCCGAGAAATAACTTCCCTGACCTTGGGGAGGCAGCCTCTGTCACTGGGATAACCTGCAAACCCCTCTAGCATTCCCTGGCACAGAGACATTAGGAAAACTCTCAGGGGAGACGAGCTTAGGCTTTCCGTTAGAACCCACGCGCTGCCGACCGTTGGTGGAACCTCCCCACGCTCAGTATTCTGGAACCATTGTCAGTGCGTGGGGGAGCTCGAGAGACAACTCCACGCAGCTCTCTTCAGTCACAGGTGTTCCCTGTTCGATGAAGTCCGAGAAATAACTTCCTTGACCTTGGGGAGGCAGCCTCTGTCACTGGGATATACTGCAAACCAATCTAGAATTCCCTGGCACAGAGACATTAGGAAAACCCTCAGGGGAGATTAGCTTAGGCTTTCCGATAGAACCCACGCGCTGCCGACCGTTGGTGGAACCTCCCCACGTTCAGGATTCCGGAACCATTGTCAGTGCGTGGGGTAGCTCGAGAGACAACTCCACGCAGCTCTCTTCAGTCACAGGTGTTCCTTGTTCGGGGAAGTCCGAGAAATACCTTCCCTGACCTTGGGGAGGCAGCCTCTGTCACTGGGATATCCTGCAAAACCCCCTAGCATTCCCTGGTACAGAGACATTAGGAAAAACCTCAGGGGAGACGAGCTTAGGCTTTCCGTTAGAACCCACGCGCTGCCGACCGTTGGTGGAACCTCGCCACGCTCAGGATTCCGGAACCATTGTCAGTGCGTGGGGGATCTCGAGAGACAACTCCACGCAGCTCTCTTCAGTCACAGGTGTTCCCTGTTCGGGGAAGTCCGAGAAATATCTTCCCTGACCTTGGGGAGGCAGCCTCTGTCACTGGGATATCCTGCAAACCCCCCTAGCATTCCCTGGCACAGAGACATTAGGAAAACCCTCAGGGGAGACGAGCTTAGGCTTTCCATTTCAACCCACGCGCTGCCGACCTTTGGTGGAACCTCCCCATGCTCAGGATTCCGGAACCATTGTCAGTGCGTGGGGGAGCTCGAGAGACAACTCCACGCAGCTCTCTTCAGTCACAGGTGTTCCCTGTTCAGGGAAGTCCGAGAAATAACTTCCCTGACCTTGGGGAGTCAGCCTCTGTCACTGGGATATCCTGAAAACCCCCCTAGAATTCCCTGGCACAGAGACATTAGGAAACCGCTCAGGGGAGACGAGCTTAGGCTTTCCGTTAGAACCCACGCGCTGCCGACCGTTGGTGGAACCTCCCCACGCTCAGGATTCCGGAAACATTGTCAGTGCGTGGGGGAGCTCGAGAGACAACTCCACGCATCTCTCTTCAGTCACAGGTGTTCCCTGTTCGGGGAAGTCCGAGAAATACCTTCCCTGACTTTGGGGAAGCAGCCTCTGTCACTGGGATATCCTGCAAACCCCCCTAGCATTCACTGGCACAGAGAAATTAGGAAAAACCTCAGGGGAGACGAGCTTAGGCTTTCCGTTAGAACCCAAGCGCTGCCGACCGTTGGTGGAACCTCCCCACGCTCAGGATTCCGGAACCAATGTCAGTGCGTGGGGGAGCTCGAGAGACAACTCCACGCAGCTCTCTTAATTCACAGGTGTTCCCTGTTTGGGGATGTCCGAGAAATAACTTCCCTGACCTTGGGGAGGCAGCCTCTGTCACTGGGATATCTTGCAAAACCCCTAGCATTCCCTGGCACAGAGAGATTTGGAAAACCCTCAGGGGTGACGAGCTTAGGCTTTCCGTTAGAACCCACGCGCTGCCGACCGTTGGTGGAACCTCCCCCCGCTCAGGATTCCGGTACCATTTTCAGTGCGTGGGGGAGCACGAGAGACAACTCCACGCAGCTCTCTTCAGTCACAGGTGTTCCCTGTACGGGGAAGTCCGAGAAATACCTTCCCTGATCTTGGGGAGGCAGCCTCTGACACTGGGATATCCCGCAAACCCCCCAAGCATTCCATGGCACAGAGACATTAGGAAAACCCTCAGGGGAGACGAGCTTAGGCTTTCCGTTAGAACCCACGCGCTGGCCACCGTTGGTGGAACCTCCCCACGCTCAGGATTCCGGAACCATTGTCAGTGCGTGGGGGAGCTCGAGAGACAACTCCACGCAACTCTCTTCAGTCACAGGTGTTCCCTGTTCGGGGAAGTCCGAGAAATATCTTCCCTGACCTTGGGAGGCAGCCTCTTTCCCTGGGATATCCAGCAAAACCCCCTAGCATTCCCTGGCACAGAGACATTAGGAAAACACTCAGAGGAGGCGAGCTTAGGCTTTCCGTTAGAACCCACGTTCTGCCGACCGTTGGTGGAACCTCCCCACGCTCAGGATTCCGGAACAATTGTCAGTGCGTGGGGGAGCTCGAGAGACAACTCCACGCAGCTCTCTTCAGTCACAGGTGTTCCCTGTTCGGGGAAGTCCGAGAAATAACTTCCCTGACCTTGGGGAGGCAGCCTCTGTCACTGGGATAACCTGCAAACCCCCCTAGCATTCCCTGGCACAGAGACATTAGGAAAACTCTCAGGGGAGACGAGCTTAGGCTTTCCGTTAGAACCCACGCGCTGCCGACCGTTGGTGGAACCTCCCCACGCTCAGTATTCTGGAATCATTGTCAGTGCGTGGGGGAGCTCGGGAGACATATCCACGCAGCTCTCTTCAGTCACAGGGGTTCCCTGTTCGATGAAGTCCGAGAAATAACTTCCCTGACTTGGGGAGGCAGCCTCTGTCACTGGGATATACTGCAAACCAATCTAGAATTCCCTGGCACAGAGACATTAGGAAAACTCTCAGGGGAGACGAGCTTAGGCTTTCCGTAAGAACCCACGCGTTGCCGACCGTTGGTGGAACCTCCCCACGCTCAGGATTCCGGAACCATTGTCAGTGCGTGGGGGAGCTCGAGAGAAAACTCCACGCAACTCTCTTCAGTCACAGGATTTCCCTGTACGGGGAAGTCCGAGAAATAACTTCCCTGACTTTGGGGAGGCAGCCTCTGTCACTGGGATATCCTGCAAACCCCCTTAGCTCTCCCTGGCACAGAGACATAAGGAAAACCCTCAGGGGAGTCGCGCTTAGGCATTCTGTAAGAACTCACGCGCTTCCGACCGTTGGTGGAACCTCCCCACGCTCAGGATTCCGGAAACATTGTCAGTGCATTGGGGAGCTCGAGAGACAACTCCACGCAGCTCTCTTCAGTCACAGGTGTTCCCTGTTCTTGGAAGTCCGAGAAATATCTTCCCTGACCTTGGGGAGGCAGCCTCTGTTACTGGGATATTCTGCAAACCCCCCTAGCATTCCCTGGCGCAGAGACATTAGGAAAACACTCCGGGGAGACGAGTTTAGGCTTTCCGTTTGAACCCACGCGCTGCCGACCTTTGGTGGAACCTCCTCAAGCTCAGGATTCCGGAACCATTGTCAGTGCGTGGGGGAGCTCGAGAGACATCTCCACGCAGCTCTCTTCAGTCACAGGTGTTCCCTGTTCGGGGAAGTCCGAGAAATAACTTCCCTGAGCTTGGGGAGGCAGCCTCTGTCACTGGGATATCCTGCAAGCCCCCCTAGCATTCCCTGGCACAGAGACATTAGGAAAACCCTCAGGGGAGACGAGGTTAGGCTTTCCGTTAGAACCCACGCGCTGCCGACCGTTGGTGGAACCTCCCCACGCTCAGGATTCCGGAAACATTGTCAGTTCGTGGGGGAGCTCGAGAGACAACACCACGCAGCTCTCTTCAGTCGCAGGTGTTCCCTGTTCGGGGAAGTCCGAGAAATAACTTCCCTGACCTTGGGGAGGCAGCATCTGTCACTGGGATAACCTGCAAACCCTCCTAGCATTCCCTGGCACTGAGACATTAGAAAAACACTCAGGGGAGGCGAGCTTAGGCTTTCCGTTAGAACCCAAGCGCTGCCGACCGTTGGTGGAACCTCCCCACGCTCAGGATTCCGGAACCATTGTCAGTGGGTGGGGGAGCTCGAGAGACAACTCCACGCAGCTCTCTTCAGTCACAGGTGTTCCCTGTTCGGGGAAGTGCGAGAAATACCTTCCCTGACCTTGGGGAGGCAGCCTCTGTCACTGGGATATCCTGCAAACTGCCCAAGCATTCCCTGGCACAGAGATATTAGGAAAACCCTCAGGGGAGACGAGCTTAGGCTTTCCGTTCGAACCCACGCGCTGCCGACCGTTGGTGGAACCTCCCCACGCTCAGGATTCCGGAAACATTGTCAGTGCGTGGGGGAGCTCGAGAGACAACTCCACGCAGCTCTCTACTGTCACATGTGTTCCCTGTTCGGGGAAGTCGGAGAAATAACTTCCCTGACCTTGGGGAGGCAGCCTCTGTCACTGGGATAACCTGCAAACCCCCCTGGCATTCCCTGGCAAAGAGACATTAGGAAAACTCTCAGGGGAGACGAGCTTAGCCTTTCCGTTAGAACCCACGCGCTGCCGACCTTTGGTGGAACCTCCCCATGCTCAGGATTCCGGAATCATTGTCAGTGCGTGGGGGAGCTCGAGAGACAACTCCACGCAGCTCTCTTCAGTCACAGGTGTTCCCTGTTCGGGGAAGTCCGAGAAATACCTTCCCTGACATTGGGGAGGCAGCCTCTGTCACTGGAATATCCTGCAAACCCCCTAGCATTCCCTGGCAAAGGGACATTAGGGAAACACTCAGGGGAGACGAGCTTAGGCATTCCGTTAGAACCCAAGCGCTGCCGACCGTTGGTGGAACCTTCCCACGCTCAGGATTCCGGAACCATTGTCAGTGGGTGGGGGAGCTCGAGAGACAACTCCACGCAGCTCTCTTAAGTCACAGGTGTTCCCTGTTCGGGGAAGTGCGAGAAATACCTTCCCTGACCTTGGGGAGGCAGCCTCTATCACTGGGATATCCTGCAAACCGCCCAAGCATTCCCTGGCACAGAGATATTAGGAAAACACTCAGGGGAGATGAGCTTAGGCTTTCCGTTCGAACCCACGCGCTGCCGACCGTTGGTGGAACCTCCCCACGCTCAGGATTCCGGAACCATTGTCAGTGCGTGGGGGAGCTCGAGAGAAAACTCCACGCAGCTCTCTTCAGTCACAGGTGTTCCCTGTTCGGGGAAGTCCGAGAACTACCTTCCCTGACCTTGGGGAGGCAGCCTCTGTCACTGGGATATCCTGCAAACCGCCCTAGCATTCCCTGGCACAGAGATATTAGGAAAACCCTCAGGGGAGACGAGCTTAGGCTTTCGGTTCAAACCACGCGCTGCCGACCGTTGGTGGAACCTCCCCACGCTCAGGATACCGGAACCATTGTCAGTGCGTGGGGGAGCTCGAGAGACAACTCCACGCAGCTCTCTTCATTCACAGGTGTTCCCTGTTCGGGGAAGTCCGAGAAATACGTTCCCTGAAATTGGGGAGGCAGCCTCTGTCACTGGGATATCCTGCAAACCCCCCTAGCATTTCCTGGCACAGAGACATTAGGAAAACCCTCAGGGGAGACGAGTTTAGGCTTTCCGTTAGAACCCACGCGCTGCCGACCGTTGGTGGAACCTCCCCACGCTCAGGATTCCGGAACCAATGTCAGTGCGTGGGGGAGCTCGAGAGACAACTCCACGCAGCTCTCTTAATTCACAGGTGTTCCCTGTTTGGGGAAGTCCGAGAAATAACTTCCCTGACCTTGGGGAGGCAGCCTCTGTCACTGGGATATCTTGCAAACGCCCCTAGCATTCCCTGGCACAGAGACATTTGGAAAACTCTCAGGTGTGACGAGCTTAGGCTTTCCGTTAGAACCCACGCGCTGCCGACCGTTGGTGGAACCTCCCCCCGCTCAGGATTCCGGTACAATTTTCAGTGCGTGGGGGAGCACGAGAGACAACTCCACGCAGATCTCTTCAGTCACAGGTGTTCCCTGTACGGGGAAGTCCTAGAGATACCTTCCCTGAGCTTGGGGAGGCAGCCTCTGACACTGGGATATCCTGCAAACCCCCCTAGCATTCCATGGCACAGAGACATTAGGAAAACCCTCAGGGGAGACGAGCTTAGGCTTTCCGTTAGAACCCACGCGCTGGCCACCGTTGGTGGAACCTCCCCACACTCAGGATTCCGGAAACATTGTCAGTGCGTGGGGGAGCTCGAGAGACAACTCCACGCAACTCTCTTCAGTCACAGGTGTTCCCTGTTCGGGGAAGTCCGAGAAATATCTTCCCTGACCTTGGGAGGCAGCCTCTTTCCCTGGGATATCCAGCAAAACCCCCTAGCTTTCCCTGGCACAGAGACATTAGGAAAACACTCAGAGGAGGCGAGCTTAGGCTTTCCGTTAGAACCCACGTTCTGCCGACCGTTGGTGGAACCTCCCCACGCTCAGGATTCCGGAACAATTGTCAGTGCGTGGGGGAGCTCGAGAGACAATTCCACGAAGCTCTCTTCACTCACAGGTGTTCCCTGCTCGGGGAAGTCCGAGAAGTACCTTCCCTGACCTTGGGGAGTCAGCCTCTGTCACTGGGATATCCTGAAAACCCCACTAGAATTCCCTGGCACAGAGACATTAGGAAACCCCTCAGGGGAGACGAGCTTAGGCTTTCCGTTAGAACCCACGCGCTGCCGACCGTTGGTGGAACCTCCCCACGCTCAGGATTCCGGAAACATTGTCAGTGCGTGGGGGAGCTCGAGAGACAACTCCACGCATCTCTCTTCAGTCACAGGTGTTCCCTGTTCGGGGAAGTCCGAGAAATACCTTCCCTGACTTTGGGGAAGCAGCCTCTGTCACTGGGATATCCTGCAAACCCCCCTAGCATTCACTGGCACAGAGAAATTAGGAAAAACCTCAGGGGAGACGAGCTTAGGCTTTCCGTTAGAACCCACGCGCTGCCGACCGTTGGTGGAACCTCCCCACGCTCAGGATTCCGGAACCAATGTCAGTGCGTGGGGGAGCTCGAGAGACAACTCCACGCAGCTCTCTTAATTCACAGGTGTTCCCTGTTTGGGGAAGTCCGAGAAATAACTTCCCTGACCTTGGGGAGGCAGCCTCTGTCACTGGGATATCTTGCAAACCCCCCTAGCATTCCCTGGCACAGAGACATTTGGAAAACCCTCAGGGGTGACGAGCTTAGGCTTTCCGTTAGAACCCACGCGCTGCCGACCGTTGGTGGAACCTCCCCCCGCTCAGGATTCCGGTACCATTTTCAGTGCGTGGGAGAGCACGAGAGACAACTCCACGCAGCTCTCTTCAGTCACAGGTGTTCCCTGTACGGGGAAGTCCGAGAAATACCTTCCCTGAGCTTGGGGAGGCAGCCTCTGACACTGGGATATCCTGCAAACCCCCCTAGCATTCCATGGCACAGAGACATTAGGAAAACCCTCAGGGGAGACGAGCTTAGGCTTTCAGTTAGAACCCACGCGCTGGCCACCGTTGGTGGAACCTCCCCACGCTCAGGATTCCGGAAACATTGTCAGTGCGTGGGGGAGCTCGAGAGACAACTCCACGCAACTCTCTTCAGTCACAGGTGTTCCCTGTTCGGGGAAGTCCGAGAAATATCTTCCCTGACCTTGGGAGGCAGCCTCTTTCCCTGGGATATCCAGCAAAACCCCCTGGAATTCCCTGGCACAGAGACATTAGGAAAACACTCAGAGGAGACGAGCTTAGGCTTTCCGTTAGAACCAACGCGCTGGCCACCGTTCGTGGAACCTCCCCACGCTCAGGATTCCGGAACAATTGTCAGTGCGTGGGGGAGCTCGAGAGACAATTCCACGAAGCTCTCTTCACTCACAGGTGTTCCCTGTCCGGGGAAGTCCGTGAAATACCTTCCCTGACCTTGGGGATGCAGCCTCTGTCACTGGGAATTCCTGCAAACCCAGCTAGCATTCCCTGGCACAGAGACATTAGGAAAACTCTCAGGGGAGACGAGCTAAGGCTTTCCGTTAGAACCCACGCGCTGCCGACCGTTGGTGGAACCTCCCCACGCTCAGTATTCTGGAACCATTGTCAGTGCGTGGGGGAGCTCGGGAGACATATCCACGCAGCTCTCTTCAGTCACAGGGGTTCCCTGTTCGATGAAGTCCGAGAAATAACTTCCCTGACTTGGGGAGGCAGCCTCTGTCACTGGGATATACTGCAAACCAATCTAGAATTCCCTGGCACAGAGACATTAGGAAAACTCTCAGGGGAGACGAGCTTAGGCTTTCCGTAAGAACCCACGCGTTGCCGACCGTTGGTGGAACCTCCCCACGCTCAGGATTCCGGAACCATTGTCAGTGCGTGGGGGAGCTCGAGAGAAAACTCCACGCAGCTCTCTTCAGTCACAGGTGTTCCCTGTTCGGGGAAGTCTGAGAAATACCTTCACTGACCTTGGGGGGGCAGCCTCTGTCACTGGGATATCCTGCAAACACCCCTAGCATTCCCTGGCACAGAGACATTAGGAAAACCCTCAGGGGAGGCGAGCTTAGGCTTTCCGTTTGAACCCACGCGCTGCCAACCGTTGGTGGAACCTCCCCAGGCTTAGGAATCCGGAACCATTGTCAGTGCGTGGGGGAGCTAGAGAGACAACTCCACGCAGCTCTCTTCAGTCGCAGGTGTTCCCTGTTCGGGGAAGTCCGAGAAATACCTTCCCTGACTTTGGGGAGGCAGCCTCTGTCACTGGGATATCCTGCAAACCGCCCTAGCATTCCCTGGCACAGAGATATTAGGAAAACCCTCAGGGGAGACGAGCTTAGGCTTTCCGTTCAAACCACGCGCTGCCGACCGTTGGTGGAACCTCCCCACGCTCAGGATACCGGAACCATTGTCAGTGCGTGGGGGAGCTCGAGAGACAACTCCACGCAGCTCTCTTCATTCACAGGTGTTCCCTGTTCGGGGAAGTCCGAGAAATACGTTCCCTGAAATTGGGGAGGCAGCCTCTGTCACTGGGATATCCTGCAAACCCCCCTAGCATTTCCTGGCACAGAGACATTAGGAAAACCCTCAGGGGAGACGAGTTTAGGCTTTCCGTTAGAACCCACGCGCTGCCGACCGTTGGTGGAACCTCCCCAAGCTCAGGATTCCGGAACCAATGTCAGTGCGTGGGGGAGCCCGAGAGACAACTCCACGCAGCTCTCTTCACTCACAGGTTTTCCCTGCTCGGGGAAGTCCGAGAAGTACCTTCCCTGACCTTGGGGAAGCAGCCTGTGTCACTGGGATATCCTGCAAACACCCCTAGCATTCCCTGGCACAGAGAGATTAGGAAAACCCTTAGGGGAGACGAGCTTAGGCTTTCCGTTAGAACCCACGCGCTGCCGACCTTTGGTGGAAACTCCCCACGCTCAGGATTCCGAAACCATTGTCAGTGCGTGGGGGAGCTCGAGAGACAACTCCACGCAGCTCTCTTCAGTCACAGGTGTTCCCTGTTCGGGGAAGTCCGAGAAATACCTTCCCTGACCTTGGGGAGGCAGCCTCTGTCACTGGGATATCCTGCAAACACCCCTAGCATTCCCTGGCACAGAGACATTAGGAAAACCCTCAGGGGAGACGAGCTTAGGCTTTCCGTTAGAACCCAAGCGCTGCCGACCGTTGGTGGAACCTCCCCACGCTCAGGATTCCGGAAGAATTGTCAGTGCGTGTGGGAGCTCGAGAGACAACTCCACGCAGCTCTCTTCAGTCACAGGTGTTCCCTGTTCGGGGAAGTCCGAGAAATAACTTCCCTGACCGTGGGGAGGCAGCCTCTGTCACTGGGATATCCTGCAAACCCCCCTAGCATTCCCTGGCACAGAGACATTTGGAAAAACCTCAGGGGAGGCGAGCTTAGGCTTTCCGTTACAACCCACGCGCTGCCGAACTTTGGTGGAACCTCCCCATGCTCAGGATTCCGGAAACATTGTCAGTGCCTGGGGGAGCTCGAGAGACAACTCCACGCAGCTCTCTTCAGTCACAGGTGTTCCCTGTTCGGGGAAGTCCGAGAAATACCTTCCCTGACCTTGGGGAGGCAGCCTCTGTCACTGGGATATCCTGCAAACCGCCCAAGCATTCCCTGGCACAGAGATATTAGGAAAACACTCAGGGGAGACGAGCTTAGGCTTTCCGTTCGAACCCACGCGCTGCCGACCGTTGGTGGAACCTCCCCACGCTCAGGATTCCGGAACCATTGTCAGTGCGTGGGGGAGCTCGAGAGAAAACTTCACGCAGCTCTCTTCAGTCACAGGTGTTCCCTGTTCGGGGAAGTCCGAGAAATACTTTCCCTGACCTTGGGGAGGCAGCCTCTGTCACTGGGATATCCTGCAAACCCCCCTAGCATTCCCTGGCACAAGGACATTAGGAAAACCCTCAGGGGAGACGAGCTTAGGCTTTCCGTTAGAACCCACGCGCTGCCGACCGTTGGTGGAACCTCCCCACGCTCAGCATTCCGGAAAAATTGTCAGTGCGTGGGGGAGCACGAGAGACAACTCCACGCAGCTCTCTTCAGTCACAGGTGTTCCCTGTTCGGGGAAGTCCGAGAAATAACTTCCCTGACCTTGGGGAGGCAGCCTCTGTCACTGGGATAACCTGCAAACCCCTCTAGCATTCCCTGGCACAGAGACATTAAGAAAACTCTCAGGGGAGACGAGCTTAGGCTTTCCGTTAGAACCCACGCGCTGCCGACCGTTGGTGGAACCTCCCCACGCTCAGTATTCTGGAACCATTGTCAGTGCGTGGGGGAGCTCGAGAGACAACTCCACGCAGCTCTCTTCAGTCACAGGTGTTCCCTGTTCGATGAAGTCCGAGAAATAACTTCCTTGACCTTGGGGAGGCAGCCTCTGTCACTGGGATATACTGCAAACCAATCTAGAATTCCCTGGCACAGAGACATTAGGAAAACTTTCAGGGGAGACGAGCTTAGGCTTTCCGTAAGAACACACGCGCTGCCGACAGTTGGTGGAACCTCCCCACGCTCAGGATTCCGGAACCATTGTCAGTGCGTGGGGGAGCTCGAGAGACAACTCCACGCAGCTCTCTTCATTCACAGGATTTCCCTGTACGGGGAAGTCCGAGAAATACATTCCCTGACCTTGGGGAGGCAGCCTCTGTCACTGGGATATCCTGCAAACCGCCCTAGCATTCCCTGGCACAGAGATATTAGGAAAACCCTCAGGGGAGACGAGCTTAGGCTTTCCGTTCAAACCACGCGCTGCCGACCGTTGGTGGAACCTCCCCACGCTCAGTATACCGGAACCATTGTCAGTGCGTGGGGGAGCTCGAGAGACAACTCCACGCAGCTCTCTTCAGTCAAATGTGTTCCCTGTTCGGGGAAGTCCGAGAAATAACTTCCCTGACCTTGGGGAGGCATCCTCTGCAACTGGGATATCCTGCAAAACCCCCTAGCATTCCCTGGCACAGAGAATTTAGGAAAACCCTCAGGGGAGACGAGCTTAGGCTTTCCGTTAGAACCCACGCGCTGCCGACCGTTGGTGGAACCTCCCCACGCTCAGGATTTCGGAAACATTGTCAGTGCGTGGGGGAGCTCGAGAGAAAACTCCACGCAGATCTCTTCAGTCACAGGTGTTCCCTGTTCGGGGAAGTCCGAGAAATAACTTCCCTGACCATTGGGAGGCAGCCTCTGCAACTGGGATATCCTGCAAAACCCCCTAGCATTCCCTGGCACAGGGAAATTAGGAAAACCCTCAGGGGAGACGAGCTTAGGCTTTCCGTTAGATCCCACGTGCTGCCGACCGTTGGTGGAACTTCCCCATGCTCAGGATTCCGGAACCATTGTCAGTGCGTGGGGGAGCTCGAGAAACAACTCCACGCAGCTCTCTTCAGTCAAATGTGTTCCCTGTTCGGGGAAGTCCGAGAAATAACTTCCCTGACCTTGGGGAGGCAGCCTCTGCAACTGGGATATCCTGCAAAACCCCCTAGCATTCCCTGGCACAGAGAAATTAGGAAAACCCTCAGGGGAGACGAGCTTAGGCTTTTCGTTAGAACCCACGCGCTGCCGACCGTTGGTGGAACCTCCCCACGCTCAGGATTTCGGAAACATTGTCAGTGCGTGGGGGAGCTCGAGAGAAAACTCCACGAAGATCTCTTCAGTCAGAGGTGTTCCCTGTTCGGGGAAGTCCGAGAAATAACTTCCCTGACCATGGGGAGGCAGCCTCTGCAACTGGGATATCCTGCAAAACCCCCTAGCATTCCCTGGCACAGAGAAATTAGGAAAATCCTCAGGGGAGACGAGCTTAGGCTTTCCGTTTGATCCCACGTGCTGCCGACCGTTGGTGGAACTTCCCCATGCTGAGGATTCCGGAACCATTGTCAGTGCGTGGGGGAGCTCGAGAGACAACTCCACGCAGCTCTCTTCAGTCGTAGGTGTTCCCTGTTCTGGGAAGTCCGAGAAATACCTTCCCTGAACTTGGGGGGGCAGCCTCTGTCACTGGGATATCCTGCAAACCCCCCTAGCAATCCCTGGCACTGAGACATTAGAAAAATCCTCAAGGGAGACGAGCTTAGGCTTTCCGTTAGAACCCACGCGCTGCCGACCGTTGGTGGATCCTCCCCACGCTCAGGATTCCGGAACCATTGTCAGTGCGTGGGGGAGCTCGAGAGACAACTCCACGAAGCTCTCTTCAGTCACAGGTGTTCCCTGTTCGGGGAAGTCCGAGAAAAACCTTCCCTGAACTTGGGGAGTCAGCCTCTGTCACTGGGATATCCTGCAAACACCCCTAGCATTCCCTGGCACAGAGACATTAGGAAAACCCTCAGGGGAGACGAGCTTAGGCCTTCCGTTAGAACCCACGCGCTGTCGACCGTTGGTGGAACCTCCCCACGCTCAGGATTCCGGAACCATTGTCAGTGCGTGGGGGAGCTCGAGAGACAACTCCACGCAGCTCTCTTCAGTCACAGGTGTTCCCTGTTCGGGGAAGTCCGAGAAATACCTTCCCTGACCTTGGGGAGGCAGCCTCTGTCACTGGGATATCCTGCAAAACCCCCTAGAATTCCCTGGCACAGAGACATTTGGAAAAACCTCAGGGGAGACGAGCTTAGGCTTTCCGTTAGAACCCGGCGCTGCCGACCGTTGGTGGAACCTCCCCCCGCTCAGGATTCCGGTACCATTTTCAGTGCGTGGGGGAGCTCGAGAGACAACTCCACGCAGCTCTCTTCAGTCACAGGTGTTCCCTGTTCGGGGAAGTCCGTGAAATACCTTCCCTGACTTTGGGGAGGCAGCCTCTGTCACTGGGATATCCTGCAAACCCCCCTAGCATTCCCTGGCACAGAGACATAAGGAAAACCCTCAAGGGAGACGAGCTTAGGCTTTCCGTTAGAACCCACGCGCTGCCGACCGTTGGTGGAACCTCCCCACGCTCAGGATTCCGGAACCATTGTCAGTGCGTGGGGGAGCTCGAGAGACAACTCCACGCAGCTCTCTTCAGTCACAGGTGTTCCCTGTGCGGGGAAGTCCGAGGAAAACCTTCCCTGACCGTGGGGAGGCAGACTCTGTCACTGGGATATCCTTCAACCCCCCCTAGCAATCCCTGGCACAGAGAAATTTGGAAAACCCTCAGGGGAGACGAGCTTAGGCTTTCCGTTAGAACCCACGCGCTGCCGACCGTTGGTGGAACCTCCCCACGCTCAGGATTCCGGAACCATTGTCAGTGCGTGGGGGAGCTCGAGAGACAACTCCACGCAGCTCTCTTCAGTCACAGGTGTTCCCTATTCGGGGAAGTCCGAGAAATACCTTCCCTGAACTTGGGGAGGCAGCCTCTGTTACTGGGACATCCTGCAAACCCCCCTAGCATTCCCTGGCACAGAGACATCAGGAAAACCCTCAGGGGAGACCAGTTTAGGCTTTCCGTTAGAACCCACGCGCTGCCGACCGTTGGTGGTACCTCCCCAAGCTCAGGATTCCGGAACCATTGTCAGTGCGTGGGGGACCCCGAAAGAAAACTCCACGCAGCTCTCTTCAGTCACAGGTGTTCCCTGTTCGGGGAAGTCCGAGAAGTAACTTCCCTGACCTTGGGGAGGCAGCCTGTGTCACTGGGATATCCTGCAAACACCCCTAGCATTCCCTGGCACAGAGAGATTAGGAAAACCCTCAGGGGAGACGAGCTTAGGCTTTCCGTTAGAACCCAAGCGCTGCCGACCGTTGGTGGAACCTCCCCACGCTCAGGATTCCGGAACCATTGTCAGTGCGTGGGGGAGCACGAGAGACAACTCCACGCAGCTCTCTTCAGTCACAGGTGTTCCCTGTTCGGGGAAGTCCGAGAAACACCTTCCCTGACCTTGGGGAGGCAGCCTCTGTCACTGGGATATACTGCAAACGCCCCTAGCATTCCCTGACACAGAGACATTTGGAAAACCCTCAGGGGAGGCGAGCTTAGGCTTTCCGTTAGAACCCACGCGCTGCCGACCGTTGGTGAAACCTCCCCACGCTCAGGATTCCTGAACCATTTTCAGTGCGTGGGGGATCTCGAGAGACAACTCCACGCAACTCTCTTCAGTCACAGGTGTTCCCTGTACGGGGAAGTCCGAGAAATATCTTCCCTGACCTTGGGAGGCAGCCTCTTTCACTGGGATATCCTGCAAAAACCCCTAGCATTCCCTGGCACAGAGACATTTAGAAAACACTCAGAGGAGACTAGCTTAGGCTTTCCGGAAGAACCCACGTTCTGCCGACCGTTGGTGGAACCTCCCCACGCTCAGGATTCCGGAACCATTGTCAGTGCGTGGGGGAGCTCGAGAGACAACTCCACGCAGCTCTCTTCAGTCGTAGGTGTTCCCTGTTCTGGGAAGTCCGAGAAATACCTTCCCTGACCTTGGGGGGGCAGCCTCTGTCACTGGGATATCCTGCAAACCCCCCTAGCAATCCCTGGCACTGAGACATTAGAAAAACCCTCAAGGGAGACGAGCTTAGGCTTTCCGTTAGAACCCACGCGCTGCCGACCGTTGGTGGATCCTCCCCACGCTCAGGATTCCGGAACCATTGTCAGTGCGTGGGGGAGCTCGAGAGACAACTCCACGAAGCTCTCTTCAGTCACAGGTGTTCCCTGTTCGGGGAAGTCCGAGAAAAACCTTCCCTGAACTTGGGGAGTCAGCCTCTGTCACTGGGATATCCTGCAAACACCCCTAGCATTCCCTGGCACAGAGACATTAGGAAAACCCTCAGGGGAGACGAGCTTAGGCCTTCCGTTAGAACCCACGCGCTGTCGACCGTTGGTGGAACCTCCCCACGCTCAGGATTCCGGAACCATTGTCAGTGCGTGGGGGAGCTCGAGAGACAACTCCACGCAGCTCTCTTCAGTCACAGGTGTTCCCTGTTCGGGGAAGTCCGAGAAATACCTTCCCTGACCTTGGGGAGGCAGCCTCTGTCACTGGGATATCCTGCAAAACCCCCTAGAATTCCCTGGCACAGAGACATTTGGAAAAACCTCAGGGGAGACGAGCTTAGGCTTTCCGTTAGAACCCGGCGCTGCCGACCGTTGGTGGAACCTCCCCCCGCTCAGGATTCCGGTACCATTTTCAGTGCGTGGGGGAGCTCGAGAGACAACTCCACGCAGCTCTCTTCAGTCACAGGTGTTCCCTGTTCGGGGAAGTCCGTGAAATACCTTCCCTGACTTTGGGGAGGCAGCCTCTGTCACTGGGATATCCTGCAAACCCCCCTAGCATTCCCTGGCACAGAGACATAAGGAAAACCCTCAAGGGAGACGAGCTTAGGCTTTCCGTTAGAACCCACGCGCTGCCGACCGTTGGTGGAACCTCCCCACGCTCAGGATTCCGGAACCATTGTCAGTGCGTGGGGGAGCTCGAGAGACAACTCCACGCAGCTCTCTTCAGTCACAGGTGTTCCCTGTGCGGGGAAGTCCGAGGAAAACCTTCCCTGACCGTGGGGAGGCAGACTCTGTCACTGGGATATCCTTCAACCCCCCCTAGCAATCCCTGGCACAGAGAAATTTGGAAAACCCTCAGGGGAGACGAGCTTAGGCTTTCCGTTAGAACCCACGCGCTGCCGACCGTTGGTGGAACCTCCCCACGCTCAGGATTCCGGAACCATTGTCAGTGCGTGGGGGAGCTCGAGAGACAACTCCACGCAGCTCTCTTCAGTCACAGGTTTTCCCTATTCGGGGAAGTCCGAGAAATACCTTCCCTGAACTTGGGGAGGCAGCCTCTGTTACTGGGACATCCTGCAAACCCCCCTAGCATTCCCTGGCACAGAGACATCAGGAAAACCCTCAGGGGAGACCAGTTTAGGCTTTCCGTTAGAACCCACGCGCTGCCGACCGTTGGTGGAACCTCCCCAAGCTCAGGATTCCGGAACCATTGTCAGTGCGTGGGGGACCCCGAAAGACAACTCCACGCAGCTCTCTTCAGTCACAGGTGTTCCCTGTTCGGGGAAGTCCGAGAAGTACCTTCCCTGACCTTGGGGAGGCAGCCTGTGTCACTGGGATATCCTGCAAACACCCCTAGCATTCCCTGGCACAGAGAGATTAGGAAAACCCTCAGGGGAGACGAGCTTAGGCTTTCCGTTAGAACCCAAGCGCTGCCGACCGTTGGTGGAACCTCCCCACGCTCAGGATTCCGGAACCATTGTCAGTGCGTGGGGGAGCACGAGAGACAACTCCACGCAGCTCTCTTCAGTCACAGGTGTTCCCTGTTCGGGGAAGTCCGAGAAACACCTTCCCTGACCTTGGGGAGGCAGCCTCTGTCACTGGGATATACTGCAAACGCCCCTAGCATTCCCTGACACAGAGACATTTGGAAAACCCTCAGGGGAGGCGAGCTTAGGCTTTCCGTTAGAACCCACGCGCTGCCGACCGTTGGTGAAACCTCCCCACGCTCAGGATTCCTGAACCATTTTCAGTGCGTGGGGGATCTCGAGAGACAACTCCACGCAACTCTCTTCAGTCACAGGTGTTCCCTGTACGGGGAAGTCCGAGAAATATCTTCCCTGACCTTGGGAGGCAGCCTCTTTCACTGGGATATCCTGCAAAAACCCCTAGCATTCCCTGGCACAGAGACATTTAGAAAACACTCAGAGGAGACTAGCTTAGGCTTTCCGGAAGAACCCACGTTCTGCCGACCGTTGGTGGAACCTCCCCACGCTCAGGATTCCGGAACCATTGTCAGTGCGTGGGGGAGCTCGAGAGACAACTCCACGCAGATCTCTTCACTCACAGGTGTTCCCTGTCCGGGGATGTCCGTGAAATACTTTCCCTGACGTTGGGGCGGCAGCCTCTGTCACTGGAATATCCTGCAAACCCCCCTAGCATTCCCTGGCACAGAGACATTAGGAAAACCCTCAAGGGAGACGAGCTTTGGCTTTCCGTTAGAACCCACGCGCTGCCGACCGTTGGTGGAACCTCCCCACGCTCAGGATTCCGGAACCATTGTCAGTGCGCGGAGGAGCTCGAGAGACAACTCCACGCAACTCTCTTCAGTCACAGGTGTTCCCTGTTCGGGGAAGTCTGAGAAATACCTTCACTGACCTTGGGGGGGCAGCCTCTGTCACTGGGATATCCTGCAAACACCCCTAGCATTCCCTGGCACAGAGACATTAGGAAAACCCTCAGGGGAGGCGAGCTTAGGCTTTCCGTTTGAACCCACGCGCTGCCAACCGTTGGTGGAACCTCCCCAGGCTTAGGATTCCGGAACCATTGTCAGTGCGTGGGGGAGCTAGAGAGACAACTCCACGCAGCTCTCTTCAGTCGCAGGTGTTCCCTGTTCTGGGAAGTCCGAGAAATAACTTCCCTGACCTTGGGGAGGCAGCCTCTGCAACTGGGATATCCTGCAAAACCCCCTAGCATTCCCTGGCACAGAGAATTAAGGAAAACCCTCAGGGGAGACGAGCTTAGGCTTTCCGTTAGAACCCACGCGCTGCCGACCGTTGGTGGAACCTCCCCACGCTCAGGATTTCGGAAACATTGTCAGTGCGTGGGGAAGCTCGAGAGAAAACTCCACGCAGATCTCTTCAGTCACAGGTGTTCCCTGTTCGGGGAAGTCCGAGAAATAACTTCCCTGACCATTGGGAGGCAGCCTCTGCAACTGGGATATCCTGCAAAACCACCTAGCATTCCCTGGCACAGGGAAATTAGGAAAACCCTCAGGGGAGACGAGCTTAGGCTTTCCGTTAGATCCCACGTGCTGCCGACCGTTGGTGGAACTTCCCCATGCTCAGGATTTCGGAACCATTGTCAGTGCGTGGGGGAGCTCGAGAAACAACTCCACGCAGCTCTCTCCAGTCAAATGTGTTCCCTGTTCGGGGAAGTCCGAGAAATAACTTCCCTGACCTTGGGGAGGCAGCCTCTGCAACTGGGATATCCTGCAAAACCCCCTAGCATTCCCTGGCACAGAGAAATTAGGAAAACCCTCAGGGGAGACGAGCTTAGGCTTTCCGTTAGAACCCATGCGCTGCCGACCGTTGGTGGAACCTCCCCACGCTCAGGATTTCGGAAACAATGTCAGTGCGTGGGGGAGCTCGAGAGAAAACTCCACGAAGATCTCTTCAGTCAGAGGTGTTCCCTGTTCGGGGAAGTCCGAGAAATAACTTCCCTGACCATGGGGAGGCAGCCTCTGCAACTGGGATATCCTGCAAAACCCCCTAGCATTCCCTGGCACAGAGAAATTAGGAAAATCCTCAGGGGAGACGAGCTTAGGCTTTCCGTTTGATCCCACGTGCTGCCGACCGTTGGTGGAACTTCCCCATGCTGAGGATTCCGGAACCATTGTCAGTGCGTGGGGGAGCTCGAGAGACAACTCCACGCAGCTCTCTTCAGTCGTAGGTGTTCCCTGTTCTGGGAAGTCCGAGAAATACCTTCCCTGACCTTGGGGAGGCAGTCTCTGTCACTGGGATATCCTGCAAACCCCCCTAGCATTCCCTGGCACTGAGACATTAGAAAAACCCTCAAGGGAGACGAGCTTAGGCTTTCCGTTAGAACCCACGCGCTGCCGACCGTTGGTGGAACCTCCCCACGCTCAGGATTCCGGAAACATTGTCAGTGCGTGGGGGAGCTTGAGAGACAACTCCACGAAGCTCTCTTCAGTCACAGGTGTTCCCTGTTCGGGGAAGTCCGAGAAATACCTTCCCTGAACTTGGGGAGTCAGCCTCTGTCACTGGGATATCCTGCAAACACCCCTAGCATTCCCTGGCACAGAGACATTAGGAAAACCCTCAGGGGAGACGAGCTTAGGCCTTCCGTTAGAACCCACGCGCTGTCGACCGTTGGTGGAACCTCCCCACGCTCAGGATTCCGGAACCATTGTCAGTGCGTGGGGGAGCTCGAGAGACAACTCCACGCAGCTCTCTTCAGTCACAGGTGTTCCCTGTTCGGGGAAGTCCGAGAAATACCTTCCCTGACCTTGGGGAGGCAGCCTCTGTCACTGGGATATCCTGCAAAACCTCCTAGAATTCCCTGGCACAGAGACATTTGGAAAAACCTCAGGGGAGACGAGCTTAGGCTTTCCGTTAGAACCCGGCGCTGCCGACCGTTGGTGGAACCTCCCCCCGCTCAGGATTCCGGTACCATTTTCAGTGCGTGGGGGAGCTCGAGAGACAACTCCACGCAACTCTCTTCAGTCACAGGTGTTCCCTGTTCGGGGAAGTCCGTGAAATACCTTCCCTGACTTTGGGGAGGCAGCCTCTGTCACTGGGATATCCTGCAAACCCCCCTAGCATTCCCTGGCACAGAGACATAAGGAAAACCCTCAAGGGAGACGAGCTTAGGCTTTCCGTTAGAACGCACGCGCTGCCGACAGTTGGTGGAACCTCCCCACGCTCAGGATTCCGGAACCATTGTCAGTGCGTGGGGGAGCTCGAGAGACAACTCCACGCAGCTCTCTTCAGTCACAGGTGTTCCCTGTGCGGGGAAGTCCGAGGAAAACCTTCCCTGACCGTGGGGAGGCAGACTCTGTCACTGGGATATCCTTCAACCCCCCCTAGCAATCCCTGGCACAGAGAAATTTGGAAAACCCTCAGGGGAGACGAGCTTAGGCTTTCCGTTAGAACCCACGCGCTGCCGACCGTTGGTGGAACCTCCCCACGCTCAGGATTCCGGAACCATTGTCAGTGCGTGGGGGAGCACGAGAGACAACTCCACGCAGCTCTCTTCAGTCACAGGTGTTCCCTATTCGGGGAAGTCCGAGAAATACCTTCCCTGAACTTGGGGAGGCAGCCTCTGTTACTGGGACATCCTGCAAACCCCCCTAGCATTCCCTGGCACAGAGACATTAGGAAAACCCTCAGGGGAGACCAGTTTAGGCTTTCCGTTAGAACCCACGCGCTGCCGACCGTTGGTGGAACCTCCCCAAGCTCAGGATTCCGGAACCATTGTCAGTGCGTGGGGGACCCCGAAAGACAACTCCACGCAGCTCTCTTCAGTCACAGGTGTTCCCTGTTCGGGGAAGTCCGAGAAGTACCTTCCCTGACCTTGGGGAGGCAGCCTGTGTCACTGGGATATCCTGCAAACACCCCTAGCATTCCCTGGCACAGAGAGATTAGGAAAACCCTCAGGGGAGACGAGCTTAGGCTTTCCGTTAGAACCCAAGCGCTGCCGACCGTTGGTGGAACCTCCCCACGCTCAGGATTCCGGAACCATTGTCAGTGCGTGGGGGAGCTCGAGAGACAACTCCACGCAGCTCTCTTCAGTCACAGGTGTTCCCTGTTCGGGGAAGTCCGAGAAACACCTTCCCTGACCTTGGGGAGGCAGCCTCTGTCACTGGGATATACTGCAAACGCCCCTAGCATTCCCTGACACAGAGACATTTGGAAAACCCTCAGGGGAGGCGAGCTTAGGCTTTCCGTTAGAACCCAAGCGCTGCCGACCGTTGGTGAAACCTCCCCACGCTCAGGATTCCTGAACCATTTTCAGTGCGTGGGGGATCTCGAGAGACAACTCCACGCAACTCTCTTCAGTCACAGGTGTTCCCTGTACGGGGAAGTCCGAGAAATATCTTCCCTGACCTTGGGAGGCAGCCTCTTTCACTGGGATATCCTGCAAAACCCCCTAGCATTCCCTGGCACAGAGACATTTAGAAAACACTCAGAGGAGACTAGCTTAGGCTTTCCGGAAGAACCCACGTTCTGCCGACCGTTGGTGGAACCTCCCCACGCTCAGGATTCCGGAACCATTGTCAGTGCGTGGGGGAGCGCGAGAGACAACTCCACGCAGATCTCTTCACTCACAGGTGTTCCCTGTCCGGGGATGTCCGTGAAATACTTTCCCTGACGTTGGGGAGGCAGCCTCTGTCACTGGAATATCCTGCAAACCCCCCTAGCATTCCCTGGCACAGAGACATTAGGAAAACCCTCAAGGGAGACGAGCTTTGGCTTTCCGTTAGAACCCACGCGCTGCCGACCGTTGGTGGAACCTCCCCACGCTCAGGATTCCGGAACCATTGTCAGTGCGTGGGGGAGCTCGAGAGACAACTCCACGCAGCTCTCTTCAGTCACAGGTGTTCCCTGTTCGGGGAAGTCCGAGAAATAACTTCCCTGACCATTGGGAGGCAGCCTCTGCAACTGGGATATCCTGCAAAACCCCCTAGCATTCCCTGGCACAGGGAAATTAGGAAAACCCTCAGGGGAGACGAGCTTAGGCTTTCCGTTAGATCCCACGTGCTGCCGACCGTTGGTGGAACTTCCCCATGCTCAGGATTCCGGAACCATTGTCAGTGCGTGGGGGAGCTCGAGAAACAACTCCACGCAGCTCTCTTCAGTCACAGGTGTTCCCTGTTCGGGGAAGTCCGAGAAATAACTTCCCTGACCTTGGGGAGGCAGCCTCTGCAACTGGGATATCCTGCAAAACCCCCTAGCATTCCCTGGCACAGAGAAATTAGGAAAACCCTCAGGGGAGACGAGCTTAGGCTTTTCGTTAGAACCCACGCGCTGCCGACCGTTGGTGGAACCTCCCCACGCTCAGGATTTCGGAAACATTGTCAGTGCGTGGGGGAGCTCGAGAGAAAACTCCACGAAGATCTCTTCAGTCAGAGGTGTTCCCTGTTCGGGGAAGTCCGAGAAATAACTTCCCTGACCATGGGGAGGCAGCCTCTGCAACTGGGATATCCTGCAAAACCCCCTAGCATTCCCTGGCACAGAGAAATTAGGAAAATCCTCAGGGGAGACGAGCTTAGGCTTTCCGTTTGATCCCACGTGCTGCCGACCGTTGGTGGAACTTCCCCATGCTGAGGATTCCGGAACCATTGTCAGTGCGTGGGGGAGCTCGAGAGACAACTCCACGCAGCTCTCTTCAGTCGTAGGTGTTCCCTGTCCTGGGAAGTCCGAGAAATACCTTCCCTGACCTTGGGGGGGCAGCCTCTGTCACTGGGATATCCTGCAAACCCCCCTAGCAATCCCTGGCACTGAGACATTAGAAAAACCCTCAAGGGAGACGAGCTTAGGCTTTCCGTTAGAACCCACGCGCTGCCGACCGTTGGTGGATCCTCCCCACGCTCAGGATTCCGGAACCATTGTCAGTGCGTGGGGGAGCTCGAGAGACAACTCCACGAAGCTCTCTTCAGTCACAGGTGTTCCCTGTTCGGGGAAGTCCGAGAAAAACCTTCCCTGAACTTGGGGAGTCAGCCTCTGTCACTGGGATATCCTGCAAACACCCCTAGCATTCCCTGGCACAGAGATATTAGGAAAACCCTCAGGGGAGACGAGCTTAGGCCTTCCGTTAGAACCCACGCGCTGTCGACCGTTGGTGGAACCTCCCCACGCTCAGGATTCCGGAACCATTGTCAGTGCGTGGGGGAGCTCGAGAGACAACTCCACGCAGCTCTCTTCAGTCACAGGTGTTCCCTGTTCGGGGAAGTCCGAGAAATACCTTCCCTGACCTTGGGGAGGCAGCCTCTGTCACTGGGATATCCTGCAAAACCCCCTAGAATTCCCTGGCACAGAGACATTTGGAAAAACCTCAGGGGAGACGAGCTTAGGCTTTCCGTTAGAACCCGGCGCTGCCGACCGTTGGTGGAACCTCCCCCCGCTCAGGATTCCGGTACCATTTTCAGTGCGTGGGGGAGCTCGAGAGACAACTCCACGCAGCTCTCTTCAGTCACAGGTGTTCCCTGTTCGGGGAAGTCCGTGAAATACCTTCCCTGACTTTGGGGAGGCAGCCTCTGTCACTGGGATATCCTGCAAACCCCCCTAGCATTCCCTGGCACAGAGACATAAGGAAAACCCTCAAGGGAGACGAGCTTAGGCTTTCCGTTAGAACCAACGCGCTGCCGACCGTTGGTGGAACCTCCCCACGCTCAGGATTCCGGAACCATTGTCAGTGCGTGGGGGAGCTCGAGAGACAACTCCACGCAGCTCTCTTCAGTCACAGGTGTTCCCTGTGCGGGGAAGTCCGAGGAAAACCTTCCCTGACCGTGGGGAGGCAGACTCTGTCACTGGGATATCCTTCAACCCCCCCTAGCAATCCCTGGCACAGAGAAATTTGGAAAACCCTCAGGGGAGACGAGCTTAGGCTTTCCGTTAGAACCCACGCGCTGCCGACCGTTGGTGGAACCTCCCCACGCTCAGGATTCCGGAACCATTGTCAGTGCGTGGGGGAGCTCGAGAGACAACTCCACGCAGCTCTCTTCAGTCACAGGTGTTCCCTATTCGGGGAAGTCCGAGAAATACCTTCCCTGAACTTGGGGAGGCAGCCTCTGTTACTGGGACATCCTGCAAACCCCCCTAGCATTCCCTGGCACAGAGACATCAGGAAAACCCTCAGGGGAGACCAGTTTAGGCTTTCCGTTAGAACCCACGCGCTGCCGACCGTTGGTAGAACCTCCCCAAGCTCAGGATTCCGGAACCATTGTCAGTGCGTGGGGGACCCCGAAAGACAACTCCACGCAGCTCTCTTCAGTCACAGGTGTTCCCTGTTCGGGGAAGTCCGAGAAGTACCTTCCCTGAACTTGGGGAGGCAGCCTGTGTCACTGGGATATCCTGCAAACACCCCTAGCATTCCCTGGCACAGAGAGATTAGGAAAACCCTCAGGGGAGACGAGCTTAGGCTTTCCGTTAGAACCCAAGCGCTGCCGACCGTTGGTGGAACCTCCCCACGCTCAGGATTCCGGAACCATTGTCAGTGCGTGGGGGAGCACGAGAGACAACTCCACGCAGCTCTCTTCAGTCACAGGTGTTCCCTGTTCGGGGAAGTCCGAGAAACACCTTCCCTGACCTTGGGGAGGCAGCCTCTGTCACTGGGATATACTGCAAACGCCCCTAGCATTCCCTGACACAGAGACATTTGGAAAACCCTCAGGGGAGGCGAGCTTAGGCTTTCCGTTAGAACCCACGCGCTGCCGACCGTTGGTGAAACCTCCCCACGCTCAGGATTCCTGAACCATTTTCAGTGCGTGGGGGATCTCGAGAGACAACTCCACGCAACTCTCTTCAGTCACAGGTGTTCCCTGTACGGGGAAGTCCGAGAAATATCTTCCCTGACCTTGGGAGGCAGCCTCTTTCACTGGGATATCCTGCAAAAACCCCTAGCATTCCCTGGCACAGAGACATTTAGAAAACACTCAGAGGAGACTAGCTTAGGCTTTCCGGAAGAACCCACGTTCTGCCGACCGTTGGTGGAACCTCCCCACGCTCAGGATTCCGGAACCATTGTCAGTGCGTGGGGGAGCTCGAGAGACAACTCCACGCAGATCTCTTCACTCACAGGTGTTCCCTGTCCGGGGATGTCCGTGAAATACTTTCCCTGACGTTGGGGCGGCAGCCTCTGTCACTGGAATATCCTGCAAACCCCCCTAGCATTCCCTGGCACAGAGACATTAGGAAAACCCTCAAGGGAGACGAGCTTTGGCTTTCCGTTAGAACCCACGCGCTGCCGACCGTTGGTGGAACCTCCCCACGCTCAGGATTCCGGAACCATTGTCAGTGCGCGGAGGAGCTCGAGAGACAACTCCACGCAACTCTCTTCAGTCACAGGTGTTCCCTGTTCGGGGAAGTCTGAGAAATACCTTCACTGACCTTGGGGGGGCAGCCTCTGTCACTGGGATATCCTGCAAACACCCCTAGCATTCCCTGGCACAGAGACATTAGGAAAACCCTCAGGGGAGGCGAGCTTAGGCTTTCCGTTTGAACCCACGCGCTGCCAACCGTTGGTGGAACCTCCCCAGGCTTAGGATTCCGGAACCATTGTCAGTGCGTGGGGGAGCTAGAGAGACAACTCCACGCAGCTCTCTTCAGTCGCAGGTGTTCCCTGTTCTGGGAAGTCCGAGAAATAACTTCCCTGACCTTGGGGAGGCAGCCTCTGCAACTGGGATATCCTGCAAAACCCCCTAGCATTCCCTGGCACAGAGAATTAAGGAAAACCCTCAGGGGAGACGACCTTAGGCTTTCCGTTAGAACCCACGCGCTGCCGACCGTTGGTGGAACCTCCCCACGCTCAGGATTTCGGAAACATTGTCAGTGCGTGGGGGAGCTCGAGAGAAAACTCCACGCAGATCTCTTCAGTCACAGGTGTTCCCTGTTCGGGGAAGTCCGAGAAATAACTTCCCTGACCATTGGGAGGCAGCCTCTGCAACTGGGATATCCTGCAAAACCACCTAGCATTCCCTGGCACAGGGAAATTAGGAAAACCCTCAGGGGAGACGAGCTTAGGCTTTCCGTTAGATCCCACTTGCTGCCGACCGTTGGTGGAACTTCCCCATTCTCAGGATTTCGGAACCATTGTCAGTGCGTGGGGGAGCTCGAGAAACAACTCCACGCAGCTCTCTCCAGTCAAATGTGTTCCCTGTTCGGGGAAGTCCGAGAAATAACTTCCCTGACCTTGGGGAGGCAGCCTCTGCAACTGGGATATCCTGCAAATCCCCCTAGCATTCCCTGGCACAGAGAAATTAGGAAAACCCTCAGGGGAGACGAGCTTAGGCTTTCCGTTAGAACCCACGCGCTGCCGACCGTTGGTGGAACCTCCCCACGCTCAGGATTTCGGAAACATTGTCAGTGCGTGGAGGAGCTCGAGAGAAAACTCCACGAAGATCTCTTCAATCAGAGGTGTTCCCTGTTCGGGGAAGTCCGAGAAATAACTTCCCTGACCATGGGGAGGCAGCCTCTGCAACTGGGATATCCTGCAAAACCCCCTAGCATTCCCTGGCACAGAGAAATTAGGAAAATCCTCAGGGGAGACGAGCTTAGGCTTTCCGTTTGATCCCACGTGCTGCCGACCGTTGGTGGAACTTCCCCATGCTGAGGATTCCGGAACCATTGTCAGTGCGTGGGGGAGCTCGAGAGACAACTCCACGCAGCTCTCTTCAGTCGTAGGTGTTCCCTGTTCTGGGAAGTCCGAGAAATACCTTCCCTGACCTTGGGGAGGCAGTCTCTGTCACTGGGATATCCTGCAAACCCCCCTAGCATTCCCTGGCACTGAGACATTAGAAAAACCCTCAAGGGAGACGAGCTTAGGCTTTCCGTTAGAACCCACGCGCTGCCGACCGTTGGTGGAACCTCCCCACGCTCAGGATTCCGGAAACATTGTCAGTGCGTGGGGGAGCTCGAGAGACAACTCCACGAAGCTCTCTTCAGTCACAGGTGTTCCCTGTTCGGGGAAGCCCGAGAAATACCTTCCCTGAACTTGGGGAGTCAGCCTCTGTCACTGGGATATCCTGCAAACACCCCTAGCATTCCCTGGCACAGAGACATTAGGAAAACCCTCAGGGGAGACGAGCTTAGGCCTTCCGTTAGAACCCACGCGCTGTCGACCGTTGGTGGAACCTCCCCACGCTCAGGATTCCGGAACCATTGTCAGTGCGTGGGGGAGCTCGAGAGACAACTCCACGCAGCTCTCTTCAGTCACAGGTGTTCCCTGTTCGGGGAAGTCCGAGAAATACCTTCCCTGACCTTGGGGAGGCAGCCTCTGTCACTGGGATATCCTGCAAAACCCCCTAGAATTCCCTGGCACAGAGACATTTGGAAAAACCTCAGGGGAGACGAGCTTAGGCTTTCCGTTAGAACCCGGCGCTGCCGACCGTTGGTGGAACCTCCCCCCGCTCAGGATTCCGGTACCATTTTCAGTGCGTGGGGGAGCTCGAGAGACAACTCCACGCAGCTCTCTTCAGTCACAGGTGTTCCCTGTTCGGGGAAGTCCGTGAAATACCTTCCCTGACTTTGGGGAGGCAGCCTCTGTCACTGGGATATCCTGCAAACCCCCCTAGCATTCCCTGGCACAGAGACATAAGGAAAACCCTCAAGGGAGACGAGCTTAGGCTTTCCGTTAGAACACACGCGCTGCCGACAGTTGGTGGAACCTCCCCACGCTCAGGATTCCGGAACCATTGTCAGTGCGTGGGGGAGCTCGAGAGACAACTCCACGCAGCTCTCTTCAGTCACAGGTGTTCCCTGTGCGGGGAAGTCCGAGGAAAACCTTCCCTGACCGTGGGGAGGCAGACTCTGTCACTGGGATATCCTTCAACCCCCCCTAGCAATCCCTGGCACAGAGAAATTTGGAAAACCCTCAGGGGAGACGAGCTTAGGCTTTCCGTTAGAACCCACGCGCTGCCGACCGTTGGTGGAACCTCCCCACGCTCAGGATTCCGGAACCATTGTCAGTGCGTGGGGGAGCTCGAGAGACAACTCCACGCAGCTCTCTTCAGTCACAGGTGTTCCCTATTCGGGGAAGTCCGAGAAATACCTTCCCTGAACTTGGGGAGGCAGCCTCTGTTACTGGGACATCCTGCAAACCCCCCTAGCATTCCCTGGCACAGAGACATTAGGAAAACCCTCAGGGGAGACCAGTTTAGGCTTTCCGTTAGAACCCACGCGCTGCCGACCGTTGGTGGAACCTCCCCAAGCTCAGGATTCCGGAACCATTGTCAGTGCGTGGGGGACCCCGAAAGACAACTCCACGCAGCTCTCTTCAGTCACAGGTGTTCCCTGTTCGGGGAAGTCCGAGAAGTACCTTCCCTGACCTTGGGGAGGCAGCCTGTGTCACTGGGATATCCTGCAAACACCCCTAGCATTCCCTGGCACAGAGAGATTAGGAAAACCCTCAGGGGAGACGAGCTTAGGCTTTCCGTTAGAACCCGGCGCTGCCGACCGTTGGTGGAACCTCCCCCCGCTCAGGATTCCGGTACCATTTTCAGTGCGTGGGGGAGCTCGAGAGACAACTCCACGCAGCTCTCTTCAGTCACAGGTGTTCCCTGTTCGGGGAAGTCCGTGAAATACCTTCCCTGACTTTGGGGAGGCAGCCTCTGTCACTGGGATATCCTGCAAACGCCCCTAGCATTCCCTGGCACAGAGACATAAGGAAAACCCTCAAGGGAGACGAGCTTAGGCTTTCCGTTAGAACCCACGCGCTGCCGACCGTTGGTGGAACCTCCCCACGCTCAGGATTCCGGAACCATTGTCAGTGCGTGGGGGAGCTCGAGAGACAACTCCACGCAGCTCTCTTCAGTCACAGGTGTTCCCTGTGCGGGGAAGTCCGAGGAAAACCTTCCCTGACCGTGGGGAGGCAGACCCTGTCACTGGGATATCCTTCAACCCCCCCTAGCAATCCCTGGCACAGAGAAATTTGGAAAACCCTCAGGGGAGACGAGCTTAGGCTTTCCGTTAGAACCCACGCGCTGCCGACCGTTGGTGGAACCTCCCCACGCTCAGGATTCCGGAACCATTGTCAGTGCGTGGGGGAGCTCGAGAGACAACTCCACGCAGCTCTCTTCAGTCACAGGTGTTCCCTATTCGGGGAAGTCCGAGAAATACCTTCCCTGAACTTGGGGAGGCAGCCTCTGTTACTGGGACATCCTGCAAACCCCCCTAGCATTCCCTGGCACAGAGACATCAGGAAAACCCTCAGGGGAGACCAGTTTAGGCTTTCCGTTAGAACCCACGCGCTGCCGACCGTTGGTGGAACCTCCCCAAGCTCAGGCTTCCGGAACCATTGTCAGTGCGTGGGGGACCCCGAAAGATAACTCCACGCAGCTCTCTTCAGTCACAGGTGTTCCCTGTTCGGGGAAGTCCGAGAAGTACCTTCCCTGACCTTGGGGAGGCAGCCTGTGTCACTGGGATATCCTGCAAACACCCCTAGCATTCCCTGGCACAGAGAGATTAGGAAAACCCTCAGGGGAGACGAGCTTTGGCTTTCCGTTAGAACCCAAGCGCTGCCGACCGTTGGTGGAACCTCCCCACGCTCAGGATTCCGGAACCATTGTCAGTGCGTGGGGGAGCACGAGAGACAACTCCACGCAGCTCTCTTCAGTCACAGGTGTTCCCTGTTCGGGGAAGTCCGAGAAACACCTTCCCTGACCTTGGGGAGGCAGCCTCTGTCACTGGGATATACTGCAAACGCCCCTAGCATTCCCTGACACAGAGACATTTGGAAAACCCTCAGGGGAGGCGAGCTTAGGCTTTCCGTTAGAACCCACGCGCTGCCGACCGTTGGTGAAACCTCCCCACGCTCAGGATTCCTGAACCATTTTCAGTGCGTGGGGGATCTCGAGAGACAACTCCACGCAACTCTCTTCAGTCACAGGTGTTCCCTGTACGGGGAAGTCCGAGAAATATCTTCCCTGACCTTGGGAGGCAGCCTCTTTCACTGGGATATCCTGCAAAAACCCCTAGCATTCCCTGGCACAGAGACATTTAGAAAACACTCAGAGGAGACTAGCTTAGGCTTTCCGGAAGAACCCACGTTCTGCCGACCGTTGGTGGAACCTCCCCACGCTCAGGATTCCGGAACCATTGTCAGTGCGTGGGGGAGCTCGAGAGACAACTCCACGCAGATCTCTTCACTCACAGGTGTTCCCTGTCCGGGGATGTCCGTGAAATACTTTCCCTGACGTTGGGGCGGCAGCCTCTGTCACTGGAATATCCTGCAAACCCCCCTAGCATTCCCTGGCACAGAGACATTAGGAAAACCCTCAAGGGAGACGAGCTTTGGCTTTCCGTTAGAACCCACGCGCTGCCGACCGTTGGTGGAACCTCCCCACGCTCAGGATTCCGGAACCATTGTCAGTGCGCGGAGGAGCTCGAGAGACAACTCCACGCAACTCTCTTCAGTCACAGGTGTTCCCTGTTCGGGGAAGTCTGAGAAATACCTTCACTGACCTTGGGGGGGCAGCCTCTGTCACTGGGATATCCTGCAAACACCCCTAGCATTCCCTGGCACAGAGACATTAGGAAAACCCTCAGGGGAGGCGAGCTTAGGCTTTCCGTTTGAACCCACGCGCTGCCAACCGTTGGTGGAACCTCCCCAGGCTTAGGATTCCGGAACCATTGTCAGTGCGTGGGGGAGCTAGAGAGACAACTCCACGCAGCTCTCTTCAGTCGCAGGTGTTCCCTGTTCTGGGAAGTCCGAGAAATAACTTCCCTGACCTTGGGGAGGCAGCCTCTGCAACTGGGATATCCTGCAAAACCCCCTAGCATTCCCTGGCACAGAGAATTAAGGAAAACCCTCAGGGGAGACGACCTTAGGCTTTCCGTTAGAACCCACGCGCTGCCGACCGTTGGTGGAACCTCCCCACGCTCAGGATTTCGGAAACATTGTCAGTGCGTGGGGGAGCTCGAGAGAAAACTCCACGCAGATCTCTTCAGTCACAGGTGTTCCCTGTTCGGGGAAGTCCGAGAAATAACTTCCCTGACCATTGGGAGGCAGCCTCTGCAACTGGGATATCCTGCAAAACCACCTAGCATTCCCTGGCACAGGGAAATTAGGAAAACCCTCAGGGGAGACGAGCTTAGGCTTTCCGTTAGATCCCACGTGCTGCCGACCGTTGGTGGAACTTCCCCATGCTCAGGATTTCGGAACCATTGTCAGTGCGTGGGGGAGCTCGAGAAACAACTCCACGCAGCTCTCTCCAGTCAAATGTGTTCCCTGTTCGGGGAAGTCCGAGAAATAACTTCCCTGACCTTGGGGAGGCAGCCTCTGCAACTGGGATATCCTGCAAAACCCCCTAGCATTCCCTGGCACAGAGAAATTAGGAAAACCCTCAGGGGAGACGAGCTTAGGCTTTCCGTTAGAACCCACGCGCTGCCGACCGTTGGTGGAACCTCCCCACGCTCAGGATTTCGGAAACATTGTCAGTGCGTGGGGGAGCTCGAGAGAAAACTCCACGAAGATCTCTTCAGTCAGAGGTGTTCCCTGTTCGGGGAAGTCCGAGAAATAACTTCCCTGACCATGGGGAGGCAGCCTCTGCAACTGGGATATCCTGCAAAACCCCCTAGCATTCCCTGGCACAGAGAAATTAGGAAAATCCTCAGGGGAGACGAGCTTAGGCTTTCCGTTTGATCCCACGTGCTGCCGACCGTTGGTGGAACTTCCCCATGCTGAGGATTCCGGAACCATTGTCAGTGCGTGGGGGAGCTCGAGAGACAACTCCACGCAGCTCTCTTCAGTCGTAGGTGTTCCCTGTTCTGGGAAGTCCGAGAAATACCTTCCCTGAACTTGGGGAGGCAGTCTCTGTCACTGGGATATCCTGCAAACCCCCCTAGCATTCCCTGGCACTGAGACATTAGAAAAACCCTCAAGGGAGACGAGCTTAGGCTTTCCGTTAGAACCCACGCGCTGCCGACCGTTGGTGGAACCTCCCCACGCTCAGGATTCCGGAAACATTGTCAGTGCGTGGGGGAGCTCGAGAGACAACTCCACGAAGCTCTCTTCAGTCACAGGTGTTCCCTGTTCGGGGAAGTCCGAGAAATACCTTCCCTGAACTTGGGGAGTCAGCCTCTGTCACTGGGATATCCTGCAAACACCCCTAGCATTCCCTGGCACAGAGACATTAGGAAAACCCTCAGGGGAGACGAGCTTAGGCCTTCCGTTAGAACCCACGCGCTGTCGACCGTTGGTGGAACCTCCCCACGCTCAGGATTCCGGAACCATTGTCAGTGCGTGGGGGAGCTCGAGAGACAACTCCACGCAGCTCTCTTCAGTCACAGGTGTTCCCTGTTCGGGGAAGTCCGAGAAATACCTTCCCTGACCTTGGGGAGGCAGCCTCTGTCACTGGGATATCCTGCAAAACCCCCTAGAATTCCCTGGCACAGAGACATTTGGAAAAACCTCAGGGGAGACGAGCTTAGGCTTTCCGTTAGAACCCGGCGCTGCCGACCGTTGGTGGAACCTCCCCCCGCTCAGGATTCCGGTACCATTTTCAGTGCGTGGGGGAGCTCGAGAGACAACTCCACGCAGCTCTCTTCAGTCACAGGTGTTCCCTGTTCGGGGAAGTCCGTGAAATACCTTCCCTGACTTTGGGGAGGCAGCCTCTGTCACTGGGATATCCTGCAAACCCCCCTAGCATTCCCTGGCACAGAGACATAAGGAAAACCCTCAAGGGAGACGAGCTTAGGCTTTCCGTTAGAACGCACGCGCTGCCGACAGTTGGTGGAACCTCCCCACGCTCAGGATTCCGGAACCATTGTCAGTGCGTGGGGGAGCTCGAGAGACAACTCCACGCAGCTCTCTTCAGTCACAGGTGTTCCCTGTGCGGGGAAGTCCGAGGAAAACCTTCCCTGACCGTGGGGAGGCAGACTCTGTCACTGGGATATCCTTCAACCCCCCCTAGCAATCCCTGGCACAGAGAAATTTGGAAAACCCTCAGGGGAGACGAGCTTAGGCTTTCCGTTAGAACCCACGCGCTGCCGACCGTTGGTGGAACCTCCCCACGCTCAGGATTCCGGAACCATTGTCAGTGCGTGGGGGAGCTCGAGAGACAACTCCACGCAGCTCTCTTCAGTCACAGGTGTTCCCTATTCGGGGAAGTCCGAGAAATACCTTCCCTGAACTTGGGGAGGCAGCCTCTGTTACTGGGACATCCTGCAAACCCCCCTAGCATTCCCTGGCACAGAGACATTAGGAAAACCCTCAGGGGAGACCAGTTTAGGCTTTCCGTTAGAACCCACGCGCTGCCGACCGTTGGTGGAACCTCCCCAAGCTCAGGATTCCGGAACCATTGTCAGTGCGTGGGGGACCCCGAAAGACAACTCCACGCAGCTCTCTTCAGTCACAGGTGTTCCCTGTTCGGGGAAGTCCGAGAAGTACCTTCCCTGACCTTGGGGAGGCAGCCTGTGTCACTGGGATATCCTGCAAACACCCCTAGCATTCCCTGGCACAGAGAGATTAGGAAAACCCTCAGGGGAGACGAGCTTAGGCTTTCCGTTAGAACCCAAGCGCTGCCGACCGTTGGTGGAACCTCCCCACGCTCAGGATTCCGGAACCATTGTCAGTGCGTGGGGGAGCTCGAGAGACAACTCCACGCAGCTCTCTTCAGTCACAGGTGTTCCCTGTTCGGGGAAGTCCGAGAAACACCTTCCCTGACCTTGGGGAGGCAGCCTCTGTCACTGGGATATACTGCAAACGCCCCTAGCATTCCCTGACACAGAGACATTTGGAAAACCCTCAGGGGAGGCGAGCTTAGGCTTTCCGTTAGAACCCACGCGCTGCCGACCGTTGGTGAAACCTCCCCACGCTCAGGATTCCTGAACCATTTTCAGTGCGTGGGGGATCTCGAGAGACAACTCCACGCAACTCTCTTCAGTCACAGGTGTTCCCTGTACGGGGAAGTCCGAGAAATATCTTCCCTGACCTTGGGAGGCAGCCTCTTTCACTGGGATATCCTGCAAAACCCCCTAGCATTCCCTGGCACAGAGACATTTAGAAAACACTCAGAGGAGACTAGCTTAGGCTTTCCGGAAGAACCCACGTTCTGCCGACCGTTGGTGGAACCTCCCCACGCTCAGGATTCCGGAACCATTGTCAGTGCGTGGGGGAGCGCGAGAGACAACTCCACGCAGATCTCTTCACTCACAGGTGTTCCCTGTCCGGGGATGTCCGTGAAATACTTTCCCTGACGTTGGGGAGGCAGCCTCTGTCACTGGAATATCCTGCAAACCCCCCTAGCATTCCCTGGCACAGAGACATTAGGAAAACCCTCAAGGGAGACGAGCTTTGGCTTTCCGTTAGAACCCACGCGCTGCCGACCGTTGGTGGAACCTCCCCACGCTCAGGATTCCGGAACCATTGTCAGTGCGTGGGGGAGCTCGAGAGACAACTCCACGCAGCTCTCTTCAGTCACAGGTGTTCCCTGTTCGGGTAAGTCCGAGAAGTACCTTCCCTGACCTTGGGGAGGCAGCCTCTGTCACTGGGATATCCTGCAAAACCCCTAGCATTCCCTGGAAAAGAGACATTAGGAAAACACTCAGGGGAGACGAGCTTAGGCTTTCCGTTAGAACCCACGCGCTGCCGACCGTTGGTGGAACCTCCCAACGCTCAGGATTCCGGAACCATTGTCAGTGCGTGGGGGAGCTCGAGAGACAACTCCACGCAGCTCTCTTCAGTCACAGGTGTTCCCTGTTCGGGGAAGTCCGAGAAATACTTTCCCTGACCTTGGGGAGGCAGCCTCTGTCACTGGGATATCCTGCAAACCCCCCTAGCATTCCCTGGCACAGAGACATTAGGAAAACCCTCAGGGGAGACGAGCTTAGGCTTTCCGTTAGAACCCACGCGCTGCCGACTGTTGGTGGAACCTCCCCACGCTCAGGATTCCGGAACCATTGTCAGTGCGTGGGGGAGCTCGAGAGACAACTCCACGCAGTTCTCTTAAGTCACAGGTGTTCCCTGTTCGGGGAAGTCCGAGAAATACTTTCCCTGACCTTGGGGAGGCAGCCTCTGACACTGGGATATCCTGCAAAACCCCCTAGCATTCCCTGGCACAGAGACATTAGGAAAACACTCAGGGGAGACGAGCTTAGGCTTTCCGTTAGAACCCACGCGCTGGCCACCGTTGGTGGAACCTCCCCACGCTCAGGATTCCGGAAACATTGTCAGTGCGTGGGGGAGCTCGAGAGACAACTCCACGCAACTCTCTTCAGTCACAGGTGTTCCCTGTACGGAGAAGTCCGAGAATTATCTTCCCTGACCTTGGGAGGCAGCCTCTTTCACTGGGATATCCTGCAAACCCCCCTAGCATTCCCTGGCACAGAGACATTAGGAAAACCCTCAGGGGAGACGAGCTTAGGCTTTCCGTTAGAACCCACGCGCTGCCGACCGTTGGTGGAACCTCCCCACGCTCAGGATTCCGGAACCATTGTCAGTGCGTGGGGGAGCTCGAGAGACAACTCCACGCAGCTCTCTTCAGTCACAGGTGTTCCCTGTTCGGGGAAGTCCGAGAAATATCTTCCCTGACCTTGGGGAAGCAGCCTCTGTCACTGGGATAACCTGCAAACCCCCCTAGCATTCCCTGGCACAGAGACATTAGGAAAAACCTCAGGGGAGACTAGCTTAGGCTTTCCGTTAGTACCCACGCGCTGCCGACCGTTGGTGGAACCTCCCCACGCTCAGGATTCCGGAACGATTGTCAGTGCGTGGGGGAGCTCGATAGACAACTCCAGAAAGCTCACTTCAGTCACAGATGTTCCCTGTTCGGGGAAGTCCGAGAAATACCTTCCCTGACCTTGGGGAGGCAGCCTCTGTCACTGGGATATCCTGCAAACCCCCCTAGCATTCCCTGGCACATAGAAATTAGGAAAAACCTCAGGGGAGATGAGCTTAGGCATTCCGTTAGAACCCACGCGCTGCCGACCGTTGGTGGAACCTCCCCACCCTCAGGATTCCGGAAACATTGTTAGTGCGTGGGGGAGCTCGAGAGACAACTCCACGCAGCTCTCTTCAGTCACAGGTGTTCCCTGTTCTGGGAAGTCCGAGAAATACCTTCCCTGACTTTGGGGAGGCAGCCTCTGTCACTGGGATAATCTGCAAACCCCCAGAGCATTCCCTGGCACAGAGACATTAGGAAAACCCTCAGGGGAGACGAGCTTACGCAATCCGTTAGAACCCACGAGCTGCCGACCGTTGGTGGAACCTCCCCACGCTCAGGATTACGGAACCATTGTCAGTGCGTGGGGGAGCTCGAGAGACAACTCCATGAAGCTCTCTTCAGTCACAGGTGTTCCCTGTTCGGGGTAGTCCGAGAAATATCTTCCCTGACCTTGGGGAGGCCTCCTCTGTCACTGGGATATCCTGCAACCCCCCTAGCATTCCCTGGCACAGAGAAATTAGGAAAACCCTCAGGGGAGACGAGCTTAGGCATTCTGTTAGAACCCACGCGCTGCCGACTTTGGTGGAACCTCCCCACGCTCAGGATTCCGGAAACATTGTCAGTGCGTGGGGGAGCACGAGAGACAATTCCTCGCAGATCTCTTCATTCACAGGTGTTCCATGTTCGGGGAAGTCCGAGAAATAACTTTCCTGAACTTGGGAGGCAGCCTCTTTCACTGGGATATCCTGCAAACCCCCCTAGCATTCCCTGTCACAGAGACATTAGGAAAACACTCAGGGGAGTTGGGCTTAGGCATTCCGTTAGAACCCACGCGGTGCCGACAGTTGGTGGAACCTCCCCACGCTCAGGATTCCGGAACAATTGTCACTGCGTGGGTGAGCTCGAGAGAATATTCCACGCAGCTCTCTTCAGTTACAGGTGTTCCCTGTTCGGGGAAGTCCGAGAAATATCTTTCCTGACCTTGGGATGCAGCCTCTGTCACTGGGATATCCTGCAAACCCCCCTAACATACCCTGGCATAGAGACATAAAAAAAACCCTCAGGGGAGACGAGCTTAGGCATTCCGTTAGAACCCACGCGCTGCCGACCTTAGGTGGAACCTCCCCACGATCAGGATTCCGGAATCATTGTCAGTGCGTGGGGGAGCACGAGAGACAACTCCACGCAGCTCTCTTCATTCACAGGTGTTCCATGTTCGGGGAAGTCCGAGAAATAACTTTCCTGAACTTGGGAGGCAGCCTCTGTCACTGGGATATCCTGCAAACACCCCTAGCATTCCCTGGCACAGAGACATTAGGAAAACCCTCAGGGGAGACGAGCTTATGCATTTCGTTAGAACCCACGCGCTGCTGACCGCACGTGGAACCTCCCTACGCTCAGGATTCCGGAACAATTGTCAGTGCGATGGGAAGATCGAGAGACAACTCCACGCAGCTCTCTTCAGTCAAAGATGTTCCCTGTTCGGGGAAGTCCGAGAAAAACCTTCCCTGACCTTGGGGAGGCAGCCTATGTCACTGGGATATCCTGCAAAACCCCTAGCATTCCCTGGCAAAGAGACAATAGGAAAACCCTCAGGGGAGACGAGCTTAGGCTTTCCGTTAGAACCCACGCGCTGCCGACCGTTGGTGGAACCTCCCAACGCTCAGGATTCCGGAATCATTGTCAGTGCGTGGGGGAGCTCGAGAGACAACTCCACGCAGCTCTCTTCAGTCACAGGTGTTCCCTGTTCGGGGAAGTCCGAGAAATACTTTCCCGGACCTTGGGGAGGCAGTCTCTGTCACTGGGATATCCTGCAAACCCCCCTAGCATTCCCTGGCACAGAGACATTAGGAAAACCCTCAGGGGAGACGAGCTTAGGCTTTCCGTTAGAACCCACGCGCTGGCCACCGTTGGTGGAACCTCCCCACGCTCAGGATTCCGGAAACATTGTCAGTGCGTGGGGGAGCTCGAGAGACAACTCCACGCAACTCTCTTCAGTCACAGGTGTTCCCTGTACGGAGAAGTCCGAGAATTATCTTCTCTGACCTTGGGAGGCAGCCTCTTTCACTGGGATATCCTGCAAAACCCCCTAGCATTCCCTGGCACAGAGACATTAGGAAAACCCTCAGGGGAGACGAGCTTAGGCTTTCCGTTAGATCCCACGCGCTGCCGACCGTTGGTGGAACCTCCCCACGCTCAGGATTCCGGTACCATTGTCAGTGCGTGGGGGAGCTCGAGAGACAACTCCACGCAGCTCTCTTCAGTCACAGGTGTTCCCTGTTAGGGGAAGTTCGAGAAATACCTTCCCTTTTCTTGGGGAGGCAGCCTCTGTCACTGGGATATCCTGCAAACCCCCCTAGCATTCCCTTGCACAGAGACATTAGGAAAACCCTCAGGGGAGACGAGCTTAGGCTTTCCGTTACAACCCACGTGCTTCTGACTTTTGGTGGAACCTCCCCATGCTCAGGATTCCGGAACCATTGTCAGTGCGTGGGGGAGCTCGAGAGACAACTCCACGCAGCTCTCTTCAGTCACAGGTGTTCCCTGTTCGGGGAAGTCCGAGAAATAACTTCCCTGAAATTGGGGAGTCAGCCTCTGTCACTGGGATATCCTGCAAACCCCCCTAGCATTCCCTGGCACAGAGACATTAGGAAAACCCTCAGGGGAGAGGAGCTTAGGCTTTCCGTTAGAACCCACGCGCTGCCGACCGTTGGTGGAACCTCCCCACGCTCAGGATTCCGGAAACATTGTCAGTGCGTGGGGGAGCTCGAGAGACAACTCCACGCAGCTCTCTTCAGTCACAGGTGTTCCCTGTTCGGGGAAGTCCGAGAAATATCTTCCCTGACCTTGGGGAAGCAGCCTCTGTCACTGGGATATCCTGCAAACCCCCCTAGCATTCACTGGCACAGAGATATTAGGAAAACCCTCAAGGGATACGAGCTTAGGCTTTCCGTTAGAACCCACGCCCTGCCGGCCGTTGGTGGAACCTCCCCACGCTCAGGATTCCGAAAACATTGTCAGTGCGTGGGGTAGCTTGAGAGACAACTCCATGCAGCTCTCTTCAGTCACAGGTGTTCCCTGTTCGGTGAAGTCCGAGAAATACCTTCCCTGACCTTGGGGAAGCAGCCTCTGTCACTGAAATATCCTGTAAACCCCCCTAGCATTCCCTGGCACAGAGACATTAGGAAAACCCTCAGGGGAGACGAGCTTATGCTTTCCGTTAGAACCCAAGCGATGCCGACCGTTGGTGGAACCTCCCCACGCTCAGGATTCCGGAACCATTGTCAGTGCGTGGGGAACTCTAGAGACAACTCCACGCAGCTCTCTTCAGTCACAGGTGTTCCCTGTTCGGGGAAGTCCGAGAAATACCTTCCCTGACATTGGGGAGGCAGACTCTGTCACTGGGATATCCTGCAAACCCCCCCAGAAATCCCTGGCACAGAGATATTTGGAAAACCCTCAGGGGAGACGAGCTTAGGCTTTCCTTTAGAACCCACGCGCTGCCGACCGTTGGTGGAACCTCCCCCCACTCAGGATTCCGGTACCATTTTCAGGGCGTGGGGGATCTCGAGAGGCAACTCCACGCAGCTCTCTTCAGTCACAGGTGTTCCCTGTACGGGGAAGTCCGAAAAATACCTTCCCTGAGCTTGGTGAGGCAGCCTCTGTCACTGGGATATCCTGCAAATCCCCCTAGCATTCCCTGGCACAGAGACATTAGGAAAACCCTCAGGGGAGACGAGCTTAGGCATTCCGTTAGAACCCACGCGCTGCCGACCGTTGGTGGAACCTCCCCACCCTCAGGATTCCGGAAACATTGTTAGTGCGTGGGGGAGCTCGAGAGACAACTCCACGAAGCTCTCTTCAGTCACAGGTGTTCCCTGTTCTGGGAAGTCCGAGAAATACCTTCCCTGACTTTGGGGAGGCAGCCTCTGTCACTGGGATATCCTGCAAACCCCCCGAGCATTCCCTGGCACAGAGACATTAGGAAAACCCTCAGGGGAGACTAGCTTAGGCTTTCCGTTAGAACCCACGCTCTGCCGACCGTTGGTGGAACCTCCCCACGCTCAGGAATCCGGAACCATTGTCAGTGCGTGGGGGAGCTCGAGAGACAACTCCACGCAGCTCTCTTCAGTCACAGGTGTTCCCTGTTCGGGGAAGTCCGAGAAATACCTTCCCTGACCTTGGGGAGGCAGCCTCTGTCACTGGGATATCCTGCAAACCCCCCTTGCATTCCCTGGCACAGAGACATTAGGAAAACCCTCAGGGGAGACGAGTTTAGGCTTTCCGTTAGAACCCACGCGCTGCCGACAGTTGGTGGAACCTCCCCACGCTCAGGATTCCGGAACAATTGTCACTGCGTGGGTGAGCTCGAGAGAATATTCCACGCAGCTCTCTTCAGTTACAGGTGTTCCCTGTTCGGGGAATTCCGAGAAATATCTTTCCTGACCTTGGGATGCAGCCTCTGTCACTGGGATATCCTGCAAACCCCCCTAGCATACCCTGGCATAGAGACATAAAAAAAACCCTCAGGGGAGACGAGCTTAGGCATTCCGTTAGAACCCACGCGCTGCCGACCTTAGGTGGAACCTCCCCACGCTCAGGATTCCGGAATCATTGTCAGTGCGTGGGGGAGCACGAGAGACAACTCCACGCAGCTCTCTTCATTCACAGGTGTTCCATGTTCGGGGAAGTCCGAGAAATAACTTTCCTGAACTTGGGAGGCAGCCTCTGTCACTGGGATATCCTGCAAACACCCCTAGCATTCCCTGGCACAGAGACATTAGGAAAACCCTCAGGGGAGACGAGCTTATGCATTTCGTTAGAACCCACGCGCTGCTGACCGCACGTGGAACCTCCCTACGGTCAGGATTCCGGAACAATTGTCAGTGCGATGGGAAGATCGAGAGACAACTCCACGCAGCTCTCTTCAGTCAAAGGTGTTCCCTGTTCGGGGAAGTCCGAGAAAAACCTTCCCTGAACTTGGGGAGGCAGCGTCTGTCACTGGGATATCCTGCAATCCCCCCTAGCATTCCCTGGCACAGAGACATTAGGAAAACACTCAGGGGAGACGAGCTTAGACATTCCGTTAGAACCCACGCGCTGACGACCGTTGGAGGAATCTCCCCACGCTCAGGATTCCGGAACCATTGTCAGTGCGTGGGGGAGCTCGAGAGACAACTCCACGCAGCTCTCTTCAGTCACAGGAGATCCCTGTTCGGGGAAGTCCGAGAAATACCTTCCCTGAACTTGGGGAGGCAGCCTCTGTCACTGGGATATCCTGCAATCCCCCCTTGCATTCCCTGGCACAGGGACATTAGGAAAACCCTCAGGGGAGACGAGCTTATGCATTCCGTTAAAACCCAGGCGCTGCCGACCGTTGGTGGAACATCCACACGCTCAGTATTCCGGAACCATTGTCAGTGCGTGGAGTAGCACGAGAGACAACTCCACCCAGCTCTCTTCAATCACAGGTGTTCCCTGTTCGGGGAAGTCCGAGAAGTACCTTCCCTGACCTTGGGGAGGCAGACTCTGTCACTGGGATATCCTGCAAAACCCCTAGCATTCCCTGGCAAAGAGGCATTAGGAAAATCCTCAGGGGAGACGAGCTTAGGCTTTCCGTTAGAACCCACGCGCTGCCGACCGTTGGTGGAACCTCCCCACGCTCAGGATTCCGGAAACATTGTCAGTGCGTGGGGGAGCTCGAGAGACAACTCCACGCAGCTTTCTTCAGTCACAGGTGTTCCCTGTTCTGGTAAGCCCGAGAAGTAACTTCCCTGATCTTGGGGAGGCAGCCTCTGACACTGGGATATCCTGCAAACTCCCCTAGCATTCCCTGGCACAGTGACATTAGGAAAACCCTCAGGGGAGACGAGCTTAGGCTTTCCATTAGAACCCACGCGCTCTCGAACGATGGTGGATCCTCCCCACGCTCAGGATTCCGGTACCATTGTCAGTGAGTGGGGGAGTTCGAGAGACAACTCCACGCATCTCTCTTCACTCACAGGTGTTCCCTGTTCGGGGAAGTCCGAGAAATAAATTCCCTGACCTTGGGGAGGCAGCCTCTGTCACTGGGATATCCTGCAAACACCCCTAGCATTCCCTGGCACAGAGACATTAGGAAAACCCTCAGGGGAGACGAGCTTAGGCTTTCCGTTAGAACCCACGCGCTGCCGACCGTTGGTGGAACCTCCCCACGCTAAGGATTCCGGAATCATTGTCAGTGCATGGGGGAGCTCGAGAGAAAACTCCACGCAGCTCTCTTCAGTCACAGGTTTTCCCTGTTCGGGGAAGTCCCAGAAGTACCTTCCCTGAACTTGGGGAAGCAGCCTGTGTCACTGGGATATCCTGCAAACACCCCTAGCATTCCCTGGCACAGAGGCATTTGGAAAACCCTCAGGGGAGACGAGCTTAGGCTTTCCGTTAGAACCCACGCGCTGCCGACCGTTGGTGAAACCTCCCCACGCTCAGGATTCCGGAACCATTGTCAGTGCGTGGGGGAGCTCGAGAGACAACTCCACGCAGCTCTCTTCAATCACAGGTGTTCCCTGTTCGGGGAAGTCCGAGAAATACCTTCCCTTAATTTGGGGAGGCAGCCTCTGTCACTGGGATATCCTGCAAACACCCCTAGCATTACCTGGCACAGAGACATTAGGAAAACCCTCAGGGGAGACGAGCTTAGGCTTTCCGTTAGAACCCAAGCGCTGACGACCGTTGGTGGAACCTCCCCACGCTCAGGATTCCGGAACCATTGTCAGTGCGTGGGGGAGCTCGAGAGACAACTCCACCCAGCTCTCTTCAGTCACAGGTGTTCCCTGTTCGGGGAAGACCGAGAAATATCTTCCCTGACCTTGGGGAGGCAGCCTCTGTCACTGGGATATACTGCAAACTCCCCTAGCATTCCCTGACACAGAGAAATTTGGAAAACCCTCAGGGGAGGCGAGCTTAGGCTTTCCGTTAGAACCCACGCGCTGCCGACCGTTGGTGCTACCTCCCCACGCTCAGGATTCCGGAACCATTGTCAGTGGGTGGGGGAGCTAGAGAGACAACTAAACACAGCTCTCTTCAGTCACAGGTGTTTCCTGTCCGGGGAAGTCCGAGAAATACCTTCCCTGAACTTGGGGAGGCAGCATCTGTCACTGGGATATCCTGCAAACCCCCCTAGCATTCCCTGGCACAGAGACATTAGGAAATCCCTCAGAGGAGACGAGCTTAGGCTTTCCGTTAGAACCCACGCGCTGCCGACCGTTGGTGGAATCTCCCCACGCTCAGGATTCCGGAACCATTGCCAGTGCGTGGGGGAGCTCGAGAGACAACTCCACGAAGCTGTCTACAGTCACACGTGTTCCCTGTTCGGGGAAGTCCGAGAAATACCTTCCCTGATCTTGGGGAGGCAGCCTCTGTCACTTGGATATCCTGCAAACCCCCCTAGCATTCCCTGGCACAGAGACATTAGGAAAAACCTGAGGGGAGACGACCTTATGCATTCCGTTAGAACCCATGCGCTGCCGACCGTTGGTGGAAACTCCCCACGCTCAGGATTCCGGAACAATTGTCAGTGCGTGGGGGAGCTCGAGAGACAACTCCACGTAGCTCGCTTCACTCACAGGTGTTCCCTGTACGGGGAAGTCCGAGAAATACCTTCCCTGACCTTGGGGATGCAGCCTCTGTCACTGGGATATCCTGCAAACCCCCCTAGCATTCCCTGGCACAGAGACATTAGGAAAACCCTCAGGGTAACGAGCTTAGGCTTTCCGTTAGAACCCACGCGCTGCCGACCGTTGGTGGAATCTCCCCACGCTCAAGATTCCGGAACAATTGTCAGTGCGTGGGGGAGCTCGAGAGACAACTCCACGCAGCTCTCTTCAGTCACAGGTGTTCCCTGTTCGGGGAAGTCCGGGAAATAACTTCCCTGACCTTGGGGAGGCAGCCTCTGTCACTGGGATATCCTGCAAACCCCCCTAGCATTCCCTGGCACAGAGACATTAGGAAAACCCTCAGGGGAGACGAGCTTAGGCTTTCCGTTAAATCCCACGCGCTGCCGACCGGTGGTGGAACCTCCCCACGCTCAGGATTCCGGAACCATTGTCAGTGCGTGGGGGAGCTTGAGAGACAACTCCACGCAGCTCTCTTCAGTCACAGGTGTTCCCTGTTCGGGGAAGTCCGAGAAATACCTTCCATGAATTGGGGAGGCAGCCTCTGTCACTTTGATATCCTGCAAACCCCCCTAGCATTCCCTGGCACAGAGATAGTAGGAAAACACTCAGGGGAGACGAGGTTAAGATTTCCGTTAGAACCCACGCGCTGCCGACCGTTGGTGGAACCTCCCCACGCTCAGGATTCCGGAAATATTGTCAGTGCATGGGGGAGCTCGAGAGACAACTCCAGAAAGCTCACTTCAGTCACAGATGTTCCCTGTTCGGGGAAGTCCGAGAAATACCTTCCCTGACCTTGGGGAGGCAGCCTCTGTCACTGGGATATCCTGCAAACCCCCCTAGCATTCCCTGGCACAGAGACATTAGGAAAACCCTCAGGGGAGACGAGCGTAGGCATTCCGTTACAACGCACGCGCTGCCGACCGTTGGTGGAACCTCCCCACGCTCAGGATTCCGGAGACATTGTCAGTGCGTGGGGGAGCTCGAGAGACAACTCCACGCAGGTCTCTTCAGTCACAGGTGTTCCCTGTTCTGGGAAGTCCGAGAAATACCTTCCCTGACCTTGGGGAGGCAGCCTCTGTCACTGGGATATCCTGCAAACCCCCCTAGCATTCCCTGGCACAGAGACATTAGGAAAACCCTCAGGGGAGACGAGCTTAGGCTTTCCGTTAGAACCCACGCGCTGCCGACCGTTGGTGGAACTTCCCCACGCTCAGAATTCCGGAACCATTTTCAGTGCGTGGGGGAGCTCGAGAGACAACTCCACGCAGCTCTCTTCAGTCACAGGTGTTCCCTGTCCGGGAAAGTCCGAGAAATACCTTCCCTGATCTTGGGGAGGCAGCCTCTGTCACTGGGATATCCTGCAATCCCCCCTAGCATTCCCTGGCACAGAGACATTAGGAAAACCCTCAGGGGAGACGAGCTTAGGCTTTCCGTTAGAACTCACGCGCTGCCGACCGTTGGTGGAACCTCCCCACGCTCAGGATTCCGGAACAATTGTCAGTGCGTTGGGGAGCTCGAGAGACAACTCTACGCAGCTCTCTTGAGTCACCGGTGTTCCCTGTTCGGGGAAGTCCGAGAAATAACTTCCCTGACTTTGGGGAGGCAGCCTCTGTCACTGGGATATCCTGCAAACCCCCCTAGCATTCCCTGGCACAGAGACATTAGGAAAACCCTCAGGGTAGACGAGCGTAGGCATTCCGTTAGAACCCACGCGCTGCCGACCATTGGTGGATCCTCCGCACGCTCAGGATTCCGGAAACATTGTTAGTGCATGGGGGAGCTCGAGAGACAACTCCACGCAGCTCTCTTCAGTCACAGGTGTTCCCTGTACAGGGAAGTCCGAGAAATACGTTCCCTGACCTTGGGGAGGCAGCCTCTGTCACTGGGATATCCTGCAAACACCCCTAGCATTCCCTGGCACAGAGACATGAGGAAAACACTCAGGGGAGACGAGCTTAGACTTTCCGTAAGAACCCACGTGCTGCCGACCGTTGGTGGAACCTCCCCAAGCTCAGGATTCCGGAACAATTGTCAGTGCGTGGGGGAGGTCGAGAGAAAACTCCACGAAGCTCTCTTCAGTCACACGTGTTCCCTGTTCGGGGAAGTCCGAGAAATAACTTCCCTGACTTTTGTGATGCAGCCTCTTTCACTGGGATATCCTGCAAACCCCCCTACAATTTCCTGGCACAGAGACATTAGGAAAACCCTCAGGGGAGGCGAGCTTAGGCTTTCCGTTATAACCCACGCGCTGCCGACCTTTGGTGGAACCTCCCCACGCTCAGGATTTCGGAAACATTGTCAGTGCGTGGGGGAGTACGAGAGACAACTCCACGCAGCTCTCTTCAGTCACAGGTGTTCCCTGTTCGGGGAAGTCCGAGAAATACCTTCCCTGACCTTGGGGAATCAGCATCTGTCACTGGGATATCCTACAAACCCCCCTAGCATTCCCTGGCACAGAGACATTAGGAAAACCCTCAGGGAAGACGAGCTTAGGCTTTCTGTTAGAACCCACGCGCTGCCGACCGTTGGTGGAACCTCCCCACGCTCAGGATTCTGGAAACATTGTCAGTGCGTGGGGGAGCTTGAGAGAGAACTCCACGCAACTCTCTTAAGTCACAGGTGTTCCCGGTTCTGGGAAGTCTGAGAAATACCTTCCCTGAACTTGGGGAGACAGCATCTGTCACTGGGATATCCTGCAAACACCACAAACATTCCCTGGCACAGAGACATAAGGAAAACACTCAGGGGAGACGAGCTTAGTCTTTCCGTTAGAACCCACGCGCTCCCGACCGTTGGTGGAACCTCCACACGCTCAGGATTCCGGAACCATTGTCAGTGGGTGGGGGAGGTAGAGAGACAACTCCACGCAGCTCTCTTCAGTCACAGGTGTTCCCTGTACGGGGAAGTCCGAGAAATAACTTCCCTGACCTTGGGGAGGCAGCCTCTGTCACTGGGATATCCTGCAAAACCACTTAGCATTCCCTGGCACTGAAACATTAGGAAAACCCTCAGGGGAAATGAGCTTAGGATTTCCGTTAGCACCCACGCTCAGACGACCGTTGGTGGATCCTCCCCACGCTCAGGATTCCGGAAACATTGTTAGTGCATGGGGGAGATCGAGAGACAACTCCAAGCAGCTCTCTTAAGTCACAGGTGTTCCCTGTTCGGAGAAGTCCGAGAAATAACTTTCCTGACCTTGGGGAGGCCGCCTCTGTCACTGGGATAACCTGCAAAACCCCCTAGCATTCCCTGGCACAGAGATATTAGGAAAACCCTCAGGGGAGACGAGCTTAGGCTTTCCGTTAGAACCAACGCGCTGCCGAACTTTGGTGGAACCTCCCCACGCTCAGGAATCCGGTACAATTTTCAGTGCGTGGGGGAGTACGAGAGACAACTCCACGCAGCTCTCTTCAGTCACAGGTGTTCCCTGTTCGGGGAAGTCCGAGAAATACCTTCCCTGACTTTGGGGAGGCAGCCTCTGTCACTGCGATATCCTGCAAACACCCCTAGCATTCCCTGGCACATAGACATTAGGAAAACCCTCAGGGGAGATGAGCTTAGGCATTCCGTTAGAACCCACGCGCTGCCGACCGTTGGTGGAACCTCCCCACCCTCAGGATTCCGGAACAATTGTCAGTGCGTGGGGGAGTTCGAGAGAAAACTCCACGAAGCTCTCTTCAGTCACAGGTGTTCCCTGTTGGGGGAAGTCCGAGAAATTCCTTCCCTGACCTTGTGGATGCAGCCTCTGTCACTGGGATATCCTGCAAACCCCCCTAGCATTCCCTGGCACAGAAAAATAAGGAAAACCCTCAGGGGAGGCGAGCTTAGGCTTTCCGTTAGAACCCACGCGCTGCCGACCGTTGGTGGAACCTCCCCACGCTCAGGATTCCGGAACCATTGTCAGTTCGTGGGGGAGCGCGAGAGACAAGTCCACGAAGCTCTCTTCAGTCACAGGTGTTCCCTGTTCGGGGAAGTCCGAGAAACAATTTCCCTGAACTTGTGGAGGCAGCCTCTGTCACTGGGATATCCTGCAAACCCCCCTAGCATTCCCTGGAACAGAGACATTAGGAAAACCCTCAGGGGATACGAGCTTAGGCTTTCCGTTAGAACCCACGCGCTGCCGACCGTTGCTTGAACCTCCCCACGCTCAGGATTCGGGAACCATTGTCATTGCGTGGGGGAGCTCGAGAGACAACTCCACGCAGCTCTCTTCAGTCACAGGTGTTCCCTGTTCGGGGAAGTCCGAGAAATACCTTCCCTGAACTTGGGGAGGCAGCCTCTGACACTGGGATATCCTGCAAACACCCCTAGCATTCCCAGGCACAGAGAAACTAGGAAAAATCTCAGGGGAGACGAGCTTAGTCTTTCCGTTAGAACCCACGCGCTGCCGACCGTTGGTGGATCCTCCCCACGCTCCGGATTCCGGAACCATTGTCAGTGCGTGGGGGAGCTCGAGAGACAACTCCACGCAGCTCTCTTCAGTCACAGGTGTTCCCTGTTCGGGGAAGTCCGAGAAAAAAATTTCCCTGACCTTGGGGTGGCAGCCTCTGTCACTGGGATATTCTGCAAACACCCCTAGCATTCCCTGGCACAGAGATATTAAGAAAACCCTCAGGGGAGACGAGCTTAGGCTTTCCGTTAGAACCCACGCGCTGCCGACTTTGGTGGAACCTCCCCACGCTCAGGATTCCGGAACCATTGTCAGTGAGTGGGGGAGCTCGAGAGACAACTCCACGAAGCTCTCTTAAGTCACAGGTGTTCCCTGTTTGGGGAAGTCCGAGAAATACCTTCCATGAACTTGGGGAGGCAGCCTCTGTCACTGGGATATCCTGCAAAACCCCCTAGCATTCCCTGGCACAGAGACATTAGGAAAAACCTCAGGGGAGACGAGCTTAGGCTTTCCGTTAGAACCCACGCGCTGCCGACCGTTGGTGGAACCTTCCCACGCTCAGGATTCCGGAAACATTGTCAGTGCGTGGGGGAGCTCGAGAGACAACTGCACGCAGCTCTCTTCAGTCACAGGTGTTCCCTGATCGGGGAAGTCCGAGAAATTCCTTCCCTGACCTTGGGGAGGCAGCCTCTGTCACTGGGATATCCTGCATACACCCCTAGCATTCCCTGGCACAGAGACATTAGGAAAAACCTCAGGGGAGTCGAGCTTAGTCTTTCCGTTAGAAACCACGCGCTACCGACCGTTGGTGGAACCTCCCCACGCTCAAGATTCCGGAACCATTGTCAGTGCGTGGGGGAGCTCGAGAGACAACTCCACGCAGCTCTCTTCAGTCACAGGTGTTCCCTGTACGGGGAAGTCCGAGAAATATCTTCCCTGAACTTGGGGAGGCAGCCTCTGTCACTGGGATATCCTGCAAACCCCCCTAGCATTCCCTGGCACAGAGAAACTAGGAAAACACTCAGGGTAGACGAGCTTAGGCTGTCCGTTAGAACCCACGCGCTGCCGACAGTTGGTGGAACCTCCTCACGCTCAGGATTCCGGAAACATTGTCAGTGCGTGGGGGAGCTCGAGAGACAACTCCACGCATCTCTCTTCATTCACAGGTGTTCCCTGTTCGGGGAAGTCCGAGAAATACCTTCCTTGACCTTGGGGAGGCAGCCTCTGTCACTGGGATATCCTGCAAACCCCCCAACATTCCCTGCACAGAGACACAAGGAAAACCCTCAGGGCAGACGAGCTTAGGCTTTCCGTTAGAACCCACGCACTGCCGACCGTTGGTGGAACCTCCCCACGCTCAGGATTCCGGAACCATTGTCAGGGCGTGGGGGAGCTCGAGAGACAACTCCACGCAGCTCTCTTCAATCACAGGTGTTCCCTGTTCGGGGAAGTCCGGGAAATAACTTCCCTGACCTTGGGGAGGCAGCCTCTGTCACTGGGATATCCTGCAAACCCCCCTAGCATTCCCTGGCACAGAGACATTAGGAAAACCCTCAGGGGAGACGAGCTTAGGCTTTCCGTTAAATCCCACGCGCTGCCGACCGGTGGTGGAACCTCCCAACGCTCAGGATTCCGGAACCATTGTCAGTGCGTGGGGGAGCTTGAGAGACAACTCCACGCAGCTCTCTTCAGTCACAGGTGTTCCCTGTTCGGGGAAGTCCGAGAAATACCTTCCATGAATTGGGGAGGCAGCCTCTGTCACTTTGATATCCTGCAAACCCCCCTAGCATTCCCTGGCACAGAGATAGTAGGAAAACACTCAGGGGAGACGAGGTTAAGATTTCCGTTAGAACCCACGCGCTGCCGACCGTTGGTGGAACCTCCCCACGCTCAGGATTCCGGAAATATTGTCAGTGCATGGGGGAGCTCGAGAGACAACTCCAGAAAGCTCACTTCAGTCACAGATGTTCCCTGTTCGGGGAAGTCCGAGAAATACCTTCCCTGACCTTGGGGATGCAGCCTCTGTCACTGGGATATCCTGCAAACCCCCCTAGCATTCCCTGGCACAGAGACATTAGGAAAACCCTCAGGGGAGACGAGCGTAGGCATTCCGTTACAACGCACGCGCTGCCGACCGTTGGTGGAACCTCCCCACGCTCAGGATTCCGGAGACATTGTCAGTGCGTGGGGGAGATCGAGAGACAACTCCACGCAGGTCTCTTCAGTCACAGGTGTTCCCTGTTCTGGGAAGTCCGAGAAATACCTTCCCTGACCATGGGGAGGCAGCCTCTGTCACTGGGATATCCTGCAAACCCCCCTAGCATTCCCTGGCACAGAGACATTAGGAAAACCCTCAGGGGAGACGAGCTTAGGCTTTCCGTTAGAACCCACGCGCTGCCGACCGTTGGTGGAACTTCCCCACGCTCAGAATTCCGGAACCATTTTCAGTGCGTGGGGGAGCTCGAGAGACAACTCCACGCAGCTCTCTTCAGTCACAGGTGTTCCCTGTCCGGGAAAGTCCGAGAAATACCTTCCCTGATCTTGGGGAGGCAGCCTCTGTCACTGGGATATCCTGCAATCCCCCCTAGCATTCCCTGGCACAGAGACATTAGGAAAACCCTCAGGGGAGACGAGCTTAGGCTTTCCGTTAGAACTCACGCGCTGCCGACCGTTGGTGGAACCTCCCCACGCTCAGGATTCCGGAACAATTGTCAGTGCGTTGGGGAGCTCGAGAGACAACTCTACGCAGCTCTCTTGAGTCACCGGTGTTCCCTGTTCGGGGAAGTCCGAGAAATAACTTCCCTGACTTTGGGGAGGCAGCCTCTGTCACTGGGATATCCTGCAAACCCCCCTAGCATTCCCTGGCACAGAGACATTAGGAAAACCCTCAGGGTAGACGAGCGTAGGCATTCCGTTAGAACCCACGCGCTGCCGACCATTGGTGGAACCTCCCCACGCTCAGGACTCCGGAACCATTGTCAGTGAGTGGGGGAGATCGAGAGACAACTCCAAGCAGCTCTCTTCAGTCACAGGTGTTCCCTGTTCGGGGAAGTCCGAGAAATACCTTCCCTGACCTTGGGGAGGCAGTCTCTGACACTGGATATCCTGCAAACCCCCCTAGTATTCCCTGGCACAGAGACATTTGGAAAACCCTCAGGGGTTACGAGCTTAGGCATTCCGTTATAACCCACGCGCTGCCGACCGTTGGTGGAACTTCCACACGCTCAGGATTCTGGAATCATTGTCAGTGCGTGGGGGAGCTCGAGAGACAACTCCACGCAGCTCTCTTCAGTCACAGGTGTTTCCTGTTCGGGGAAGTCCGAGAAATAACTTCCCTGAACTTGGGGAGGCAGCCTCTGTCACTGGGATATCCTGCAAAACCACTTAGCATTCCCTGGAACAGAGACATTAGGAAAACCCTCAGGGGAGGCGAGCTTAGGATTTCCGTTAGCACCCACGCGCTGACGACCGTTGGTGGATCCTCCGCACGCTCAGGATTCCGGAAACATTGTTAGTGCATGGGGGAGCTCGAGAGACAACTCCACGCAGCTCTCTTCAGTCACAGGTGTTCCCTGTACAGGGAAGTCCGAGAAATACATTCCCTGACCTTGGGGAGGCAGCCTCTGTCACTGGGATATCCTGCAAACACCCCTAGCATTCCCTGGCACAGAGACATGTGGAAAACACTCAGGGGAGACGAGCTTAGACTTTCCGTAAGAACCCACGTGCTGCCGACCGTTGGTGGAACCTCCCCAAGCTCAGGATTCCGGAACAATTGTCAGTGCGTGGGGGAGGTCGAGAGAAAACTCCACGAAGCTCTCTTCAGTCACACGTGTTCCCTGTTCGGGGAAGTCCGAGAAATAACTTCCCTGACCTTTGTGATGCAGCCTCTTTCACTGGGATATCCTGCAAACCCCCCTACAATTCCCTGGCACAGAGACATTAGGAAAACCCTCAGGGGAGGCGAGCTTAGGCTTTCCGTTATAACCCACGCGCTGCCGACCTTTGGTGGAACCTCCCCACGCTCAGGATTCCGGAAACATTGTCAGTGCGTGGGGGAGTACGAGAGACAACTCCACGCAGCTCTCTTCAGTCACAGGTGTTCCCTGTTCGGGGAAGTCCGAGAAATACCTTCCCTGACCTTGGGGAATCAGCATCTGTCACTGGGATATCCTACAAACCCCCCTAGCATTCCCTGGCACAGAGACATTAGGAAAACCCTCAGGGAAGACGAGCTTAGGCTTTCTGTTTGAACCCACGCGCTGCCGACCGTTGGTGGAACCTCCCCACGCTCAGGATTCTGGAAACATTGTCAGTGCGTGGGGGAGCTTGAGAGAGAACTCCACGAAACTCTCTTAAGTCACAGGTGTTCCCTGTTCGGGGAAGTCTGAGAAATACCTTCCCTGAACTTGGGGAGACAGCATCTGTCACTGGGATATCCTGCAAACACCACAAACATTCCCTGGCACAGAGACATAAGGAAAACACTCAGGGGAGACGAGCTTAGACTTTCCGTTAGAACCCACGCGCTCCCGACCGTTGGTGGAACCTCCACACGCTCAGGATTCCGGAACCATTGTCAGTGGGTGGGGGAGGTAGAGAGACAACTCCACGCAGCTCTCTTCAGTCACAGGTGTTCCCTGTACGGGGAAGTCCGAGAAATAACTTCCCTGACCTTGGGGAGGCAGCCTCTGTCACTGGGATATCCTGCAAAACCACTTAGCATTCCCTGGCACTGAAACATTAGGAAAACCCTCAGGGGAAATGAGCTTAGGATTTCCGTTAGCACCCACGCTCAGACGACCGTTGGTGGATCCTCCCCACGCTCAGGATTCCGGAAACATTGTTAGTGCATGGGGGAGCTCGAGAGACAACTCCAAGCAGCTCTCTTCAGTCACAGGTGTTCCCTGTTCGGAGAAGTCCGAGAAATAACTTTCCTGACCTTGGGGAGGCCGCCTCTGTCACTGGGATAACCTGCAAAACCCCCTAGCATTCCCTGGCACAGAGACATTAGGAAAACCCTCAGGGGAGACGAGCTTAGGCTTTCCGTTAGAACCAACGCGCTGCCGAACTTTGGTGGAACCTCCCCACGCTCAGGAATCCGGTACAATTTTCAGTGCGTGGGGGAGTACGAGAGACAACTCCACGCAGCTCTCTTCAGTCACAGGTGTTCCCTGTTCGGGGAAGTCCGAGAAATACCTTCCCTGACTTTGGGGAGGCAGCCTCTGTCACTGCGATATCCTGCAAACACCCCTAGCATTCCCTGGCACATAGACATTAGGAAAACCCTCAGGGGAGATGAGCTTAGGCATTCCGTTAGAACCCACGCGCTGCCGACCGTTGGTGGAACCTCCCCACCCTCAGGATTCCGAAACAATTGTCAGTGCGTGGGGGAGTTCGAGAGAAAACTCCACGAAGCTCTCTTCAGTCACAGGTGTTCCCTGTTGGGGGAAGTCCGAGAAATACCTTCCCTGACCTTGTGGAGGCAGCCTCTGTCACTGGGATATCCTGCAAACCCCCCTAGCATTCCCTGGCACAGAAAAATAAGGAAAACCCTCAGGGGAGGCGAGCTTAGGCTTTCCGTTAGAACCCACGCGCTGCCGACCGTTGGTGGAACCTCCCCACGCTCAGGATTCCGGAACCATTGTCAGTTCGTGGGGGAGCGCGAGAGAAATTCCACGAAGCTCTCTTCAGTCACAGGTGTTCCCTGTTCGGGGAAGTCCGAGAAATACCTTCCCTGAACTTGGGGAGGCAGCCTCTGACACTGGGATATCCTGCAAACACCCCTAGCATTCCCAGGCACAGAGAAACTAGGAAAAATCTCAGGGGAGACGAGCTTAGTCTTTCCGTTAGAACCCACGCGCTGCCGACCGTTGGTGGATCCTCCCCACGCTCAGGATTCCGGAACCATTGTCAGTGCGTGGGGGAGCTCGAGAGACAACTCCACGCAGCTCTCTTCAGTCACAGGTGTTCCCTGTTCGGGGAAGTCCGAGAAAAAAATTTCCCTGACCTTGGGGTGGCAGCCTCTGTCACTGGGATATTCTGCAAACACCCCTAGCATTCCCTGGCACAGAGATATTAAGAAAACCCTCAGGGGAGACGAGCTTAGGCTTTCCGTTAGAACCCAAGCGCTGCCGACCTTTGGTGGAACCTCCCCACGCTCAGGATTCCGGAACCATTGTCAGTGAGTGGGGGAGCTCGAGAGACAACTCCACGAAGCTCTCTTAAGTCACAGGTGTTCCCTGTTTGGGGAAGTCCGAGAAATACCTTCCATGAACTTGGGGAGGCAGCCTCTGTCACTGGGATATCCTGCAAAACCCCCTAGCATTCCCTGGCACAGAGACATTAGGAAAACCCTCAGGGGAGACGAGCTTAGGCTTTCCGTTAGAACCCACGCGCTGCCGACCGTTGGTGGAACCTTCCCACGCTCAGGATTCCGGAAACATTGTCAGTGCGTGGGGGAGCTCGAGAGACAACTCCACGCAGCTCTCTTCAGTCACAGGTGTTCCCTGATCGGGGAAGTCCGAGAAATTCCTTCCCTGACCTTGGGGAGGCAGCCTCTGTCACTGGGATATCCTGCATACACCCCTAGCATTCCCTGGCATAGAGACATTAGGAAAACCCTCAGGGGAGACGAGCTTAGGCTTTCCGTTAGAACCCACGCGCTGCCGACCGTTGGTGGAACCTCCCCACGCTCAGGATTCAGGAACCATTGTCAGTGCGTGGGGGATCTCGAGAGACAACTCCACGTATCCCTTTTCAGTCACAGGTGTTCCCTGATCGGGGAAGTCCGAGAAATAACTTCCCTGACCTTGGGGAGGCAGCCTCTGTCACTGGGATATCCTGCAAACCCCCCAAAATTACCTGGCACAGAGATATTATTAAAACCCTCAGGGGAGACGAGCTTAGGCTTTCCGTTAGAACCCACGCGCTGCCGACCGTTGGTGGAACCTCCCCACGCTCAGGATTCCGGAACCATTGTCAGTGCGTGGGGGAACTCGAGAGACAACTCCGCGCAGCTCTCTTCAGTCACAGGTGTTCCCTGTTCGAGGAAGTCCGAGAAATACATTCCCTGACTTTGGGGAGGCAGCCTCTGTCACTGGGATAACCTGCAAACGCCCCTAGCGTTCCCTGGCACAGAGAAATTAGGAAAACACTCAGGGGAGACGAGCTTAGGCTTTCCGTTAGAACCCACGCGCTGCCGACCGTTGGTGGAACCTCCCCACGCTCATGAATCCGGAACCATTGTCAGTGCATCGGGGAGATCGAGAGACAACTCCACGCATCTCTCTTCAGTCACAGGTGTTCCCTGTTCGGGGATGTCCGAGAAATTCCTTCCCTGAACTTGGGGAGGCAGCCTCTGTAACTGGGATATCCTGCAAACCCCCCTAGCATTCCCTGGCACAGAGACATTAGGAAAACCCTCAGGGGAGACGAGCTTAGGCTTTCCGTTAGAACCCATGCGCTGCCGACCGTTGGTGGAACCTCCCCACGCTCAGGATTCAGGAACCATTGTCAGTGCGTGGGGGAGTACGAGAGACAACTCCACGCATCCCTTTTCAGTCACAGGTGTTCCCTGTTCGGGGAAGTCCGAGAAATACCTTCCCGTACCTTGGGGAGGCAACCTCTGTCACTGGGATATCCTGCAAACCCCCCTAACATTCCCTGGCACAGAGATATTAGGAAAAACCTCAGGGGAGACGAGCTTAGGCTTTCCGTTAGAACCCAAGCGCTGCCGACCGTTGGTGGAACCTTCCCACGCTCAGGATTCCGGAACCATTGTCAGTGCGTGGGGGAGCTCGAGAGACAACTCCACGCAGCTCTCTTCAGTCACAGGTGTTCCCTGTTCGGGGAAGTTCGAGAAATATCTTCCCTTAACTTGGGGAGGCAGCCTCTGTCACTGGGATATCCTGCAAACCCCCCTAGCATTCCCTGGCACAGAGACATTAGGAAAAACCTCAGGGGAGTCGAGCTTAGTCTTTCCGTTAGAAACCACGCGCTACCGACCGTTGGGGGAACCTCCCCACGCTCAAGATTCCGGAACCATTGTCAGTGCGTGGGGGAGCTCGAGAGACAACTCCACGCAGCTCTCTTCAGTCACAGGTGTTCCCTGTACGGGGAAGTCCGAGAAATATCTTCCCTGAACTTGGGGAGGCAGCCTCTGTCACTGGGATATCCTGCAAACCCCCCTAGCATTCCCTGGCACAGAGAAACTAGGAAAACACTCAGGGTAGACGAGCTTAGGCTGTCCGTTAGAACCCACGCGCTGCCGACAGTTGGTGGAACCTCCTCACGCTCAGGATTCCGGAAACATTGTCAGTGCGTGGGGGAGCTCGAGAGACAACTCCACGCATCTCTCTTCAGTCACAGGTGTTCCCTGTTCGGGGAAGTCCGAGAAATACCTTCCTTGACCTTGGGGAGGCAGCCTCTGTCACTGGGATATCCTGCAAACCCCCCAACATTCCCTGCACAGAGACACAAGGAAAACCCTCAGGGCAGACGAGCTTAGGCTTTCCGTTAGAACCCACGCACTGCCGACCGTTGGTGGAACCTCCCCACGCTCAGGATTCCGGAACCATTGTCAGGGCGTGGGGGAGCTCGAGAGACAACTCCACGCAGCTCTCTTCAATCACAGGTGTTCCCTGTTCGGGGAAGTCCGAGAAATACCTTCCCAGACCTTGGGGAGGTAGCCTCTGTCACTGGGATAACCTGCAAACACCCCTAGCATTCCCTGGCAAAGAGACATTAGGAAAACCCTCAGGGGAGACGAGCTTAGGCTTTCCGTTAGAACCCATGCGCTGCCGACCGTTGTTGGAACCTCCCCACGCTCAGGATTCCGTAACCATTGTCAGTGCGTGGGGGAGATTGAGAGACAACTCCACGCAGCTCTCTTCAGTCACAGGTGTTCCCTGCTCGGGGAAGTCCGAGAAGTACCTTCCCTGACCTTGGGGAGGCAGCCTCTGTCACTGGGATACCCTACAAACACCCCTAGCATTCCCTGGCACAGAGATATTAGGAAAACCCTCAGGGGAGACGAGCTTAGGCTTTCCGTTAGAACCCACGCGCTGACGACCGTTGGTGGAACCTCCCCACGCTCAGGATTCCGGAACCATTGTCAGGGCGTGGGGTAGCTCGAGAGACAACTCCACGCAGCTCTCTTCAGTCACAGGTGTTCCCTGCTCGGGGAAGTCCGAGAAGTACTTTCCCTGACCTTGGGGAGGCAGCCTCTGTCACTGGGAAAACCTGCAAACCCCCCTAGCATTCCCTGGCACAGAGACATTAGGAAAAGCCTCAGGGGAGACGAGCATAGGCTTTCCGTTAGAACCCATGCGCTGCCGACCGTTGGTGGAACCTCCCCACGCTCAGGATTCCGGAACCATTGTCAGGGCGTGGGGGAGCACGAGAGACAACTCCACTCATCTCTCTTGAATCACAGGTGTTCCCTGTTCGGGGAAGTCCGAGAACTACCTTCCCTGACCTTGGGGAGGCAGCCACTTTCACTGGGATAACCTGCAAAACCCCTAGCATTCCCTGGCACAGAGATATTAGGAAAATTCTCAGGGGGAACGAGCTTAGGCTTTCCGTTAGAAACCACGCGCTGCCGACCGTTGGTGGAACCTTCCCACGCTCAGGATTCCGGAAACATTGTCAGGGCGTGGGGGAGATCGAGAAACAACTACACGAAGCTCTCTTCAGTCACAGCTGTTCCCTGCTCGGGGAAGTCCGGGAAGTACCTTCCGCTGATCTTGGGGAGGCAGCCTCTGTCACTGGGATACCCTGCAAACCCCCCTAGCATTCCCTGGCACAGAGACATTAGGAAAACACTAAGGGGAGACGAGATTAGGCTTTCCGTTAGAACCCACCCGCTGCTGACCGTTGGTGAAACCTCCACACGCTCAGGATTCCGGAAACATTGTCAGTGCGTGGGGGAGCTCGAGAGACAACTGCACGCAGCTCTCTTCAGTCACAGGTGTTCCCTGTTCGGGGAAGTCCGAGAAGTAACTTCCCTGAGCTTGGGGAGGCACCCTCTGTCACTGGGACACCCTGCAAACCCCCCTGGCATTCCCTGGCACAGAGACATTAGGAAAACAGTCAGGGGACACGAGCTTAGGCTTTCCGTTAGAACCCACGAGCTGCCGACCGTTGGTGGAACCTCCCTACGCACAGGATTCCGGAAATATGGTCAGGGCGTGGGGGAGCTCGAGAGACAACTCCACGCAGCTCTCTTCAGTCACAGGTGTTCCCTGGTCCGGGAAGTCCGAGAAGAACTTTCCATGACCTTGGGGAGGCAGCCTCTGTCACTGGGATAACCTGCAAACCCCCCTAGCATTCCCTGGCACAGAGACATTAGGAAAAACCTCAGGGGAGACGAGCTTAGGCTTTCCGTTAGAACCCACGCGCTGCCGACCTTTGGTGGAACCTCCCCACGCTCAGGATTCCGGAAACATTGTCAGGGCGTGGGGGAGCTCGAGAGACAACTCCACGCAGCTCTCTTCAGTCACAGGTGTTCCCTTCTCGGGGAAGTCCGGGAAGAAACTTCCCTGGCCTTGGGGAGGCAGCCTCTGTCACTGGGATACAATGCAAACCCCCCTAGCATTCCCTGGCACAGAGATAATAGGAAAACCCTCAGGGGATACGAGCTTAGGCTTTCCGTTAGAACCCACGCGCTGCCGACCGTTGGTGGAACCTCCCTACGCACAGGATTCCGCAAATATTCTCAGGGCGTGGGGGAGCTCGAGAGACAACTCCACGCAGCTCTCTTCAGTCACAGGTGTTCCCTGTTCGGGGAAGTCCTAGAAGTACCTTCCCTGACCTTGGGGAGGCACCCTCTGTCACTGGGATACCCTGCAAACCCCCCTAGCATTCCCTGGCACAGGGATATTAGGAAAATAGTCAGGGGAAACGAGATTACGCTTTCCGTTAGAACCCACGCGCTGCCGACCGTTGGTGGTACCTCCCTACGCACAGGATTCCGCAAATATTCTCAGGGCGTGGGGGAGCTCGAGAGACAACTCCACGCAGCTCTCTTCAGTCACAGGTGTTCCCTGTTCCGGGAAGTCCGAGAAGTACCTTCAAAGACCTTGGGGAGGCAGCCTCTGTCACTGGGATAACCTGCAAACGCCCCTAGCGTTCCCTGGCACAGAGATATTAGGAAAACCCTCAGGGGACACGAGCTTAGGCTTTCCGTTAGAACCCACGCGCTGCCGACCGTTGGTGGAACCTCCCCACGCTCAGTATTCAGGAACCATTGTCAGTGCGTGGGGGAGCTCGAGAGTCAACTCCACGCATCCCTTTTCAGTCACAGGTGTTCCCTGTTCGGGGAAGTCTGAGAAATACCTTCCCTGACTTTGGGGAGGCAGCCTCTGTCACTGGGATATCCTGCAAACCCCCATAACATTCCCTGGCAGAGAGATATTAGGAAAACCCTCAGGGGAGACGAGCTTAGGCTTTCAGTTAGAACCCACGCGCTGCCGACCGTTGTTGGAACCTCCCCACGCTCAGGATTCCGGAGCCATTGTCAGTGCGTGGGGGAGCTCGAGAGACAACTCCACGCAGCTCTCTTCAGTCACAGGTGTTCCCTGTACGGGGAAGTCCGAGAAATAACTTCCCTGACCTTGGGGAGGCAGCCTCTGTCACTGGGATATCCTACAAAACCACTTAGCATTCCCTGGCACTGAAACATTAGGAAAACCCTCAGGGGAAATGAGCTTAGGATTTCCGTTAGCACCCACGCTCAGACGACCGTTGGTGGATCCTCCCCACGCTCAGGATTCCGGAAACATTGTTAGTGCATGGGGGAGCTCGAGAGACAACTCCAAGCAGCTCTCTTCAGTCACAGGTGTTCCCTGTTCGGAGAAGTCCGAGAAATAACTTTCCTGACCTTGGGGAGGCCGCCTCTGTCACTGGGATAACCTGCAAAACCCCCTAGCATTCCCTGGCACAGAGATATTAGGAAAACCCTCAGGGGAGACGAGCTTAGTCTTTCCGTTAGAACCAACGCGCTGCCGAACTTTGGTGGAACCTCCCCACGCTCAGGAATCCGGAAAAATTTTCAGTGCGTGGGGGAGTACGAGAGACAACTCCACGCAGCTCTCTTCAGTCACAGGTGTTCCCTGTTCGGGGAAGTCCGAGAAATACCTTCCCTGACTTTGGGGAGGCAGCCTCTGTCACTGCGATATCCTGCAAACACCCCTAGCATTCCCTGGCACATAGACATTAGGAAAACCCTCAGGGGAGATGAGCTTAGGCATTCCGTTAGAACCCACGCGCTGCCGACCGTTGGTGGAACCTCCCCACCCTCAGGATTCCGGAACAATTGTCAGTGCGTGGGGGAGTTCAAGAAAAAACTCCACGAAGCTCTCTTCAGTCACAGGTGTTCCCTGTTGGGGAAGTCCGAGAAATACCTTCCCTGACCTTGTGGAGGCAGAATCTGTCACTGGGATATCCTGCAAACCCCCCTAGCATTCCCTGGCACAGAAAAATAAGGAAAACCCTCAGGGGAGGCGAGCTTAGGCTTTCCGTTAGAACCCACGCGCTGCCGACCGTTGGTGGAACCTCCCCACGCTCAGGATTCCGGAACCATTGTCAGTTCGTGGGGGAGCGCGAGAGACAAGTCCACGAAGCTCTCTTCAGTCACAGGTGTTCCCTGTTCGGGGAAGTCCGAGAAACAACTTCCCTGAACTTGGGGAGGCAGCCTCTGTCACTGGGATATCCTGCAAACCCCCCTAGCATTCCCTGGAACAGAGACATTAGGAAAACCCTCAGGGGATACGAGCTTAGGCTTTCCGTTAGAACCCACGCGCTGCCGACCGTTGCTTGAACCTCCCCACGCTCAGGATTCGGGAACCATTGTCATTGCGTGGGGGAGCTCGAGAGACAACTCCACGCAGCTCTCTTCAGTCACAGGTGTTCCCTGTTCGGGGAAGTCCGAGAAATACCTTCCCTGAACTTGGGGAGGCAGCCTCTGACACTGGGATATCCTGCAAACACCCCTAGCATTCCCAGGCACAGAGAAACTAGGAAAAATCTCAGGGGAGACGAGCTTAGTCTTTCCGTTAGAACCCACGCGCTGCCGACCGTTGGTGGATCCTCCCCACGCTCAGGATTCCGGAACCATTGTCAGTGCGTGGGGGAGCTCGAGAGACAACTCCACGCAGCTCTCTTCAGTCACAGGTGTTCCCTGTTCGGGGAAGTCCGAGAAAAAAATTTCCCTGACCTTGGGGTGGCAGCCTCTGTCACTGGAATATCCTGCAAACACCCCTAGCATTCCCTGGCACAGAGATATTAAGAAAACCCTCAGGGGAGACGAGCTTAGGCTTTCCGTTAGAACCCACGCGCTGCCGACATTTGGTGGAACCTCCCCACGCTCAGGATTCCGGAACCATTGTCAGTGAGTGGGGGAGCTCGAGGGACAACTCCACGAAGCTCTCTTAAGTCACAGGTGTTCCCTGTTTGGGGAAGTCCGAGAAATACCTTCCATGAACTTGGGGAGGCAGCCTCTGTCACTGGGATATCCTGCAAAACCCCCTAGCATTCCCTGGCACAGAGACATTAGGAAAACCCTCAGGGGAGACGAGCTTAGGCTTTCCGTTAGAACCCACGCGCTGCCGACCGTTGGTGGAACCTTCCCACGCTCAGGATTCCGGAAACAATGTCAGTGCGTGGGGGAGCTCGAGAGACAACTCCACGCAGCTCTCTTCAGTCACAGGTGTTCCCTGATCGGGGAAGTCCGAGAAATTCCTTCCCTGACCTTGGGGAGACAGCCTCTGTCACTGGGATATCCTGCATACACCCCTAGCATTCCCTGGCATAGAGACATTAGGAAAACCCTCAGGGGAGACGAGCTTAGGCTTTCCGTTAGAACCCACGCGCTGCCGACCGTTGGTGGAACCTCCCCACGCTCAGGATTCAGGAACCATTGTCAGTGCGTGGGGGATCTCGAGAGACAACTCCACGTATCCCTTTTCAGTCACAGGTGTTCCCTGATCGGGGAAGTCCGAGAAATAACTTCCCTGACCTTGGGGAGGCAGCCTCTGTCACTGGGATATCCTGCAAACCCCCCTAAATTACCTGGCACAGAGATATTATTAAAACCCTCAGGGGAGACGAGCTTAGGCTTTCCGTTAGAACCCACGCGCTGCCGACCGTTGGTGGAACCTCCCCACGCTCAGGATTCCGGAACCATTGTCAGTGCGTGGGGGAACTCGAGAGACAACTCCGCGCAGCTCTCTTCAGTCACAGGTGTTCCCTGTTCGAGGAAGTCCGAGAAATACATTCCCTGACTTTGGGGAGGCAGCCTCTGTCACTGGGATAACCTGCAAACGCCCCTAGCGTTCCCTGGCACAGAGAAATTAGGAAAACACTCAGGGGAGACGAGCTTAGGCTTTCCGTTAGAACCCACGCGCTGCCGACCGTTGGTGGAACCTCCCCACGCTCATGAATCCGGAACCATTGTCAGTGCATCGGGGAGATCGAGAGACAACTCCACGCATCTCTCTTCAGTCACAGGTGTTCCCTGTTCGGGGATGTCCGAGAAATTCCTTCCCTGAACTTGGGGAGGCAGCCTCTGTAACTGGGATATCCTGCAAACCCCCCTAGCATTCCCTGGCACAGAGACATTAGGAAAACCCTCAGGGGAGACGAGCTTAGGCTTTCCGTTAGAACCCATGCGCTGCCGACCGTTGGTGGAACCTCCCCACGCTCAGGATTCAGGAACCATTGTCAGTGCGTGGGGGAGTACGAGAGACAACTCCACGCATCCCTTTTCAGTCACAGGTGTTCCCTGTTCGGGGAAGTCCGAGAAATACCTTCCCGGACCTTGGGGAGGCAACCTCTGTCACTGGGATATCCTGCAAACCCCCCTAGCATTCCCTGGCACAGAGACATTAGGAAAAACCTCAGGGGAGTCGAGCTTAGTCTTTCCGTTAGAAACCACGCGCTACCGACCGTTGGTGGAACCTCCCCACGCTCAAGATTCCGGAACCAGTGTCAGTGCGTGGGGGAGCTCGAGAGACAACTCCACGCAGCTCTCTTCAGTCACAGGTGTTCCCTGTACGGGGAAGTCCGAGAAATATCTTCCCTGAACTTGGGGAGGCAGCCTCTGTCACTGGGATATCCTGCAAACCCCCCTAGCATTCCCTGGCACAGAGAAACTAGGAAAACACTCAGGGTAGACGAGCTTAGGCTGTCCGTTAGAACCCACGCGCTGCCGACAGTTGGTGGAACCTCCTCACGCTCAGGATTCCGGAAACATTGTCAGTGCGTGGGGGAGCTCGAGAGACAACTCCACGCATCTCTCTTCAGTCACAGGTGTTCCCTGTTCGGGGAAGTCCGAGAAATACCTTCCTTGACCTTGGGGAGGCAGCCTCTGTCACTGGGATATCCTGCAAACCCCCCAACATTCCCTGCACAGAGACACAAGGAAAACCCTCAGGGCAGACGAGCTTAGGCTTTCCGTTAGAACCCACGCACTGCCGACCGTTGGTGGAACCTCCCCACGCTCAGGATTCCGGAACCATTGTCAGGGCGTGGGGGAGCTCGAGAGACAACTCCACGCAGCTCTCTTCAATCACAGGTGTTCCCTGTTCGGGGAAGTCCGAGAAATACCTTCCCAGACCTTGGGGAGGTAGCCTCTGTCACTGGGATACCCTGCAAACACCCCTAGCATTCCCTGGCAAAGAGACATTAGGAAAACCCTCAGGGGAGACGAGCTTAGGCTTTCCGTTAGAACCCATGCGCTGCCGACCGTTGTTGGAACCTCCCCACGCTCAGGATTCCGTAACCATTGTCAGTGCGTGGGGGAGATTGAGAGACAACTCCACGCAGCTCTCTTCAGTCACAGGTGTTCCCTGCTCGGGGAAGTCCGAGAAGTACCTTCCCTGAACTTGGGGAGGCAGCCTCTGTCACTGGGATACCCTACAAACACCCCTAGCATTCCCTGGCACAGAGATATTAGGAAAACCCTCAGGGGAACGAGCTTAGGCTTTCCGTTAGAACCCACGCGCTGACGACCGTTGGTGGAACCTCCCCACGCTCAGGATTCCGGAACCATTGTCAGGGCGTGGGGTAGCTCGAGAGACAACTCCACGCAGCTCTCTTCAGTCACAGGTGTTCCCTGCTCGGGGAAGTCCGAGAAGTACTTTCCCTGACCTTGGGGAGGCAGCCTCTGTCACTGGGAAAACCTGCAAACCCCCCTAGCATTCCCTGGCACAGAGACATTAGGAAAAGCCTCAGGGGAGACGAGCATAGGCTTTCCGTTAGAACCCATGCGCTGCCGACCGTTGGTGGAACCTCCCCACGCTCAGGATTCCGGAACCATTGTCAGGGCGTGGGGGAGCACGAGAGACAACTCCACTCAGCTCTCTTGAATCACAGGTGTTCCCTGTTCGGGGAAGTCCGAGAAGTACATTCCCTGACCTTGGGGAGGCAGCCACTGTCACTGGGATAACCTGCAAAACCCCTAGCATTCCCTGGCACAGAGATATTAGGAAAACTCTCAGGGGGAACGAGCTTAGGCTTTCCGTTAGAAACCACGCGCTGCCGACCGTTGGTGGAACCTTCCCACGCTCAGGATTCCGGAAACATTGTCAGGGCGTGGGGGAGATCGAGAAACAACTACACGAAGCTCTCTTCAGTCACAGGTGTTCCCTGCGCGGGGAAGTCCGGGAAGTACCTTCCGCTGATCTTGGGGAGGCAGCCTCTGTCACTGGGATACCCTGCAAACCCCCCTAGAATTCCCTGGCACAGAGACATTAGGAAAACACTAAGGGGAGACGAGCTTAGGCTTTCCGTTAGAACCCACGCGCTGCCGACCGTTTGTGGAACCTCCCTACGCACAGGATTCCGGAAATATGGTCAGGGCGTGGGGGAGCTCGAGAGACAACTCCACGCAGCTCTCTTCAGTCACAGGTGTTCCCTGGTCCGGGAAGTCCGAGAAGAACTTTCCATGACCTTGGGGAGGCAGCCTCTGTCACTGGGATAACCTGCAAACCCCCCTAGCATTCCCTGGCACAGAGATAATAGGAAAACCCTCAGGGGATACGAGCTTAGACTTTCCGTTAGAACCCACGCGCTGCCGACCGTTGGTGGAACCTCCCTACGCACAGGATTCCGCAAATATTCTCAGGGCGTGGGGGAGCTCGAGAGACAACTCCACGCAGCTCTCTTCAGTCACAGGTGTTCCCTGTTCGGGGAAGTCCTAGAAGTACCTTCCCTGACCTTGGGGAGGCACCCTCTGTCACTGGGATACCCTGCAAACCCCCCTAGCATTCCCTGGCACAGGGATATTAGGAAAATAGTCAGGGGACACGAGATTACGCTTTCCGTTAGAACCCACGCGCTGCCGACCGTTGGTGGTACCTCCCTACGCACAGGATTCCGCAAATATTCTCAGGGCGTGGGGGAGCTCGAGAGACAACTCCACGCAGCTCTCTTCAGTCACAGGTGTTCCCTGTTCCGGGAAGTCCGAGAAGTACCTTCAATGACCTTGGGGAGGCAGCCTCTGTCACTGGGATAACCTGCAAACGCCCCTAGCGTTCCCTGGCACAGAGATATTAGGAAAACCCTCAGGGGACACGAGCTTAGGCTTTCCGTTAGAACCCACGCGCTGCCGACCGTTGGTGGAACCTCCCCACGCTCAGTATTCAGGAACCATTGTCAGTGCGTGGGGGAGCTCGAGAGACAACTCCACGCATCCCTTTTCAGTCACAGGTGTTCCCTGTTCGGGGAAGTCCGAGAAATACCTTCCCTGACCTTGGGGAGGCAGCCTCTGTCACTGGGATATCCTGCAAACCCCCATAACATTCCCTGGCAGAGAGATATTAGGAAAACCCTCAGGGGAAACGAGCTTAGGCTTTCAGTTAGAACCCACGCGCTGCCGACCGTTGGTGGAACCTCCCCACGCTCAGGATTCCGGAACCATTGTCAGTGCGTGGGGGAGCTCGAGAGACAACTCCACGCAGCTCTCTTCAGTCTCAGGTGTTCCCTGTTCGGGGAAGTCCGAGAAATACATTCCCTGACCTTGGGGAGGCAGCCTCTGTCACTGGGATATCCTGCAAACCCCCCGAGCATTCCCTGGCACAGAGACATTAGGAAAACCCTCAGGGGAGACGAGCTTAGGCTTTCCGTTAGAACACACGCGCTACCAACCGTTGGTGGAACCTCCCCACGCTCAAGATTCCGGAACCATTGTCAGTTAGTGGGGGAGCTCGAGAGACAACTCCACGCAGCTCTCTTCAGTCATATGTGTTCCCTGTTCGGGGAAGTCCGAGAAATAACTTCCCTGACCTTGGGGAACCAGCCTCTGTCACTGGGATATCCTTCAAACCCCCCTAGCCTTCCCTGGCACAGAGAAATTTGTAAAACCCTCAGGGGAGGCGAGCTTAGGCTTTCCGTTAGAACGCACGCGCTGCTGACCGTTGGTGGAACCTTCCCACGCTCAGGATTCCGGAAAGATTATCAGTGCGTGGGTGAGCACGATAGACAACTCCACGCAGCTCTCTTCAGTCACAGGTGTTCCCTGTTCGGGGAAGTGCGAGAAATACCTTCCCTGACTTTGGGGAGGCAGCCTCTGTCACTGGGATATCCTGCAAACCCCCCTAGCATTCCCTAGCACAGAGACACTAGGAAAACCCTCAGGGGAGACGAGCTTAGGCTTTCGGTTTGTACCCACGCGCTGCCGACCGTTGGTGGAACCTCCCCACGCTCAGGATTCCGGAACAATTGTCAGTGCGTGGGGGAGCTCGAGAGACAACTCCACGCATCTCTCTTCAGTCACAGGTGTTCCCTGTTCGGGGAAGTCCGAGAAATACATTCCCTGACCTTGGGGAGACAGCCTCTGTCACTGGGATAACCTGCAAACGCCCCTAGCGTTCCCTGGCACAGAGATATTAGGAAAACCCTCAGGGGAGACGAGCTTAGGCTTTCCGTTAGAACCCACGCGCTGCCGACCGTTGGTGGAACCTCCCCACGCTCAGGATTCCGTAACCATTGTCAGGGTGTGGGGGAGCTCGAGAGACAACTCCACGCAGCTCTCTTCAGTCACAGGTGTTCCCTGTTCGGGGAAGTACGGGAAGTACTTTCCCTGAACTTGGGAGGCAGCCTCTGTCACTGGGATATCTTGCAAACCCCCCTAGCATTCCCTGGCACAGAGACATTAGGAAAACCCTCAGGGGAGACGAGCTTAGGCTTTCCGTTAGAACCCACGCTCAGACGACCGTTGGTGGAACCTCCCCACGCTCAGGATTCCGGAAACATTGTCAGTGCGTGGGGGAGCTCGAGAGACAACTCCACGCAGCTCTCTTCAGTCACAGGTGTTCCCTGTTCGGGGAAGTCCGAGAAATACATTCCCTGACCTTGGGGAGACAGCCTCTGTCACTGGGATAACCTGCAAACGCCCCTAGCGTTCCCTGGCACAGAGATATTAGGAAAACCCTCAGGGGAGACGAGCTTAGGCTTTCCGTTAGAACCCACGCGCTGCCGACCGTTGGTGGAACCTCCCCACGCTCAGGATTCCGTAACCATTGTCAGGGTGTGGGGGAGCTCGAGAGACAACTCCACGCAGCTCTCTTCAGTCACAGGTGTTCCCTGTTCGGGGAAGTACGGGAAGTACTTTCCCTGAACTTGGGAGGCAGCCTCTGTCACTGGGATATCTTGCAAACCCCCCTAGCATTCCCTGGCACAGAGACATTAGGAAAACCCTCAGGGGAGACGAGCTTAGGCTTTCCGTTAGAACCCACGCTCAGACGACCGTTGGTGGAACCTCCCCACGCTCAGGATTCCGGAAACATTGTCAGTGCGTGGGGGAGCTCGAGAGACAACTCCACGCAGCTCTCTTCAGTCACAGGTGTTCCCTATTCGGGGAAGTCCGAGAAGTAAGTTCGCTGACCTTGGGGATGCAGCCTCTGTCACTGGGATACACTGCAAACCCCCCTAGCATTCCCTGGCACAGAGACATTAGGAAAACCCTCAGGGGAGACGAGCTTAGGCTTTCCGTTAGAACCCACGCGCTGCCGACCGTTGGTGGAACGTCCCCACGCTCAGGATTCCGGAGCCATTGTCAGGGCGTGGGGGGCTCGAGAGACAACTCCACGCAGCTCTCTTCAGTCACAGGTGTTCCCTGCTCGGGGAAGTCCGAGAAGTAACTTCCCTGACCTTGGGGAGGCAGCCTCTGTCACTGAGATATCCTGCAAACCCCCTAGCATTCCCTAGCACAGAGACATTAGGAAAACCCTCAGGGGAGACGAGCTTAGGCTTTGCGTTTGAACCCACGCGCTGCCGACCGTTGGTGGAACCTCACCACGCTCAGGATTCCAGGACCATTGTCAGTGCGTGGGGGAGCTCGAGAGACGACTCCACGCAGCTCTCTTCAGTCACAGGTGTTCCCTGTTCGGGGAAGTCCGAGAAATACATTCCCTGACCTTGGGGAGACAGCCTCTGTTACTGGGATATCCTGCAAACCCCCCTAGCATTCCCTGGCACAGAGACATTAGGAAAACCCTCAGGGGAGACGAGCATAGGCCTTCCGTTAGAACCGACGCGCTGCCGACAGTTGGTGGAACCTCCCCACGCTCAGGATTCCGTAACCATTGTCAGGGCGTGGGGGAGCACGAGAGACAACTCCACGCAGCTCTCTTCAGTCACAGGTGTTCCCTGTTCGGGGAAGTCCGAGAAATACCTTCCCTGACCTTGGGGAGGCAGCCTCTGTCACTGAGATAACCTGCAAACCACCCTAGCATTCCCTGGAACAGAGACATTAGGAAAACCCTCAGGGGAGACGAACATAAGCTTTCCGTTAGAACCCACGCGCTGCCGACCGTTGGTGGAACCTCCCCACGCTCAGTATTCCGGAACCATTGTCAGTGCGTGGGGGAGCTCGAGAGACAACTCCACGCAGCTCTCGTAGGTCACAGGTATTCCCTGTTCGGGGAACTCCGAGAAATAACTTCCATGACCTTGGGGAGTCAGCCTCTGTCACTGGGATATCCTGCAAACGCCCCTTGCATTCCCTGGCACAAAGACATTAGGAAAACCCTCAGGGGAGACGAGCTTAGGCTTTCCGTTAGAACCCACGCGCTGCTGACCGTTGGTGGAACCTCCCCACGCTCAGGATTCCGGAACCATTGTCAGTGCATGGGGGAGCTCGAGAGACAACTCCACGCAGCTCTCTTCAGTCACAGGTTTTCCCTGTTCGGGGAAGTCCGAGAAATACCTTCCCTGACATTGGGGAGGCAGCCTCTGTCACTGGGATATCCTGCAAACCCCCCTAGCATTCCCTTGCACAGAGACATTAGGAAAACCCTCAGGGGAGACGAGCTTAGGCTTTCCTTTAGAACCCACGCGCTGCCGACCGTTGGTGGAACCTCCGCACGCTCAGGATTCCGGAACAATTGTCAGTGCGTGAGGGATCTCGAGAGACAACTCCACGCAGTCTCGTCAGTCACAGGTGTTCCCTGTTCGGGGAAGTCCAAGAAATACCTTCCCTTACCTTGGGGAGGCAGCCTCTGTCACTGGAATATCCTGCAAACCCCCCCTAGCATTCCCTGGCACAGAGACATTAGGAAAACACTCAAGGGAGTCGAGCTTAGGCTTTCCGTTAGAACCAACACGCTGACGACCGTTGTTGGAACCTCCCCACGCTCAGGATTCCGTAACCATTGTCAGTGCGTGGGGGAGCCCGAGAGACAACTCCACGCAGCTCTCGTCAGTCACAGGTGTTCCCTGTTCGGGGAAGTCCGAAAAATACCTTCCATGACTTTGGGGAGGCAGCCTCTGTCACTGGGATATCCTGCAAACCCCCCTAGCATTCCCTGGCACAGAGACATTAGGAAAACCCTCAGGGGAGACGAGCTTAGTCTTTCCTTTAGAACCCACGCGCTGCCGACCGTTGGTGGAACCTCCGCACGCTCAGGATTCCGGAACAATTGTCATTGCGTGGGGGATCTCGAGAGTCAACTCCACGCAGCTCTCGTCAGTCACAGGTGTTCCCTGTTCGGGGAAGTCCGAGAAATACTTTCCCTGACCTTGGGGAGGCAGCCTCTGTCACTGGGATATCCTGCAAACCCCCCCTAGCATTCTCTGGCACATAGACATTAGGAAAACCCTCAGGGGAGACGAGCTTAGGCTTTCCTTTAGAACCCACGCGCTGCCGACCGTTGTTGGAACCTCCCCACGCTCAGGATTCCGTAACCATTGTCAGTGCGTGGGGGAGATTGAGAGACAACTCCACGCAGCTCTCTTCAGTCACAGGTGTTCCCTGTTCTGGGAAGTCCGAGAAATACATTCCCTGAACTTGGGGAGGCAGTCTCTGACACTGGGTTATCTTGCAAAACCCCCTAGCATTCCCTGGCACAGAGACATAAGGAAAAATTTCAGGGGAGACGAGCTTAGGCTTTCCGTTAGAACTCACGCGCTGCCGACCGTTGGTGGAACCTCCCCACGCTCAGGATTCCGTAACCATTGTCAGTGCGTGGGGGAGATTGAGAGACAACTCCACGCAGCTCTCTTCAGTCACAGGTGTTCCCTGTTCGGGGAAGTCCGAGAAAGACCTTCCCTGACCTTGGGGAGGCAGCCTCTGTCACTGGGATATCCTGCAAAAACCCATAGCATTCCCTGGCACAGAGACATTAGGAAAACACTCAGGGGAGACGAGCTTAGGCTTTCCGTTAGAACCCACGCGCTGACGACCGTTGGTGAAACCTCCCCACGCTCAGGATTCCGGAACAAATGTCAGTGCGTGGGGGAGCTCGAGAGGCAAATCTACGCAGCTCTCGTCAGTCACAGGTGTTCCCTGTTCGGGGAAGTCCGAGAAATACCTTCCCTGACCTTGGGGAGGCAGCCTCTGTAACTGGGATATCCTGCAAACCCCCCTAGCATTCCCTGGCACAGAGACATTAGGAAAACCCTCAGGGGATACGAGCTTATGCTTTCCGTTAGAACCCACGTGCTACCGACCGTTGGTGGAACCTCCCCACGCTCAGGATTCCGGAAAAATTGTCAGTGCGTGGGGGAGCTCGAGAGACACCTCTACGCATATCTCGTCAGTCACAGGTGTTCCCTGTTCGGGGAAGTCCGAGAAATACCTTCCCTGAATTTGGGGAGGCAGCCTCTTTCACTGGGATATCCTGCAAACACCCCTAGAATTCCCTGGCACAGAGACATTAGGAAAACCCTCAGGGGAGACGAGCTTAGGCTTTCCGTTAGAACCCATGCACTGCCGACCGTTGGTGGAACCTCCCCACGCTCAGGATTCCGGAACCATTGTCAGGGCGTGGGGGAGCACGAGAGACAACTCCACGCAGCTCTCTTCAGTCACAGGTGTTCCCTGTTCGGGGAAGTCCGAGAAATACCTTCCCTGACCTTAGAGAGGCAGCCTCTGACACTGGGATATCCTGCAAACCCCCCTAGCATTCCCTGGCACAGAGACATTAGGAAAACCCTCAGGGGAGACGAGCTTAGGCTTTCCGTTAGAACCCACGCGCTGCCGACCGTTGGTGGAACCTCCCCACGCTCAGGATTCCGGAACCATTGTCAGTGCGTGGGGGAGCTCGAGAGACAACTTCACGCAGCTCTCGTAGGTCACAGGTATTCCCTGTTCGGGGAACTCCGAGAAATAACTTCCATGACCTTGGGGAGGCAGCCTCTGTCACTGGGATATCCTGCAAACCGCCCTAGCATTCCCTGGCACAGAGGCATTAAGAAAACCCACAGGGGAGATGAGCTAAGGCTTTACGTTAGAACCCACGCGCTGTCGACCGTTGGTGGAACCTCCACACGCTCAGGATTCCGGAACCATTGTCAGTGCGTGGGGGACCTCGAGAGACAACTCCACGCAGCTCTCGTCAGTCAAAGGTGTTCCCTGTTCGGGGAAGTCCGAGAAATACCTTCCCTGACCATGGGGAGGCAGCCTCTGTCACTGGGATATCCTGCAAACCCCCCTAGCATTCTCTGGCACAGAGACATTAGTAAAACCCTCAGGGGAGACGAGCTTAGGCTTTCCGTTAGAACCCAAGCGCTGCCGACCGTTGGTGGAACCTCCCCACGCTCAGGATTCCGGAACCATTGTCAGTGCGTGGGGGAGCTCGAGAGACAACTCCACGCAGCTCTCTTCAGTCACAGGTGTTCCCTGTTCGGGGAAGTCAGAGAAATATCTTCCCTGACCTTGGGGAGGCAGCCTCTGTCACTGGAATATCCTGCAAACCCCCCTAGCATTCCCTGGCACAGAGACATTAGGAAAACCCTCAGGGGAGACGAGCTTAGGCTTTCCGTTAGAACCCACGCGCTGCCGACCGTTGGTGGAACCTCCCCACGCTCAGGATTCCGGAACCATTGTCAGTGCGTGGGGGAGTTCGAGAGACAACTCCAAGAAGCTCTCTTCAGTCACAGGTGTTCCCTGTTCGGGGAAGTCCGAGAAATACCTTTCCTGAACTTGGGGAGGCAGCCTCTGTCACTGGGATATCCGGCAAACACCCCCAGCATTCCCTGGCACAGAAACATTAGGAAAACCCACAGGGGAGACGAGCTTAGGCTTTCCGTTGAACCCACGCGCTGCCGACCGTTGGTGGAATCTCCCCACGCTCAGGGTTCCGGAACCATTGTCAGTGCGTGGGGGAGCTCGAGAGACAACTCCACGCAGCTCTCTTCAGTCACAGGTGTTCCCTGTTCGGGGAAGTCCGAGAAATACCTTCCCTGACCTTGGAGAGGCTGCCTCTGTCACTGGGATATCCTGCAAACCCCCCTAGCATTCCCTGGCACAGAGACATTAGGAAGACCCTCAGGGGAGACGAGCTTATGCTTTCCGTTAGAACAAACGCGCTGCCGACCGTTGGTGGAACCTCCCTACGCTCAGGATTCCGGAACCATTGTCAGTGCGTGGGGGAGCTCGAGAGACAACTCTACGCAGATCTCGTCAGTCACAGGTGTTCCCTGTTCGGGGAAGTCCGAGAAATACCTTCCCTGACCTTGGGGAGGCAGCCTCTTTCACTGGGATATCCTGCAAACACCCCTAGCATTCCCTGGCACAGAGACATTAGGAAAACCCTCAGGGGAGACGAGCGTAGGCTTTCCGTTAGAACCCACGCGCTGTCGACCGTTGGTGGAACCTCCCCACGCTCAGGATTCCGGAACAATTGTCAGTGCGTGGGGGAGCTCGAGAGAAAACTCCACGCAGCTCTCTTCAGTCACAGGTGTTCCCTGTTCGGGGAAGTGCGAGAAATACCTTCCCTGACCTTGGAGAGGCAGCCTCTGTCACTGGGATATCCTGCAAACCCCCTAGCATTCCCTGGCACAGAGACATTAGGAAAACCCTCAGGGGAGACGAGCTTAGGCTTTCCGTTTGAACCCACGCGCTGCCGACCGTTGGTGGAACCTCCCCACGTTCAGAATTCCGGAACCATTGTCAGTGCGTGGGGGAGCTCGAGAGACAACTCCACGAAGCTCTCTTAAGTCACAGGTGTTCCCTGTTCGGGGAAGTCCGAGAAATACCTTCCCTGACTTTGGGGAGGCAGCCTCTGTTACTGGGATATCCTGCAAACCCCCCTAGCATTCCCTGGCACAGAGATATTAGGAAAACCCACAGGGGAGACGAGCTTAGGCTTTCCGTTAGAACCCACGCACTGACGACCGTTGGTGGAACCTCCCCACGCTCAGGATTCCGGAAAAATTGTCAGTGCGTGGGGGAACACGAGAGAAAACTCTACGCAGCTCTCGTCAGTCACAGGTGTTCCCTGTTCGGGGAAGTCCGAGAAATACCTTCCCTGACCTTGGGGAGGCAGCCTCTGTCACTGGGATATCCTGCAAACCCATCTAGCATTCCCTGGCACAGAGACATTAGGAAAACACTCAGGGGAGACGAGCTTAGGCTTTCCGTTAGAACCCACGCGCTGCCGACTGTTGGTGGAACCTCCCCACGCTCAGGATTCCGGAACCATTGTCAGTGCGTGGGGGAGATCGAGAGACAACTCCACGCAGCTCTCTTCAGTCACAGGTGTTCCCTGTTCGGGGAAGTCCGAGAAATACCTTCCCTGACCTTGGGGAGGCAGCCTCTGTCACTGTGATATCCTGCAAACACCCCTAGCATTCCCTGGCACAGAGACATTAGGAAAACCCTCAGGGGAGACGAGCTAAAGCTTTCAGTTAGAACCCACGCGCTGCCGACCGTTGGTGGAACCTCCCCAAGCTCAGGATTCCGGAAAAATTGTCAGTGCGTGGGGGAGCTCGAGAGACAACTCCACGCAGCTCTCTTCAATCACAGGTGTTCCCTGTTCGGGGAAGTCCGAGAAATACATTCCCTGACCTAGGGGAGGCAGCCTCCTTTTCTGGGATATCCTGCAAACCCCCTTAGCATTCCCTAGCACAGAGATATTAGGAAAAACATCAGGGGAGAGGAGCTTAGGCTTTCCGTTAGAACCCACGTGCTGACGACCGTTGGTGGAACCTCCCCACGCTCAGGATTCCGGAACCATTGTCAGTGCGTGGGGGATTTCGAGAGAAAATTCTACGCAGCTCTCGTCAGTCACAGGTGTTCCCTGTTCGGGGAAGTCCGAGAAATACCTTCCCTGATCTTGGGGAGGCAGCCTCTGACACTGGGATATCCTGCAAACACCCCTAGCATTCCCTGACACAGAGACATTAGGAAAACCCTCAGCGGAGACGAGCTTAGGCTTTCCGTTATAACCCACGCGCTGCCGACCGTTGGTGGAACCTCCCCACGCTCAGGATTCCGGAACCATTGTCAGTGCGTGGGGGAGCTCGAGAGACAACTCCACGAAGCTCTCTTAAGTCACAGGTGTTCCCTGTTCGGGGAAGTCCGAGAAATAACTTCCCTGATCGTGGAGAGGCAGCCTCCTTCACTGGGATATCGTGCAAACCCCCCTAGAATTCCCTGGCACAGAGAAATTTAGAAAACCCTCAGGGGAGACGAGGTTAGGCTTTCCGTTAGAACCCACGTGCTGCCGACCATTGGTGGAACCTCCCCACGCTCAGGATTCCGGAACCATTTTCAGTGTGTGGGGGTGATCGAGAAACAACTCCACGCAGCTCTCTTCAGTCACAGGTGTTCCCTGTTCGCGGAAGTCCGAGAAAACTTCCCTGACCTTGGGGAGGCAGCCTCTGTCACTGGGATATCCTGCAAACAACCCTAGCATTCCCTGGCACAGAGACATTAGGAAAACCCTCAGGGGAGACGAGCTTAGGCATTCCGTTAGAACCCACGCGCTGCCGACCGTTGGTGGAAACTCCCCACGCTCAGGATTCCGGAATCATTGTCAGTGCGTGGGGGAGCTCGAGAGACAACTCCACGAAGCTCTCAACAGTCACAGGTGTTCCCTGTTCGGGGAAGTCCGAGAAATAACTTCCCGGAACTTGGGGAGGCAGCCTCTTTCACTGGGATATCCTGCAAACACCCCTAGCATTCCCTGGCACAGAGACATTAGGAAAAACTTCAGGGGAGACGACCTTATGCATTCCGTTAGAACCTACGCGCTGCCGACCGTTGGTGGAAACTCCCCACGCTCAGGATTCCGGAACCATTGTCAGTGTGTGGGGGAGCTCGAGAGACAACTCCACGCAGCTCATTCAGTCACAGGTGTTCCCTGTTCGGGGAAGTCCGAGAAATATCTTCCCTTACCTTGGGTAGGCAGCCTCTGTCACTGGGATATCCTGCAATCCCCCCTACCATTCTCTGGCACAGAGACATTAGGAAAATCATCAGGGTAACGAGCTTAGGCTTTCCGTTAGAAACCACGCGCTGCCGACCGTTGATTGAACCTCCCCACGCTCAGGATTCCGGAACCATTGTCAGTGCGTGGGGGAGCTCGATAGACAACTCCACGCAGCTCTCTTCTGTCACAGGTGTTCCCTGTTCGGGGAAGTACGGGAAATAACTTCCCTGAACTTGGGGAGGCAGACTCTGTCACTGGGATATCCTGCAAACCCCCCTAGCATTCCCTGGCACAGAGACATTAGGAAAACACTCAGGGAAGCCGAGCTTAGTCTTTCCGTTAGAACCCACGTGCTGACGACCGTTGGTGGAACGTCCCCACACTCAGGAATCCGGAAACATTGTCAGTGCGTGGGGGAGCTCGAGAGACAACTCCACGCAGCTCTCTTCAGTCACAGGAGTTCCCTGTTCGGGGAAGTCCGAGAAATAACTTCCCTGAACTTGGGGAGGCAGCCTCTGTCACTGGGATATCCTGCAAACACCCCTAGCATTCCCTGGCACAGAGAATTTAGGAAAACCCTCAGGGGAGACGAGCTTATGCATTCCGTTAGAACCCACTCGCTGCCGACCGTTGGTGGAACCTCCCCACGCTCAGGATTCCGGAACCATTGTCAGTGCGTGGGGGAGCACGAGAGACAACTCCACGCAGCTCTCTTCAGTCACATTTGTTCCCTGTTCGGGGAAGTCCGAGAAATACCTTCCCTGACCTTGGGGAGGCAGCCTCTGTCACTGGGATATCCTGCAAATCCCCTTAGCATTCCCTGGCACAGAGACATTAAGAAAATCCTCAGGGGAGACGAGTTTAGGTTTTCCGTAAGGACCCACGTGCTGCCGACCGTTGGTGGAACCTCCCCACGCTCAGGATTCCGGAAATATTGTCAGTGCGTGGGGGAGCTCGAGAGACAAATCCACGAAGCTCTCTTCAGTCACAGGTGTTCCCTGTTCGGGGAAGTACGAGAAATACCTTCCCTGACCTTGGGGAGGCAGCCTCTGTCACTGGGATATCCTGCAAACCCCCCTAGCATTCCCTGGCACAGAGATATTAGGAAAACCCTCAGGGGAGACGAGCTTAGGCTTTCCGTTAGAACCCACGCGCTGCCGACCGTTGGTGGAACCTCCCCACGCTCAGGATTCCGGAACCATTTTCAGTGCGTGGGGGAGTTCGAGAGACAACTCCACGCAGCTCTCTTCAGTCACAGGTGTTCCCTGTTCGGGGAAGTTCGAGAAATACCTTCCCTGATCTTGGGGAGGCAGCCTCTGTCACTGGGATATCCTGCAAACACCCGTAGCATTCCCTGGCACAGAGACATTAGGAAAACCCTCAGGGGAGACGAGCTTAGGCTTTCCGTTAGAACCCACGCGCTGCCGACCGTTGGTGGAACCTCCCCACGCTCAGGATTCCAGAAACATTGTCAGTGCGTGGGGGAGTTCGAGAGACAACTCCACGCAGCTGTCTTCATTCAAAGTTGTTCCCTGTTCGGGGAAGTACGAGAAATACCTTCCCTGACCTTGGGGAGTCAGCCTCTGTCACTGGGATATCCTGCAAATACCCCTAGCATTCCCTGGCACAGAGATATTAGGAAAACCCTCAGGGGAGACGAGCTTAGGCTTTCCGTTAGAACCCACGCGCTGCCGTCCGTTGGTGGAACCTCCCCACTCTCAGGATTCCGGAACCATTGTCACTGGGTGGGGGAGCTAGAGAGACAACTCCACGCAGCTCTCTTCAGTCACAGGTGTTTCCTGTTCGGGGAAGTCCGAGAAAAACCTTCCCTGAACTTGGGGAGGCAGCCTCTGTCTCTGGGTTATCCTGCAAACCCCCCTAGCATTCCCTGGCACAGAGACATTAGGAAAACCCTCAGGGGAGACGAGCTTAGGCATTCCGTTAGAACCCACGCGCTGCCGACCGTTGGTGGGATCTCCCCACGCTCAGGATTCCGGAACAATTGCCAGTGTGTTGCGGAGCTCGAGAGACAACTCCACGAAGCTCTCTACAGTCACAGGTGTTCCCTGTTCGGGGAAGTCCGAGAAATACCTTCCCTGACCTTGGGGAGGCAGCCTCTGTCACTGGGATAACCTGCAAACCCCCCTAGCATTCAATGGCACATAGACATTAGGAAAAACCTCAGGGGAGACGACCTTATGCATTCCGTTAGAACCCACGCGCTGCCGACCGTTGGTGGAAACTCCCCACGCTCAGGATTCCGGAACCATTATCAGTGCGTTGGGGAGCTCGAGAGACAACTCCACGCAGCTCTCTTCAGTCACAGGTGTTCCCTGTTCGTGGAAGTCCGAGAAATAACTTCCCTGACCTTGGGGAGGCAGCCTCTGTCACTGGGATATCCTGCAAACCCCCCTAGCATTCCCTGGCACAGAGACATTAGGAAAACCCTCAGGGTAATGAGCTTAGGCTTTCCGTTAGAACCCACGCGCTGCCGACCGTAGGTGGAACCTCCCCACGCTCAGGATTCCGGAACCATTGTCAGTGCGTGCGGGAGTTCGAGAGACAACTCCACGGAGCTCTCTTCTCTCACAGGTGTTCCCTGTGCGTGGAAGTCCGGAAAATAACTTCCCTGACCTTGGGGAGGCAGCCTCTGTCACTGGGATATCCTGCAAACACCCCTAGCATTCCCTGGCACAGAGACATTAGGAAAATCCTCAGGGGAGACGAGCTTAGGCTTTCCGTTAGAACCCACGCTCTGTCGACCGTTGGTGGAACCTCCCCACGCTCAGGATTCCAGAATCATAGTCAGAGCGTGGGGGAGCTCGAGAGACAACTCCACGCAGCTCTCTTCAGTCACAGGTGTTCCCTGTTCGGGGAAGTCCGAGAAATACCTTCCCTGACCTTGGGGAAGCAGCCTATGTAACTGGGATATCCTGCAAACGCCCCTAGCATTCCCTGGCACAGAGACATTAGGAAAAGCCTCAGGGGAGACGAGCTTAGGCTTTCCGTTAGAACCCACGTGCTGCCGACCGTTGGTGGAACCTCCCCACTCTCAGGATTCCGGAACAATTTTCAGTGGGTGGGGGAGCTCGAGAGACAACTCTACGCAGCTCTCGTCAGTCACAGGAGTTCCCTGTACGGGGACGTACGAGAAATACCTTCCCTGACCTTGGGGAGGCAGCCTCTGTCTCTGGGATATCCTGCAAACACCCCTAGCATACCCTGGCACAGAGACATTAGGAAAAACCTCAGGGGAGACAAGCTTAGGCTTTCCGTTAGAACCCACGCGCTGCCGACCGTTGGTGGAACCTCCCCACGCTCAGGATTCCGGAAACATTGTCAGTGCGTGGGGGAGCTCGAGAGACAACTCCACGCAGCTCTCTTCAGTCACAGGTGTTCCCTGTTCCGGGAGTCCGAGAAATACCTTCCCTGACCTTGGAAAGGCAGCCTCTGTCACTGGGATATCCTGCAAACCCCCCTAGCATTCCCTGGCACAGAGATATTAGGAAAACCCTCAGGGGAAACGAGCTTAGGCTTTCCGTTAGAACCCACGCGCTGCCGACAGTTGGTGGAACCTCCCCACGCTCAGGATTCCGGAACCATTGTCAGGGTGTGCGGGAGCCCAAGAGACAACTCCACGCAGCTCTCTTCAGTCACAGGTGTTCCCTGTTCGGGGAAGTCCGAGAAATACCTTCCCTTAACTTGGGGAGGCAGCCTCTGTCACTGGGATATCCTGTAAACCCCCCTAGCATTCCCTGGCACGGAGACATTAGGAAAAACCTCAGGGGAGACGAGCTTAGTCTTTCCTTTAGAACCCACGCGCTACCGACCTTTGGTGGAACCTCCTCACGCTCAAGATTCCGGAATCATTGTCAGTGAGTGGGGGAGCTCGAGAGACAACTCCACGCAGCTCTCTTCAGTCATATGTGTTCCCTGTTCGGGGAAGTCCGAGAAATAACTTCCCTGACCTTGTGGAGCCAGCCTCTGTCACTGGGATATCCTGCAAACCCCCCTAGCATTCCCTGGCAGAGAGACATTAGGAAAACCCTAAGGGGAGACGAGCTTAGGCTTTCCGTTAGACCCCACGCGCTGCCGACCGTTGGTGGAACCTCCCCACGCTCAGGATTCCGGAAACATTGTCAGTGCGTGGGTGAGCACGAGAGACAACTACACGAAGCTCTCTTCAGTCACAGGTGTTCCCTGTTCGGGGAAGTCCGAGAAATACCTTCCCTGACTTTGGGGAGGCAGCCTCTGTCACTGGGATATCCTGCAAACCCCCCTAGCTTTCGCTGGCACAGAGACATTAGGAAAAACCTCAGGGGAGACGAGCTTAGGCTTTCCGTTAGAACCCACGCGCTGCCGACCGTTGGTGGAACCTCCCCACGCTAAGGATTCCGGAACCATTGTCAGGGCGTGGGGGAGCTCGAGAAACAACTCCACGCAGCTCTCTTCAGTCACATGTGTTCCCTGTTCGGGGAAGTCCGAGAAATACCTTCCCTGACTTTGGGGAGGCAGCCTCTGTCACTGGGATATCCTGCAAACCCCCCTAGCTTTCGCTGGCACAGAGACATTAGGAAAAACCTCAGGGGAGATGAGCTTAGGCTTTCCGTTAGACCCCACGCGCTGCCGACAGTTGGTGGAACCTCCCCACGCTCAGGATTCCGGAAACATTGTCAGGGCGTGGGGGAGCTCGAAAGACAACTCCACGCAGCCCTCTTCAGTCACAGGTATTCCATGCTCGGCGAATTCCGAGACGTATCTTCCCTGAACTTGGGGAGGCAGCCTCTGTCACTGGGATACCCTGCAAACCCCCCTAGCATTCCCTGGAACAGAGATATTAGGAAAACCCTCAGGGGAGACGAGCTTAGGCTTTCCGTTAGAACCCACGCGCTGCCGACCGTTGGTGGAACCTCCCCACGCTCAGGATTCCGGAACCATTGTCAGGGCGTGGGGGAGCACGAGAGAAAACTCCACGAAGCTCTCTTCAGTCACAGGAGTTCCCTGCTCGGGGAAGTATGAGAAAAAACTTCCCTGAACTTGGGGAGTCAGCCACTGTCACTGGGATACCCTGCAAACACCCCTAGCATTCCCTGGCACAGAGATATTAGGAAAACCATCAGGGGAGACGAGCTTAGGCTTTCCTTTAGAACCCACGCACTGCCGACAGTTGGTGGAACCTCCCCACGCACAGGATTCCGGAAACATTGTCAGGGCGTGTTGGAGCTCGAGTGACAACTCCACGCAGCTCTCGTCATTCACAGGTGTTCCCTGTTCGGGGAACTCCGAGAAATAACTTCCCTGACCTTGGGGAGGCAGCCTCTGTCACTGGGATATCCTGCAAACACCCCTAGCATTCCCTGGCACAGAGACATTAGGAAAACCCTCAGGGGAGACGAGCTTAGGCTTTCCATTAAAACCCACGCGCTGCCGACCGTTGGTGGAACGTCCCCACGCTCAGGATTCCGGAAACATTGTCAGGGCGTGTGGGAGCTCGAGAGACAACTCCACGCAGATCTCGTCAGTCACAGGTGTTCCCTGTTCGGGGAAGTCCGAGAAATACCTTCCCTGACCTTGGGGAGGCAGCCTCTGTCACTGGGATATCCTGCAAACACCCCTAGCATTCCCTGGCACAGAGACATTAGGAAAACCCTCAGGGGAGACGAGCTTAGTCTTTCCGTTAGAACCCACGCGCTGCCGACCGTTGGTGGAACCTCCCCACGCTCAGGATTCCGGAACCATTGTCAGTGCGTGGGGGAGCTCGAGAGACATCTCCACGCAGCTCTCTTCAGTCACAGGTGTTCCCTGTTCGGGGAAGTCCGAGAAATACCTTCCATGACCTTGGGGAGTCACCCTCTGACACTGGGATACCCTGCAAACCCCCCAAGCATTCCCTGGCACAGAGACATTAGAAAAACAGTCAGGGGACACGAGCTTAGGCTTTCCGTTAGAACCCACGCGCTGCCGACCGTTGGTGGAACCTCCCTACGCACAGGATTCCGGAAATATTGTCAGGGCGTGGGGGAGCTTGAGAGACAACTCCACGTAGCTCTCTTCAGTCACAGGTGTTCCCTGTTCGGGGAAGTCCGAGAAGTACCTTCCATGACCTTGGGGAGGCAGCCTCTGTCACTGGGATATCCTGCAAACCCCCCTAACATTCCCTGGCACAGAGACATTAGGAAAACCCTCAGGGGAGACGAGCTTAGGCTTTCCGTTAGAACCCACCCGCTGCCGACCGTTGGTGGATCCTCCCCACGCTCAGGATTCCGGTACAATTGTCAGTGCGTGGGGGAGCTCGAGAGACAACTCCACGCAGCTCTCTTCAGTCACAGGTGTTCCCTGTTTGGGGAAGTCCGAGAAATACCTTCCCTGAACTTGGGGAGGCAGCCTCTGTCTCTGGGATATCCTGCAAACCCTTAGCAATCCCTGGCACAGAGACATTAGGAAAACCCTCAAGGGAGACGAGCGTAGGCTTTCCGTTAGAACCCACACGCTGACGACCGTTGGTGGAACCTCCCCACGCTCAGGATTCCGGAACAATTGTCAGTGCATCGGGGAGCTCGAGAGACAACTCCACGCATCTCTCTTCAGTCACAGGTGTTCCCTGTTCGGGGAAGTCTGAGAAATTCCTTCCCTGACCTTGGGGAGGCAGCCTCTGTCACTGGGATATCCTGCAAACCGCCCAAGCATTCCCTGGCACAGAGACATTAGGAAAACCCTCAGGGGAGACGAGCTTAGGCTTTCCGTTAAAACCCACGCACTGCCGACCGTTGGTGGAACGTCCCCACGCTCAGGATTCCGGAATCATTGTCAGTGCGTGTGGGAGCTCGAGAGACAACTCCACGCAGCTCTCGTCAGTCACAGGTGTTCCCTGTTCGGGGAAGTCCGAGAAATACCTTCCCTGACTTTGGGGATGCAGCATCTGTCACTGGGATATCCTGCAAACACCCCTAGCATTCCCTGGCACAGAGACATTAGGAAAACCCTCAGGGGAGACGAGCTTAGGCTTTCCGTTAGAACCCACGCGCTGCCGACCGTTGGTGGAACCTCCCCACGCTCAGGATTCCGGAACCATTGTCAGTGCGTGGGGGAGCTCGAGAGACATCTCCACGCAGCTCACTTCAGTCACAGGTGTTCCCTGTTCGGGGAAGTCCGAGAAGTACCTTCCCTGACCTTGGGGAGTCACCCTCTGCCACTGGGATACCCTGCAATGCCCCCAAGCATTCCCTGGCACAGAGACATTAGAAAAACAGTCAGGGGACACGAGCTTAGGCTTTCCGTTAGAACCCACGCGCTGCCGACCGTTGGTGGAACCTCCCTACGCACAGGATTCCGGAAATATTGTCAGGGCGTGGGGGAGCTTGTGAGACAACTCCACGTAGCTCTCTTCAGTCACAGGTGTTCCCTGTTCGGGGAAGTCCGAGAAGTACCTTCCATGACCTTGGGGAGGCAGCCTCTGTCACTGGGATATCCTGCAAACCACCCTAACATTCCCTGGCACAGAGACATTAGGAAAACCCTCAGGGGAGACGAGCTTAGGCTTTCCGTTAGAACCCACCCGCTGCCGACCGTTGGTGGATCCTCCCCACGCTCAGGATTCCGGTACAATTGTCAGTGCGTGGGGGAGCTCGAGAGACAACTCCACGCAGCTCTCTTCAGTCACAGGTGTTCCCTGTTTTGGGAAGTATGAGAAATACCTTCCCTGAACTTGGGGAGGCAGCCTCTGTCTCTGGGATATCCTGCAAATCCCCTAGCAATCCCTGACACAGAGACATTAGGAAAACCCTCAAGGGAGACGAGCGTAGGCTTTCCGTTAGAACCCATTGGCTGACGACCGTTGGTGGAACCTCCCCACGCTCAGGATTCCGGAACAATTGTCAGTGCATCGGGGAGCTCGAGAGACAACTCCACGCATCTCTCTTCAGTCACAGGTGTTCCCTGTTCGGGGAAGTCTGAGAAATTCCTTCCCTGACCTTGGGGAGGCAGCCTCTGTCACTGGGATATCCTGCAAAACCCCCTAGAATACCCTAGCACAGAGACATTAGGAAAACCCTCAGGGGAGACGAGCTTAGGCTTTCCGTTAGAACCCAAGCGCTGCCGACCGTTGGTGGAACCTCCCCACGCTCAGGATTCCGGAACCATTGTCAGTGCGTGGGGGAGCTTGAGAGACAACTCCACGCAGATCTCTTCAGTCACAGGTGTTCCCTGTTCGGAGAAGTACGAGAAATAGCTTCCCTGACCTTGGGGAGGCAGCCTCTGTCACTGGGATATCCTGCAAACCCCCCTAGAATTCCCTGGCACAGAGACATTAGGAAAACCCTCAGGGGAGACGAGCTTAGGCTTTCCGTTAGAACCGAAGCGCTGCCGACCGTTGGTGGAACCTCCCCACGCTCAGGATTCCGGAACCATTGTCAGTGCGTGGAGGAGCTCGAGAGACAACTCCACTCAGCTCTCTTCAGCCTCAGGTGTTCCCTGTTCGGGGAAGTCCGTGAAATACCTTCCCTGATCTTGGGGAGGCAGCCTCTGTCACTGGGAGATCCTGAAAACCCCCCTAGCATTCCCTGGCACAGAGACATTAGGAAAACCCTCAGGGGAGACGAGCTTAGGCTTTCCGTTAGAACCCACGCGCTGCCGACCGTTGGTGGAACCTCCCCACGCTCAGGATTCCGCAACCATTGTCAGTGCGTGGGGGAGCTCGAGAGACATCTCCACGCAGCTCTCTTCAGTCACAGGTGTTCCCTGTTCGGGGAAGTACGAGAAATAACTTCCCTGACCTTGGGGAAGCAGCCTCTGTCACTGGGATATCCTGCAAACCCCCCTAGCATTCCCTGGCACAGAGAAATTAGGAAAACCCTCAGGGGATACGAGCTTAGGCTTTCCGTTAGAACCCACGCGCTGCCGACCGTTGGTGGAACCTCCCCACGTTCAGGATTCCGGAAACATTGTCAGTGGGTGGGGGAGCTAGAGAGACAACTCCATGCAGCTCTCTTCATTCACAGGTGTTTCCTGTTCGGGGAAGTCCGAGAAATAACTTCCCTGACCTTGGGGAAGCAGCCTCTGTCACTGGGATATCCTGCAAACCCTTAGCAATCCCTGGCACAGAGACATTAGGAAAACCCTCAGGGGATACGAGCTTAGGCTTTCCGTTATAACCCACGCGCTGCCGACCGTTGGTGGAACCTCCCCACGCTCAGGATTCCGGAACCATTGTCAGTGCGTGGGGGAGCTCGAGAGACAACTCCACGCAGCTCTCTTCAGTCACAGGTGTTCCCTGTTCGGAGAAGTCCGCTAAATAACTTCCCTGACATTGGGGAGGCAGCCTCTGTCACTGGGATATCCTGCAAACCCCCCTATCATTCCCTGGCACTGAGATATTAGGAAAACCTTCAGGGGAGACGAGCTTAGGCTTTCCGTTAGAACCCACGCGCTGCCGACCGTTGGTGGAACCTCCCCACGCTCAGGATTCCGGAACCATTGTCAGTGGGTGGGGGAGCTAGAGAGACAACTCCATGCAGCTCTCTACAGTCACAGGTGTTTCCTGTTCGGGGAAGTCCGAGAAATACCTTCCCTGACCTTGGGGAGGCAGCCTCTCTCACTGGGATATCCTGCAAACACCCCTAGCATTCCCTGGCACAGTGACATTAGGAAAACCCTCAGGGGAGACGAGCTTAGACTTTCCGTTAGAACCCACGTGCTGCCGACCGTTGGTGGAACCTCCCCACGCTCAGGATTCCGGAACCATTGTCAGTGCGTGGGGGAGCTCGAGAGACAACTCCACGCAGCTCTCTTCAGTCACAGGCGTTCCCTGTTCGGGGAAGTCCGAGAAATACCTTCCCTGACCTTGGGGAGGCAGCCTCTGTCACTGGGATATCCTGCAAACCCCCCTAGCTTTCCCTGGCACAGAGATATTAGGAAAACCCTCAGGGGAGACGAGCTTAGGCTTTCCGTTAGAACCCACGCGCTGCCGACCGTTGGTGGAACCTCCCCACGCTCAGGATTACGGAACCATTGTCAATGCGTGGGGGATCTCGTGAGACAACTCCACGCAGCTCTCTTCAGTCACAGGTGTTCCCTGTTCGGGGAAGTCCGAGAAATACCTTCCCTGACCTTGTGGAGGCAGCCTCTGTCACTGGGATATCCTGCAAACCCCCCTAGCATTCCCTGGCACAGAGACATTAGGAAAACCCTCAGGGGAGGCGAGCTTAGGCATTCCGTTAGATCCCACGCGCTGCCAACCGTTGGTGGAATCTCCCCACGCTCAGGATTCCGGAACCATTGCCAGTGCGTGGGGGAGCTCGAGAGACAACTCCACGAAGCTCTCTACAGTCACAGGTGTTCCCTGTACGGGGAAGTCCGAGAAATAGCTTCCCTGACCTTGGGGAGGCAGCCTCTGACACTGGGATGTCCTGCAAACTCCCCTAGCATTCCCTGGCACAGAGACATTTGGAAAAACCTCAGGGGAGACGACCTTATGCATTCCGTTAGAACCCACGCGCTGCCGACCGTTGGTGGAAACTCCCCACGCTCAGGATTCCGGAATCATTGTCAGTGCGTGGGGGAGCTCGAGAGACAACTCCACGCAGCTCTCTTCAGTCACAGGTGTTCCTTGTTCGGGGAAGTCCGAGAAATACCTTCCCTGACCTTGGGGAGGCAGCCTCTGTCACTGGGATATCCTGCAAACCCCCCTAGCATTCCCTGGCACAGAGACATTAGAAAAACCCTCAGGGTAACGAGCTTAGGCTTTCCGTTAGAACCCACGAGCTGCCGACCGTCGGTGGAACTTCCCCACGCTCAGGATTCCGGAACAATTGTCAGTGCGTGGGGAAGCTCGAGAGACAACTCCACGCAGCTCTTTTCAGTCACAGGTGTTCCCTGTTCGGGGAAGTCCGCTAAAGAACTTCCCTGACCTTGGGGAGGCAGCCTCTTTCACTGGGATATCCTGCAAACACCCCTAGCATTCCCTGGCACATAGACATTAGGAAGACCCTCAGGGGAGACGAGCTTAGGCTTTCCGATAGAACCCATGCGCTGCCGACCGTTGGTGGAACCTCCCCACGCTCAGGATTCCGGAAACATTGTCAGTGCGTGGGGGATCTCGAGAGACAACTCCACGCAGCTCTCTTCAGTCACAGGTGTTCCCTGTTCGGGGAAGTCTGAGAAAAACATTCCCTGAACTTGGGGAGAAAGCATCTGTCACTGGGATATCCTGCAAACACCACAAGCATTCACTGGCACAGAGACATAAGGAAAATACACAGGGCAGACGAGCTTAGGCTTTCCGTTAGAACCCACGCGTTGCCGACCGTTGGTGGAACCTCCCCACGCTCAGGATTCCGGAACCATTGTCAGTGGGTGGGGGAGCTTGAGAGACAACTCCACGCATCTCTCTTCAGTCACAGGTGTTCCCAGTTCGGGGAAGTCCGAGAAATACATTCCCTGACCTTGGGGAGGCAGCCTCTGTCACTGGGATATCCTGCAAACCCCCCTAGCATTCCCTGGCACAGAGACATTAGGAAAACCCTCAGGGGAGACGAGCTTAGGCATTCCGTTAGAACCCACGCGCTGCCGACCGTTGGTGGAACCTCCCCACGCTCAGGATTCCAGAAGCAATGTTAGTGCGTGGGGGAGCTCGAGAGACAACTCCACGCAGCCCTCTTCAGTCACAGGTGTTCCCTGTTCGGGGAAGTCCGAGAAATACCTTCCCTGACTTTGGGGAGGCAGCCTCTGTCACTGGGATATCCTGAAATTCCCCCTATCATTCCCTGGCACAGAGACATTAGGAAAACCATCAGGGGAGACGAGCTGGCATTCCGTTAGAACCCAAGCGCTGCCGACCGTTGGGGGAACATCCCCACGCTCAGGATTCCGGAACCATTTTCAGTGCGTGGCGGAGCTCGAGAGAAAACTCCACGCAGATCTCTTCAGTCACAGGTGTTCCCTGTTCGGGGAAGTCCGAGAAATACCTTCCCTGAAGTTGGGGAGGCAGCCTCTGTCACTGGGATAACCTGCAAACCCCCCTAGCTTTCCCTATCACAGAGATATTAAGAAAACCCTCAGGGGAGACGAGCTTAGGCTTTCCGTTAGAACCCACGCGCTGCCGACCGTTGGTGGAACCTCCCCACGCTCAGGATTCCGGAATCATTGTCAGTGCGTGGGGGAGCTCGAGAGACAACTCCACGCAGCTCTCTTCAGTCACAGGTGTTCCCTGTTCAGGGAAGTCCGAGAAATACCTTCCCTGACCTTGGGGAGGCAGCCTCTGTCACTGGGATATCCTGCAAAACCCCTTAGCATTCCCTGGCACAGAGACATTAGGAAAATCCTCAGGGGAGACGAGCTTAGGATTTCCGTTAGGACCCAAGCGCTGACGACCGTTGGTGGATCCTCCCCACGCTCAGGATTCCGGAAACATTGTTAGTGCATGGGGGAGCTCGAGAGAATACTCCACGCAGCTCTCTTCAGTCACAGGTGTTCCCTGTTCGGGGAAGTCCGAGAAATAACTTCCCTGACCTTGTGGAGGCAGCCTCTGTCACTGGGATATCCTGCAAAGGCCCCTATCATTCCCTGGCACAGAGAAATTAGGAAAACCCTCAGGGGAGACGAGCTTAGGCATTCCGTTAGAACCCACGCGCTGCCGACCGTTGTTGGAACCTCCGCACGCTCAGGGTTCCGGAAAAATTGTCAGTGCATGGGGGAGCTCGAGAGAACACTCCACGAAGCTCTATTCAGTCACAGGTGTTCCCTGTTCGGGGAAGTCCGAGAAATACCTTCCCTGAACTTGGGGAGGCAGCCTCTGTCACTGGGATATCCTGGAAACCCCCCTATCTTCCCTGGCACAGACACATTAGGAAAACCCTCAGGGGAGACGAGCTTAGGCATTCCGTTAGAACCCACGCGCTGCCGACCGTTGGTGGAACCTCCCCACGCTCAGGATTCCGGAACCATTGTCAGTGCGTGGGGGAGCTCGAGAGACAACTCCACGCAGCTCTGTTCAGTCACAGGTGTTCCCTGTTCGGGGAAGTCCGAGAAATACCTTCCCTGACCTTGGGGAGTCAGCCTCTGCCACTGGGATATCCTGCAAAACCCCTTAGCATTCCCTGGCACAGAGACATTAGGAAAACCCTCAGGGGAGACGAGCTTAGGATTTCCGTTAGGACCCAAGCGCTGACGACCGTTGGTGGATCCTCCCCACACTCAGGATTCCGGAAACATTTTTAGTGCATGGGGGAGCTCGAGAGAATACTCCACGCAGCTCTCTTCAGTCACAGGTGTTCCCTGTTCGGGGAAGTCCGAGAAATAACTTTCATGACCTTGTTGAGGCAACCTCTGTCACTGGGATATCCTGCAAAGGCCCCTATCATTCCCTGGCACAGAGAAATTAGGAAAACCCTCAGGGGAGACGAGCTTAGGCATTCCGTTAGAACCCACGCGCTGCCGACCGTTGGTGGAACCTCCGCACGCTCAGGGTTCCGGAAACATTGTCAGTGCATGGGGGATCTCGAGAGAACACTCCTCGAAGCTCTATTCAGTCACAGGTGTTCCCTGTTCGGGGAAGACCGAGAAATACCTTCCCTGACCTTGAGTAGGCAGCATCTGTCACTGGGATATCCTGTAAACCCCCCTAGCATTCCCTGGCACAGAGACATTAGGAAAACCCTCAGGGGAGACGAGATTAGGCATTCCGTTAGAACCCACGCGCTGCCGACCGTTGGTGGAACCTCCCCACGCTCAGGATTCCGGAACCACTGTCAGTGCGTGGGGGAGCTCGAGAGAAAACTCCACGCAGCTCTGTTCAGTCACAGGTGTTCCCTGTTCGGGGAAGTGCGAGAAATAACTTCCCTGACTTTGGGGAGGCAGCCTCTGTCACTGGGATATCCTGCAAACCCCCCTAGCATTCCCTGGCACAGAGACATTAGGAAAACCCTCAGGGGAGACGAGCTTAGGCATTCCGTTAGAACCCACGCGCTGCCGACCGTTGGTGGAACCTCCCCACGCTCAGGATTCCGGAACCATTGTCAGTGCGTGGGGGAGCTCGAGAGAAAACTCCACGCAGCTCTGTTCAGTCACAGGTGTTCCCTGTTCGGAGAAGTCCGAGAAATAACTTCCCTGACTTTGGGGAGGCAGCCTCTGTCACTGGGATATCCTGCAAACGCCCCTAGCATTCCCTGGCACAGAGATATTAGGAAAACCCTCAGGGGAGACGAGCGTAGGCATTCCGTTAGAACCCACGCGCTGCCGACCGTTGGTGGAACGTCCCAACGCTCAGGATTCCGGAACCATTGTCAGTGTGTGGGGGAGATCGAGAGACAACTCCACGCAGCTCTCTTCAGTCACAGGTGTTCCCTGTTCGGGGAAGTCCGAGAAATAACTTCCCTGACCTTGGGGAGGCAGCCTCTGTCACTGGGATATCCTACAAAACCCCTTAGCATTCCCTGGCACAGAGACATTAGGAAAACCCTCAGGGGAGACGAGCTTAGGATTTCCGTTTGGACCCAAGCGCTACGACCGTTGGTGGATCCTCCCCACGCTCAGGATTCCGGAAACATTGTTAGTGCATGGGGGAGCTCGAGAGAATACTCCACGCAGCTCTCTTCAGTCACAGGTGTTCCCTGTTCGGGGAAGTCCGAGAAATAACTTCCCTGACCTTGGGGAGGCAGCCTCTGTCACTGGGATATCCTGCAAAGGCCCCTATCATTCCCTGGCACAGTGAAATTAGGAAAACCCTCAGGGGAGACGAGCTTAGGCATTCCGTTAGAACACACGCGCTGCCGACCGTTGTTGGAACCTCCGCACGCTCAGGGTTCCGGAAACATTGTCAGTGCATGGGGGAGCTCTAGAGAACACTCCACGAAGCTCTATTCAGTCACAGGTGTTCCCTGTTCGGGGAAGTCCGAGAAATACCTTCCCTGAACTTGGGGAGGCAGCCTCTGTCACTGGGATATCCTGGAAACGCCCCTAGCATTCCCTGGCACAGACACATTAGGAAAATCCTCAGGGGAGACCAGCTTAGGCATTCCGTTAGATCCCACGCGCTGCCGACCGTTGGTGGAACCTCCCCACGCTCAGGATTCCGGAACCATTGTCAGTGCGTGGGGGAGCTCGAGAGAAAACTCCACGCAGCTCTGTTCAGTCACAGGTGTTCCCTGTTCGGGGAAGTCCGAGAAATACCTTCCCTGTCCTTGGGGAGTCAGCCTCTGCCACTGGGATATCCTGAAAACCCCCCTAGCATTCCCTGGCACAGAGATATTTGGAAAACCCTCAGGGGAGACGAGCTTAGGCATTCCGTTTGAACCAACGCGCTGCCGACCGATGGTGGAACCTCCCCACGCTCAGGATTCCGGAACCATTGTCAGTGCGTGGGGGAGTTCGAGAGAAAACTCCACGCAGCTCTCTTCAGTCACAGGTGTTCCCTGTTCGGGGAAGTCCGAAAAAAGCTTCCCTGACTTTGGGGAGGCAGCCTCTGTCACTGGGATATCCTGCAAACCCCCCTAGCATTCCCTGGCATATAGACATTAGGAAAACCCTCAGGGGAGACGAGCTTAGGCATTCCGTTATAACCCACGAGCTGCCGACCGTTGGTGGAACCTCCCCAAGCTCAGGATTCCGGAACCTTTGTCAGTGTGTGGGGGAGCTCGAGAGAAAACTCCACGCAGCTCTCTTCAGTCACAGGAGTTCCCTGTTCGGGGAAGTTCAAGAAATAACTTCCCTGACCTTGGGAAGGCAGCCACTGTCACTGGGATATCCTGCAAACCCCCCTAGTATTCCCTGGCACAGAGACATTAGGAAAAACCTCAGGGGAGACGAGCTTAGGCATTCCGTTAGAACCCACGCGCTGCCGACCTTTGGTGGAACCTCCCCACGGTCAGGATTCTGGAAACATTTTCAGTGCGTGGGGGAGCTCGAGAGACCACTACAAGAAGCTCTCTTCAGTCACAGGTGTTCCCTGTTCGGGAAAGTCGGAGAAATACCTTCCCTTACCTTGTGGAGGCAGCCTCTGTCACTGGGATATCCTGCAAACATCCCTAGCATTCCCTGGCACAGAGACATTAGGAAAACCCTCAGGGGAGAAGAGCTTAGGCATTCCGATAGAACCCACGCGCTGCCGACCGTTGGTGGAACCTCCCCACGCTCAGGATTCCGGAACCATTGTCAGTGCGTGGGGGAGCTCGAGAGACAACTCCACGCAGCTCTCTTCAGTCACAGGTGTTCCCTGTTCGGGGAAGTCCGAGAAATACCTTCCCTGACCTTGGGGATTCAGCCTCTGTCAATGGGATATCCTGCAAACTCCCCTAGAATTCCCTGGCACAGAGATATTAGGAAAAACATCAGGGGAGACGAGCTTAGGCTTTCCGTAAGAACCCACGCGCTGCCGACCGTTGGTGGAACCTCCCCACGCTCAGGATTCCGGAACCATTGTCAGTTCGTGGGGGAGTTCGAGAGACAACTCCACCCAGCTCTCTTCAGTCACAGGTGTTCCCTGTTCGGGGAAGTACGAGAAATACCTTCCCTGACGTTGGGGAGGCAGCCTCTGTCACTGGGATATCCTGCAAACCCCCCTAGCATTCCCTGGCACAGAGACATTAGGAAAACACTCAGGGGAGACGAGCGTAGGCATTACGTTAGAACCCACGCGCTGCCGACCGTTGGTGGAACCTCCACACGCTCAGGATTCCGGAACCATTGTCAGTGGATGGGGGAGCTAGAGAGACAACTCCACGCAGCTCTCTTCAGCCACAGGAGTTCCCTGTACGGGGAAGTCCGAGAAATAACTTCCCTGACCTTGGGGAAGCAGCCTCTGTCACTGGGATATCCTGCAAACCCCCCTAGCATTCCCTGGCATTGAGATATTAGGAAAACCCTCAGGGGAGACGAGCTTCGGCTTTCCGTTAGAACCCACGCGCTGCCGACCGTTGGTGGAACCTCCCCACGCTCAGGATTCCGGAACCATTGTCAGTGCGTGGGGGAGTACGAGAGACAACTCCACGCAGCTCTCTTCAGTCACAGGAGTTCCCTGTTCGGGGTAGTCCGAGAAATATCTTCCCTGACCTTGGGGAGGCCTCCTCTGTCACTGGGATATCCTGCAAACCCCCCTAGCATTCCCTGGCACAGAGAAATTAGGAAAACCCTCACGGGAGACGAGCTTAGGCATTCCGTTAGAACCCACGCGCTGCCGACTTTGGTGGAACCTCCCCACGCTCAGGATTCCGGAACCATTCTCAGTGCGTGGGGGAGCACGAGAGACAACTCCACGCAGCTCTCTTCATTCACAGGTGTTCCATGTTCGGGGAAGTCCGAGAAATAACTTTCCTGAACTTGGGAGGCAGCCTCTTTCACTGGGATATCCTGCAAACCCCCCTAGAATTCCCTGGCACAGAGACATTAGGAAAACCCTCAGGGGAGACGAGCTTAGACATTCCGTTAGAACCCACGCGCTGACGACCGTTGGAGGAACCTCCCCACGCTCAGGATTCCGGAACCATTGTCAGTGCGTGGGGGAGCTCGAGAGACAACTCCACGCAGCTCTCTTCAGTCACAGGAGTTCCCTGATCGGGGAAGTCCGAGAAATACCTTCCCTGACTTGGGGAGGCAGCCTCTGTCACTGGGATATCCTGCAATCCCCCCTTGCATTCCCTGGCACAGGGACATTAGGAAAACCCTCAGGGGAGACGAGCTTATGCATTCCGTTAAAACCCAGGCCCTGCCGACCGTTGGTGGGACCTCCAAACGCTCAGGATTCCGGAACCATTGTCAGTGCGTGGAGGAGCACGAGAGACAACTCCACTCAGCTCTCTTCAATCACAGGTGTTCCCTGTTCGGGGAAGTCCGAGAAATAAATTCCCTGACATTAGGGAGGCAGCCTCTGTCACTGGGATATCCTGCAAACCCCCCTAGCATTCCCTCGCACAGAGACTTTATGAAAACCCTCAGGGGAGACGAGCTTAGGCATTCCGTTAGAACCCACGCGCTGCCGACCGTTGGTGGAACCTCCCCACGCTCAGGATTCCGGAACCATTGTCAGTGCGTGGGGGAGCTCGAGAGACAACTCCACGAAGCTCTCTTCAGTCACAGGTGTTCCCTGTTCGGGGAAGTCCGAGAAGAAACTTCCCTGAACTTGGGGAGGCAGCCTCTGAAACTGGGATATCCTGCAAACCCCCCTAGGATTCCCTGTCAAAGAGAAATTAGGAAAACCCTCAGGGGAGATGAGCTTAGGCATTCCGTTAGAACCCACGCGCTGCCGATCGTTGGTGGAACCTCCCCACGCTCAGGATTCCGGAATCATTGTCAGTGCTTGGGGGAGCACGAGAGAAAACTCCACGCAGCTCTCTTCAGTCACAGGAGTTCCCTGTTCGGGGAAGTCCGAGAAATACCTTCCCTGAACTTGGGGAGGCAGCCTCTGACACTGGGATATCCTGCAATCACCCCTAGTATTCCCTGGCACAGAGACATTAGGAAAAACCTCAGGGGAGACGAGCTTAGGCATTCCATTAGAACCCAAGCGCTGCCGACCGTTGGGGGAACATCCCCACGCTCAGGATTCCGGAACCATTTTCAGTGCGTGGCGGAGCTCGAGAGAAAACTCCACGCAGATCTCTTCAGTCACAGGTGTTCCCTGTTCGGGGAAGTCCGAGAAATACCTTCCCTGAAGTTGGGGAGGCAGCCTCTGTCACTGGGATAACCTGCAAACCCCCCTAGCTTTCCCTATCACAGAGATATTAAGAAAACCCTCAGGGGAGACGAGCTTAGGCATTCCGTTAGAACCCAGGCGCTGACGACCGTTGGTGGAACCTCCCCACGCTCAGTATTCCGGAAATATTGTCACTGCGTGGGTGAGATCGAGAGAACATTCTACGCATCTCTCTTCAGTCACAGGTGTTCCCTGTTCGGGGAAGTCCGAGAAATACCTTTCCTGACCTTGGGAGTCAGCCTCTGACACTGGGATAACCTGCAAACCCCCCTAGCATACCCTGGCACAGAGACATAAAAAAAAACCTCAGGGGAGACGAGCTTATGCATTCCGTTATAACCCACGCGCTGCCGACTTTGGTGGAACCTCCCCACGCTCAGGAATCAGGAATCATTGTCAGTGCGTGGGGGAGCACGAGAGACAACTCCACGCAGCTCTCTTCATTCACAGGTGTTCCATGTTCGGGGAAGTCCGAGAAATAACTTTCCTGAATTTGGGAGGCAGCCTCTTTCACTGGGATATCCTGCAAACCCCCCTAGCATTCCCTGGCACAGAGACATTAGGAAAACCCTCAGGGGAGACGAGCTTAGACATTCCGTTAGAACCCACGCGCTGACGACCGTTGGAGGAACCTCCCCACGCTCAGGATTCCGGAACCATTGTCAGTGCGTGGGGGAGCTCGAGAGACAACTCCACGCAGCTCTCTTCAGTCACAGGAGTTCCCTGTTCGGGGAAGTCCGAGAAATACCTTCCCTGAACTTGGGGAGGCAGCCTCTGTCACTGGGATCTCCTGCAATCCCCCCTTGCATTCCCTGGCACAGGGAAATTAGGAAAACCCTCAGGGGAGACGAGCTTATGCATTCCGTTAAAACCCAGGCGCTACCGACCGTTGGTGGAACCTCCACACGCTCAGGATTCCGGAACCATTGTCAGTGCGTGGAGGAGCACGAGAGACAACTCCACTCAGCTCTCTTCAATCACAGGTGTTCCCTGTTCGGGGAAGTCCGAGAAATACCTTCACTGAACTTGGGGAGGCAGCCTCTGTCACTGGGATATCCTGCAAAACCCCCTAGCATTCCCTGGCACAGAGACATTAGGAAAACCCTCTGGGGAGACGAGCTTAGGCATTCCGTTAGAACCCACGCGCTGCCGACCGATGGTGGAACGCCCCACGCTCAGGATTCCGGAAACATTGTCAGTACGTGGGGGAGCTCGAGAGACAACTCCACGCAGCTCTCTTCAGTCACAGGTGTTCCCTGTTCGGGGAATTACGAGAAATAAATTCCCTGACCTTGGGGAGTCAGCCTCTGTCACTGGGAAAACCTGCAAAACCCCCTAGCATTCCCTGTCACAGAGACATTAGGAAAACACTCAGGGGAGACGGGCTTAGGCATTCCGTTAGAATCCACGCGCTGCCGACCGTTGGTGGAAGCTCCCCACGCTCAGGATTCCGGAAAAATTGTCACTGCGTGGGTGAGCTCGAGAGAATATTCCACGCAGCTCTCTTCAGTTACAGGTGTTCCCTGTTCGGGGAAGTCCGAGAAATATCTTTCCTGACCTTGGGAGGCAGCCTCTGTCACTGTGATATCCTGCAAACCCCCCTAGTATACCCTGGCATAGAGACATAAAAAAAACCCTCAGGGGGACGAGCTTAGGCATTCCGTTAGAACCACGCGCTGCTGACCGCTGGTGGAACCTCCCCACGCTCAGGATTCCGGAAGCATTGTCAGTGCGTGGGGAACTCGAGAGACAACTCCACGCAGCTCTCTTCAATCACAGGTGTTCCCTGTTCGGGGAAGTCCGAGAAATACCTTCCCCGAACTTGGGGAGGCAGCCTCTGTCACTGGGATATCCTGCAAAACCCCTAGCATTCCCTGCCATAGAGACATTAGCAAAACCCGCAGGGGAGACGATCTTAGGCATTCCGTTAGAACCCACGCGCTGCCGACCGTTGGTGGAACCTCCCCACGCTCAGGATTCCGGAACCATTGTCAGTACGTGGGGGAGCACGAGAGACAACTCCACGCAGCCCTCTTCAGTCACAGGTGTTCCCTGTTCGGAGAAGTCCGAGAAATAACTTCCCTGACCTTGGGGATGCAGATTCTGTCCCTGGGATATCCTGCAAACCCCCCGAGCATTACCTGGCACAGAGACATTAGGAAAACCCTCAGGGGAGACGAGCTGGCATTCCGTTAGGACCCACGCGCTGCCTACCGTTGGTGGAACCTCCCCACGCTCAGGATTCCGGAACAATTGTCATTGCGTGGGGGACCTCGAGAGACAATTCCACGCAGCTCTCTTCAGTCACAGGTGTTCCCTGATCGGTGAAGTCTGAGAAATACCTTCCCTGATCTTGGGGAGGCAGCCTCTGTCACTGGGATAACCTGCAAACCCCCCTAGCATTCCCTGGCAGAGAGACATTAGGAAAACCCTCAGGGGAGACGAGCTTAGGCTTTCCGTTAGAACCCACGCGCTGCCGACCTTTGGTGGAACCTCCCCACGCTCAGGATTCCGGAATCATTGTCAGTGCTTGGGGGAGCTCGAAAGACAACTCCACGCAGCTCTCTTCAGTCACAGGTGTTCCTTGTTCCAGAAAGTCCGAGAAATACCTTCCCTGACGAAGGGGAGTCAGACTCTGTCACTGGGATATCCTGCAAACCCCCCTAGCATTCCCTGGCCCAGAGATATTAGGAAAATCCTCAGGGGAGACGAGCTTAGGCATTCCGTTAGAACCCACGCGCTGCCGACCTTTGGTGGAACCTCCCCACGCTCAGGATTCCGGAATCATTGTCAGTGCGTGGGGGAGCACGAGAGACAACTCCACGCAGCTCTCTTCATTCACAGGTGTTCCATGTTCGGGGAAGTCCGAGAAATAACTTTCCTGAACTTGGGAGGCATCCTCTGTCACTGGGATATCCTGCAATCACCCCTAGCATTCCCTGGCACAGAGACATTAGGAAAACCCTCAGGGGAGACGAGCTAATGCATTCCGTTAGAACCCACGCGCTGCTGACCGCACGTGGAACCTCCCCACGCTCAGGATTCCGGAACCATTGTCAGTGCGATGGGGAGCTCGAGAGACAACTCCACGCAGCTCTCTTCATTCACAGGTGTTCCCTGTTCGGGGAAGTCCGAGAAATACCTTTCCTAACCTTGGGGAGGCAGCCTCTGTCACTGGGATATCCTGAAAACCCCCCTAGCATTCCCTGGCATAGAGACATTAGGAAAACCCTCAGGGGAGACGAGCTGGCATTCCGTTAGAACCCAAGCGCTGCCGACCGTTGCGGGAACATCCCCACGCTCAGGAATCCGGAACCATAGTCAGTGCGTCGGGGAGCTCGAGAGAAAACCCCACGCAGCTCTCTTCAGTCACAGGTGATCCCTGTTCGGGGAAGTCCGAGAAATAACTTCCCTGACGTTGGGGAGGCAGCCTCTGTCCCTGGGATAACCTGCAAACACCCCTAGCATTCCCTGGCAGAGAGACATTAGGAAAAACCTCAGGGGAGACGAGCTTAGGCATTCCGTTAGAACCCACACTCTGCCGACCGTTGGTGGAACCTCCCCACGCTCAGGATTCCGGAACCATTGTCAGCGCGTGGGGGAGCTCGAGAGACAACTCCACGCAACTCTCTTAAGTCACAGGTGTTCCCTGTTCGGGGAAGTCCCAGAAATATATTCCCTGTGATTGGGGATTCAGCCTCTGACACTGGGATATCCTGCAATCACCCCTAGCATTCGCTGGCAGAGAGACATTAGGAAAACCCTCATGGGAGTCGAGCTTAGGCATTCCGTTAGAACCCACGCGCTGCCGACCGTTGGTGGAACCTCCCCACGCTCAGGATTCCGGAACAATTGTCAGTGCTTGGGGGAGCTCGAGAGACAACTGCACGCAGCTCTCTTCAGTCACAGGTGTTCCCTGTTCGGGGAAGTCCGAGAAATCCCTTCCCTGACCAATGGGAGGCAGCCTCTGTCACTGGGATATCCTGCAATCCTCCCTAGCATTCCCTGGCACAGAGATATTAGGAAAACCCTCAGGGGAGAAGAGCTTAAACATTCCGTTAGAACCCACGTGCTGCCGACCGTTGGTTGAACCTCCCCACGCTCAGGATTCCGGAAAAATTTTCAGTGCGTGGGGGAGCTCGAGAGACCACTCCACGCAGCTCTCTTCAGTCACAAGTGTTCCCTGTTCGGGGAAGTCCGAGAAATAACTTCCCTGATTTTGGGAGGCAGCCTCAGACACTGGGATATCCTGCAATCCCCCCTTGCATTCCCTGGCACAGGGACATTAGGAAAACCCTCAGGGTAGATTAGCTTATGTATTCCGTTTAAACCCAGGCGTTGCCGACCGTTGGTGGAACCTCCCCACGCTCAGGATTCCGGAACCATTGTGTGTGCGTGGGGGAGCTCGAGAGAACACACCACGCAGCTCTCTTCAGTCACAGGTGTTCCCTGTTCATGGAAGCCCGAGAAATACATTCCCCGACCTTGGTGAGGCAGCCTCTGTCAATATGATATCCTGTAAACCCCCCTAGAATTCCCTGGCAGAGAGACATTAGGAAAACCCTCAGGGGAGACGAGCTTAGGCATTCCGTTAGAACCCACGCGCTGCTGACCGCTGGTGGAACCTCCCCACGCTCAGGATTCCGGAAGCATTGTCAGTGCGTGGGGAACTCGAGAGTCAACTCCACGCAGCTCTCTTCAGTCACAGGTGTTCCCTGTCCGGGAAAGTCCGAGAAATACCTTCCCTGAACTTGGGGAGGCAGCCTCTGTCACTGGGATATCCTGCAAAACCCCTAGCATTCCCTGCCATAGAGACATTAGCAAAACCCGCAGGGGAGACGAGCTTAGGCATTCCGTTAGAACCCAAGCGCTGCCGACCGTTGGTGGAACCTCCCCACGCTCAGGATTCCGGAACCATTGTCAGTGCGTGGGGGAGCTCGAGAGACAACTCCACGCAGCCCTCTTCATTCACAGTTGTTCCCTGTTCGGAGAATCCGAGAAATAACTTCCCTGACCTTGGGGAGGCAGCCTCTGTCCCTGGGATAATCTGCAAACCCCCCTAGCATTCCCTGGCACAGAGACATTAGGAAAACCCTCAAGGGAGACGAGCTGGCATTCCGTTAGGACCCACGCGCTGCCGACCGTTGGTGGAACCTCCCCACGCTCAGGATTCCGGAACAATTGTCAGTGCGTGGGGGAGCTCGAGAGAAAACTCCACGAAGCTCACTTCAGTCACAGGTGTTCCCTGTTCGGGGAAGTCCGAGAAATACCTTCCCTGAACTTGGGGTGGCAGGCTCTGACACTGGGATATCCTGCAATCCCCCCTATCATTTCCTGGCACAGAGACATTAGGAAAAACCTCAGGGGAGACGAGCATAGGCATTCCGTTAGAACCCACGCGCTGCTGACCTCTGGTGGAACCTCCCGACGCTCAGGATTCCGGAACCATTGTCAGTGCTTGGGGGAGCTCGAGAGAAAACTCCACGCAGCTCACATCAGTCACAGGTGTTCCCTGTTCGGGGAAGTCCGAGAAATACCTTCCCTGACCTTGGGGAGGCAGCCTCTGTCCCTGGGATAATCTGCAAACCCCCCTAGCATTCCCTGGCAGAGAGACATTAGGAAAACCCTCAGGGGAGACGAGCTTAGCCATTCCGTTAGAACCCACGCGCTGCCGACCGTTGGTGGAACCTCCCCACGCTCAGGATTCCGGAAACATTGTCAGTGCTTGGGGGAGCTCGAGAGACAACTCCACGCAGCTCTCTTCAGTCACAGGTGTTCCTTGTTCCGGAAAGTCCGAGAAATACCTTCCCTGAGTTTGGGAGGCAGCCTCTGACACTGGGATATCCTGCAATCACCCCTAGCATTCCCTGGCAGATAGACATTAGGAAAATTCTCAGGGGAGACGAGATTATGCATTCCGTTAGAACCAACTCGCTGCCGACCGTTGGTGAAACCTCCCCTCGCTCAGGATTCCGGAACCATTGTCAGTGCGTGGGGTACCTCGAGAGACAACTCCACGCAGCTCTCTTAAGTCACAGGTGTTCCCTGTTCGGGGAAGTCCGAGAAATATATTCCCTGTCCTTGGGGATTCAGCCTCTGACACTGGGATATCCTGCAATCACCCCTAGCATTCCCTGGCAGAGAGACATTAGGAAAACCCTCAGGGGAGACGAGCTTAGGCATTCCGTTAGAACCCACGCGCTGCCGACCGATGGTGGAACCTCCCCACACTCAGGATTCCGGAACAATTGTCAGTGCTTGGGGGAGCTCGAGAGACAACTCCACGCAACTCTCTTAAGTCACAGATGTTCCCTGCTCGGGGAAGTCTGAGAAAAACCTTCCCTGACCGGAGGAAGCAGCCTCTGTCAGTGGGATATCCTGCAATCCCCCCTAGCATTCCCTGGCACAGAGACATTAGGAAAACCCTCAGGGGAGACGAGCTTAAACATTCCGTTAGAACCCACGCGCTGCCGACCGTTGGTGGAACCTCCCGACGCTCAGGATTCCGGAACCATTGTCAGTGCGTGTCGGAGCTCTAGAGACCACTCCACGCAGCTCTCTTCAGTCACAAGTGTTCCCTGTTCGGGGAAGTCCGAGAAATAACTTCCCTGACTTTTGGGAGGCAGCCTCAGACACTGGGATATCCTGCAATCCCCCAATGCATTCCCTGGCACAGGGACATTAGGAAAACCCTCAGGGGAGACGAGCTGGCATTCCGTTAGGACCCACGCGCTGCCGACCGTTGGTGGAACCTCCCCACGCTCAGGATTACTGAAACATTGTCAGTGCGTGGGGGAGCTCGAGAGACATCTCCACGCAGCTCTCTTCAGTCACAGGTGTTCCCTGTTCGGGGAAGTCCGAGAAATTCTTCCCTGACCTTGGGGAGGCAGCCTCTGACACTGGGATATCCTGCAAAGCCCCCTAGCATTCCCTGGCACAGAGACATTAGGAAAACCCTCAGGGGAGACGAGCTTAGGCTTTCCGTTAAAACCCACGCTCTGCCGACCGTTGGTGGAGCCTCCCCACGCTCAGGATTCCGGAACCATTGTCAGTGCGTTGGGGAGCTCGAGAGACAACTCCACGCAGCTCTCTTCAGTCACAGGTGTTCCCTTTTCGGGGAAGTCCGAGAAATACCTTCCCTGAACTTGTGGAGGCTGCCTCTGTCACTGGGATATCCTGCAAACACCCCTAGCATTCCCTGGCACAGAGACATTTGCAAAAGCTCAGGGGAGACGAGCTTAGGCTTTCCGTTGGAACCCACGCGCTGCCGACCGTTGGTGAAACCTCCCCACGCTCATGATTCCGGAACCATTGTCAGTGCGTTGGGGAGCTCGAGAGAGAACTCCACGCAGCTCTCTTCAGTCAAAGGTGTTCCCTGTTCGGGGAAGTCCTAGAAATACTTTCCCTGACCTTGGGGAGACAGGCTCTGTCTCTGGGATAACTTGCAAACCCCCCTAGCATTCCCTGGCACAGAGAAATTTGGAAAACCCTCAGGGGAGACGAACTTAAGCATTCCGTTAGAACCCACGCGCTGCCGACCGTTGGTGGAACCTCCCCACGCTCAGAATTCCGGAACCATTGTCAATGCGTGGGGGAGCTCGAGATACAACTCCACGCAGCTCTCTTCAGTCACAGCTGTTCCCTGTTCGGGGAAGTCCGGGAAATATATTTCCTGACCTTGGGGAGGCAGCCTATGTCACTGGGATATCCTGCAAACCCCCCTAGCATTCCCTGGCACAGAGACATTAGGAAAACCCTCAGGGGAGATGAGTTTAGGCTTTCCGTTAGAACCCACGCGCTGCGGACCGTTGGTGGAACCTCCCCACGCTCAGGATTCCGGAAACATTATCAGTGCGTGGGGGAGCTCGAGAGACAACTCCACGCAGCTCTCTTCAGTCACAGGTGTTCCCTGTTCGGGGAAGTCCGAGAAATAACTTCCCTGACCTTGGGGATGCAGCCTCTGTCACTGGGATAACCTGTAAACCCCCCTAGCATTCCCTGGCACAAATACATTAGGAAAATCCTCAGGGGAGACGAGCTTAGGCTTTCCGTTAGAACCCACGCGCTGCCGACCGTTGGTGGAACCTCCCCACGCTCAGGATTCCGGAACCATTGTCAGTGCGTGGGGGAGCTCGAGAGACAACTCCACGCAGCTCTCTTCAGTCACAGTTGTTCCCTGTTCGGGGAAGTCCGAGAAATATTTTCCCTGACTTTGTGGAGGCAGCCTCTGTCACTGGGATATCCTGCAAACCCCCCTAGCATTCCCTGGCACAGAAACAGTAGGAAAACCCTCAGGGGAGACGAACTTATGCTTTCCGTTTGAACCCACGCGCTGCCGACCGTTGGTGGAACCTCCCCATGCTCAGGACTCCGGAACTTTTGTCAGTCCGTGGGGGACCTCGAGAGACAACTCCACGCAGCTCTCTTTAGTCACAGGTGTTCCCTATACGGGGAAGTCCGAGAAATACCCTCCCTGACCTTGGGGAGGCAGACTCTGTCACTGGGATATCCTGCAAACCCCCCTAGCATTCCCTGGCACAGAGATATTAGGTAAACCCTCAGGGGTGTCGAGCTTAGGCTTTCCGTTAGAACCCACGCGCTGCCGACCGTTGCTGGAACCTCCCCAAGCTCAGGATTCCGGAAGCATTGTCAGTGCGTGGGGGAGCTCGAGAGACAACTCCACGCAACTCTCTTCATTCACAGGTGTTCCCTGGTCGGGGAAGTCCAAGAAATACCTTCCCTGACCTTGGGGAGGCAGCCTCTGTCACAGGGATATCCTGCAAATCCCCTAGCATTTCCTGGCAGAGAGACATTAGGAAAACACCCAGGGGAGAAGAGCTAAGGCATTCCGTGGGAACCCACGCGCTGACGACCGTTGTTGGAACCTCCCCACGCTCAGGATTCCGGAACCATTATCAGTGCGTGGGGTAGCTCGAGAGACAACTCCACGCAGCTCTCTTCAGTCACAGGTGTTCCCTGTTCGGGGAAGTCCGAGAAGTACCTTCCCTGACCTTGGGGAGGCAGCCTCTGTCACTGGGATATCCTGCAAACACCCCTAGCATTCCCTGACACAGTGACATAAGGAAAACCCTCAGGGTAGATGAGCTTAGGCTTTCCGTTAGAAGCCACGCGCTGCCGACAGTTGGTGGAACCTCCCCACGCTCAGGATTCCGGAACCATTGTCAGTGAATGGGGGAACTCGTGAGACAACTCCACGCAGCTCTATTCAGTCACAGGTGTTCCCTTTTCGGGGAAGTCCGAGAAATAACTTCCCTGAACTTGGGGAGGCTGCCTCTGTCACTGGGATATCCTGCAAACACCCCTAGCATTCCCTGGCACAGAGACATTTGCAAAAGCTCAGGGGAGACGAGCTTAGGCTTTCCGTTGGAACCCACGCGCTGCCGACCGTTGGTGAAACCTCCCCACGCTCATGATTCCGGAACCATTGTCAGTGCGTTGGGGAGCTCGAGAGAGAACTCCACGCAGCTCTCTTCAGTCACAGGTGTTCCCTGTTCGGGGAAGTCCTAGAAATACTTTCCCTGACCTTGGGGAGGCAGCCTCTGTCTCTGGGATATCCTGCAAACCCCCCTAGCATTCCCTGGCACAGAGAAATTTGGAAAACCCTCAGGGGAGACGAACTTAAGCATTCCGTTAGAACCCACGCGCTGCCGACCGCTGGTGGAACCTCCCCACGCTCAGAATTAGGGAACCATTGTCAATGCGTGGGGGAGCTCGAGATACAACTCCACGCAGCTCTCTTCAGTCACAGCTGTTCCCTGTTCGGGGAAGTCCGGGAAATATATTTCCTGACCTTGGGGAGGCAGCCTATGTCACTGGGATATCCTGCAAACCCCCCTAGCATTCCCTGGCACAGAGACATTAGGAAAACCCTCAGGGGAGATGAGTTTAGGCTTTCCGTTAGAACCCACGCGCTGCCGACCGTTGGTGGAACCTCCCCACGCTCAGGATTCCGGAAACATTGTCAGTGCGTGGTGTAGCTCGAGAGACAACTCCACGCAGCTCTCTTCAGTCACAGGTGTTCCCTGTTCGGGGAAGTCCGAGAAATAACTTCCCTGACCATGGGGAGGCAGCCTCTGTCACTGGGATAACCTGTAAACCCCCCTAGCATTCCCTGGCACAAATACATTAGGAAAATCCTCAGGGGAGACGAGCTTAGGCTTTCCGTTAGAACCCACGCGCTGCCGACCGTTGGTGGAACCTCCCCACGCTCAGGATTCCGAAACCATTGTCAGTGCGTGGGGGAGCTCGAGAGACAACTCCACGCAGCTCTCTTCAGTCACAGGTGTTCCCTGTTCGGGGAAGTCCGAGAAATACCTTCCCTGACCTTGGGGAGGCAGCCTCTGTCACTGGGATATCCTGCAAATCCCCCTAGCATTCCCTGGCACAGAGACACTAGGAAAACACTCAGGGGAGATGAACTTAGGCATTCCGTTAGAACCCACGCGCTGCCGACCGTTGGTGGAACCTCCACACGCTCAGGATTACTGAAACATTGTCAGTGCGTGGGGGAGCTCGAGAGACAACTCCACGCAGCTCTCTTCAGTCACAGGTGTTCCCTGTTCGGGGAAGTCCGAGAAATTCTTCCCTGACCATGGGGAGGCAGCCTCTGACACTGGGATATCCTGCAAAGCCCCCTAGTATTCCCTGGGACAGAGACATTAGGAAAACCCTCAGGGGAGACGAGCTTAGGCTTTCCGTTAAAACCCACGCTCTGCCGACCGTTGGTGGAGCCTACCCACGCTCAGGATTCCGGAACCATTGTCAGTGCGTTGGGGAGCTCGAGAGACAACTCCACGCAGCTCTCTTCAGTCACAGGTGTTCCCTGTTCGGGGAAGTCCGAGAAATATCTTCCCTGACCTTGGAGAGGCAGCCTCTGTCACTGGGATATCCTGCAAACCCCCCTAGCATTCCCTGGCACAGAGACATTAGGAAAACCCTCAGGGGAGACGAGCTTAGGCATTCCGTTAGAACCCACGCGCTGCCGACCGTTGGTGGAACCTCCCCACGCTCAGGATTCCGGAAGCATTGTCAGTGAGTGGGGGAGCTCGAGAGACAAATCCATGCAGCTCTCTTCAATCACAGGAGTTCCCTGTTCTGGAAGTTCGAGAAATATCTTCCCTGAACTTGGGGAGGCTGCCTCTGTCACTGGGATATCCTGCAAAGACCGCTAGCATTCCCTGGCACAGAGAAATTAGGAAAACCCTCAGGGGAGACGAGCTTAGGCTTTCCGTTAGAACTCACGCGCTGCCGACCGTTGGTGGAACCTCCCCACGCTCAGGATTCCGAAACCATTGTCAGTGCGTGGGGGAGCTCGAGAGAAAACTCCACGCAGCTCTCTTCATTCACAGGTGTTCCCTGGTCGGGGAAGTCCGAGAAATACCTTCCCTGACCTTGGGGAGGCAGCCTCTGTCACAGGGATATCCTACAAATCCCCTAGCATTTCCTGGCACAGAGACATTAGGAAAACCCCCAGGGGAGAAGAGCTAAGGCATTCCGTGGGAACCCACGCGCTGACGACCGTTGTTGGAACCTCCCCATGCTCAGGATTCCGGAACCATTGTCAGTGCGTGGGGTAGCTCGAGAGACAACTCCACGCAGCTCTCTTCAGTCACAGGTGTTCCCTGTTCGGAGAAGTCCGAGAAATACCTTCCCTGACCTTGGGGAGGCAGCCTCTGTCACTGGGATATCCTGCAAACCCCCCTAGCATTCCCTGACACAGAGACATTAGGAATACCCTCAGGGGAATCGAGCTTAGGCTTTCCGTTTGAACCCACGCGCTGCCGACCGTTTGTGGAACCTCCCCACGCTCAGGATTCCGGAATTATTGTCAGTGCGTGGGGGAGCTCGAGAGACAACTCCTCGCAGCTCTCTTAAGTCACAGGTGTTCCCTGTTCGGGGAAGTCCGAGAAATACCTTCCCTGACCTTGGGGAGGCAGCCTCTGTCACTGGGATATCCTGCAAACCCCCCTAGCATTCCCTGGCACAGAGAAATTAGGAAAAACCTCAGGGGACACGAGCTTAGGCTTTCCGTTAGACCCCACACGCTGCCGACCGTTGGTGGATCCTCCCCACGCTCAGGATTCCGGAACAATTGTCAGTGCGTGGGGGAGATCGAGAGACAACTCCACGCAGCTCTCTTCAGTCACAGGTGTTCCCTATTCGGGGAAGTCGGAGAAATACCTTCCCTGACCTTGGGGATGCAGCCTCTGTCACTGGAATATCCTGCAAACCCCCCTAGCATTCCCTGGCACAGAGATATTAGGAAAACCCTCAGGGGAGTCGAGCTTAGGCTTTCCGTTAGAACCCACGCGCTGCCGACCGTTGCTGGAACCTCCCCACGCTCAGGATTCCGGAACCATTGTCAGTGCGTGGGGTAGCTCGAGAGACAACTCCACGCAGCTCGCTTCTGTCACAGGTGTTCCCTGTTCGGAGAAGTCCGAGAAATACCTTCCCTGACCTTGGGGAGGCAGCCTCTGTCACTGGGATATCCTACAAATCCCCCTAGCATTCCCTGGCACAGAGACATTAGGAAAAACCTCAGGGGAGACGAGCTGAGGCTTTCCGTTAGAACCCACGCGCTGCCGACCGTTGGTGGAACCTCCCAACGCTCAGGATTCCGGAACCATTGTCAGTGCGTGTGGGAGCTCGAGAGACAACTCCACGCAGCTCTCTTCAGTCACAGGTGTTCCCTGTTCGGGAAGTCTGAGAAATATATTCGCTGACCATGGGGAGGCAGCCTCTGTCACTGGGATATCCTGCAAACACCCCAAGCATTGCCTGGCACAGAGACATTAGGAAAACCCTCAGGGGTGTCGAGCTTAGGCTTTCCGTTAGAACCCACGCGCTGCCGACCTTTGGTGGAACCTCCCCACGCTCAGGATTCCGGAACCATTGTCAGTGCGTGGGGGAGCTCGAGAGACAACTCCACGCAGCTCTCATTATTCACAGCTGTTCCCTGTTCGGGGAAGTCCGAGAAATATCTTCCCTGACCTTGGGGAGGCAGCCTCTGTCACTGGGATATCCTACAAATCCCCCTAGCATTCCCTGGCACAGAGATATTAAGAAAACCCTCAGGGGAGACGAGCTTAAGCTTTCCGTTAGAACCCACGCGCTGCCGACCGTTGGTGGAACCTCCCCACGCTCAGGATTCCGGAACCATTGTCAGTGCGTGGGGGAGCTCGAGAGACAACTCCACGCAGCTCTCTTCAGTCACAGGTGTTCCCTGTTCGGGGAAGTCCGAGGAATACCTTCCCTGACCTTGGGGAGGCAGCCTCTGTCACTGGGATATCCTGCAAACCCCCCTAGCATTCCCTGGCACAGAGACATTAGAAAAACCCTCAGGGGAGACGAGCTTAGGCTTTCCGTTAGAACCCACGCGCTGCCGACCGTTGGTGGAACCTCCCCACGCTCAGGATTCCGGAACCATTGTCAGTGCGTGGGGGAGCTCGAGAGACAACTCCACGCAGCTCTCTTCAGTCACAGGTGTTCCCTGTTTGGGGAAGTCCGAGAAATACCTTCCCTGACCTTGAGGAGGCAGCCACTGTCACTGGGATATCCTGCAAACCCCCCTATCATTGCCTGGCAAAGAGACATTAGGAAAAACCTCAGGGGAGACGAGCTTAGGCTTTCCGTTAGAACCCACGCGCTGCCGACCGTTGGTGGAACCTCCCCACGCTCAGGATTCCGGAACCATTGTCAGTGCGTGGGGGAGATCGAGAGACAACTCCACGCAGCTCTCTTCAGTCACAGGTGTTCCCTGTTCGGGGAAGTCCGAGAAATACTTTCCCTGACTTTGGGGAGGCAGTCTCTGACACTGGGATATCCTGCAAACCCCCCTAGCATTGCCTGGCACAGAGACATTAGGAAAACCCTCAGGGGAGACGAGATTAGGCTTTCCGTTAGAACCCACTCGCTGACGACCGTTGGTGGAACCTCCCAACGCTCAGGATTCCGGAACCATTGTGAGTGCGTGGGGGAGCTCGAGAGACAACTCCACGCAGCTCTCTTCAGTCACAGGTGTTCCCTGTTCGGGGAAGTCCGAGAAATACCTTCCCTGACCTTGGGGAGGCAGCCTCTGTCACTGGGATATCCTGCAAACCCCTCTAGCATTGCCTGGCACAGAGACATTAGGAAAACCCTCAGGGGAGACGAGCTTAGGCTTTCCGTTAGAACCCACGCGCTGCCGACCGTTGGTGGAACCTCCCCACGCTCAGGATTCCGGAACCATTGTCAGTGCATGGGGGAACACGAGAGACAACTCCACGCAGCTCTCTTCAGTCACAGGTGTTCCCTGTTCGGGGAAGTCTGAGAAATAACTTCCCTGAACTTGGGGATGCAGCCTCTGTCACTGGGATATCCTGCAAACCCCCCCTAGCATTCCCTGGAACAGAGACATTAGGAAAACCCTCAGGGGAGACGAGCTTAGGCTTTCCGATTGACCTCACGCGCTGCCGACCGTTGGTGGAACCTCCCCACGCTCAGGATTCCGGAACAATTGTCAGTGCGTTGGGGAGCTCGAGAGACAACTCCACGCAGTTCTCTTCAGTCACAGGTGTTCCCTGTTCGGGGATGTCCGAGAAATACCTTCCCTGAACTTGGGGAGGCAGACTCTGTCACTGGGATATCCTGCAAACCCCCCTAGCATTCCCTGGCAGAGAGATATTAGGAAAACCCTCAGGGGAGACGAGCTTAGGCTTTCCGTTAGAACCCACGCGCTGCCGACCGTTGGTGGAACCTCCCCACGCTCAGGATTCCGGAACCATTGTCAGTGCGTGGGGGAGCTCGAGAGACAACTCCACGCAGCTCTCTTCAGTCACAGGTGTTCCCTGTTCGGGGAAGTCCGAGAAATAACTTCCCTGACCTTGGGGTGGCAACCAGTGTCACTGGGATATCCTGCAAACCCCCTTAGCATTCCCTGGCACAGAGACATTAGGAAAACCCTCAGGGGAGACGAGCTTAGGCTTTCCGTTAGAACCCACACGCTGACGACCGTTGGTGGAACCTCCCAACGCTCAGGATTCCCGAACAATTGTCAGTGCGTGGGGGAGCTCGAGAGACAACTCCACGCAGCTCTCTTCAGTCACAGGTGTTCCCTGTTCGGGGAAGTCCGAGAAATACCTTCCCTGTCCTTGGGGAGGCAGCCTCTGTCACTGGGATATCCTGCAAACACCCCTAGCATTCCCTGGCACAGAGACATTAGGAAAACCCTCAGGGGAGACGAGCTTAGGCTTTCCGTTAGATCCCACGCGCTGCCGATAGTTGTTGGAACCTCCCCACGCACAGGATTCCGAAACCATTGTCAGTGCGTGGGGGAGCTCGAGAGACAACTCCACGCAGCTCTCTTCAGTCACAGGTGTTCCCTGTTCGGGGAAGTCCGACAAATAACTTCCCTGAACTTGGGGAGGCAGCCTCTGTCACTGGGATATCCTGCAAACACCCCTAGCATTGCCTGGCACAGAGACATTAGGAAAACCCTCAGGGGAGACGAGCTGAGGCTTTCCGTTAGAACCCACGCGCTGCCGACCTTTGGTGGAACCTCCCCACGCTCAGGATTCCGGAACCATTGTCAGTGCGTGGGGGAGCTCGAGAGACAACTCCACGCAGCTCTCATTAGTCACAGGTGTTCCCTGTTCGGGGAAGTCCGAGAAATACCTTCCCTGACCTTGGGGAGGCAGCCTCTGTCACTGGGATATCCTTCAAATCCCCCTAGCATTCCCTGTCACAGAGATATTAAGAAAACCCTCAGGGGAGACGAGCTTAGGCTTTCCGTTAGAACCCACGCGCTGCCGACCGTTGGTGGAACCTCCCCACGCTCATTATTCCGGAACCATTGTCAGTGCGTGGGGGAGCTCGAGAGACAACTCCACGCAGCTCTCTTCAGTCACAGGTGTTCCTTGTTCGGGGAAGTCCGAGGAATACCTTCCCTGACCTTGGGGAGGCAGCCTCTGTCACTGGGATATCCTGCAAACACCCCTAGCATTCCCTGGCACAGAGACATTAGAAAAACCCTCAGGGGAGACGAGCTTAGGCTTTCTGTTAGAACCCACGCGCTGCCGACCGTTGGTGGAACCTCCCCACGCTCAGGATTCCGGAACCATTGTCAGTGCGTGGGGGAGCTCGAGAGACAACTCCACGCAGCTCTCTTCAGTCACAGGTGTTCCCTGTTTGGGGAAGTCCTAGAAATACCTTCCCTGAACTTGGGGAGGCAGCCTCTGTCACTGGGATATCCTGCAAACCCCCCTAGCATTCCCTGGCACAGAGAAATTAGGAAAAACCTCAGGGGAGACGAGCTTAGGCTTTCCGTTAGAACCCACGCGCTGCCGACCGTTGGTGGAACCTCCCCACGCTCAGGATTCCGGAACCATTGTCAGTGCGTGGGGGAGATCGAGAGACAACTCCACGCAGCTCTCTTCAGTCACAGGTGTTCCCTGTTCGGGGAAGTCCGAGAAAAACTTTCCCTGACTTTGGGGAGGCAGTCTCTGACACTGGGATATCCTGCAAACCCCCCTAGCATTCCCTGGCACAGAGACATTAGGATAACCCTCAGGGGAGACGAGCTTAGGCTTTCCGTTAGAACCCACGTGCTTCCGACCGTTGGTGGAACCTCCCCACGCTCAGGATTCCGGAACCATTGTCAGGGCGTTGGGGAGCTCGAGAGACAACTCCACGCAGCTCTCTTCAGTCACAGGTGATCCCTGCCCGGGGAAGTCCGAGAAATAACTTCCCTGACCTTGGGGAGGCAGCCTCTGTCACTGGGATATCCTGCAAACCCCCCTAGCATTCCCTGGCACAGAGACATTAGGAAAAACTTCAGGGGAGACGAGCTGAGGCTTTCCGTTAGAACCCACGCGCTGCCGACCTTTGGTGAAACCTCCCCACGCTCAGGATTCCTGAACCATTGTCAGTGCGTGGGGGAGCTCGAGAAACATCTCCACGCAGCTCTATTCAATCACAGGTGTTCCGTGTTCGGGGAAGTCCGAAAAATATCTTCCCTGACCTTGGGGAGGCAGACTCTGTCACTGGGATATCCTGCAAACACCCCTTGCACTCCCTGGCACAGAGACATTAGGAAAACACTCAGGGGAGACGAGCTTAGGCTTTCCGTTAGAACCCACGCACTGCCGACCGTTGGTGGAACCTCCCCACGCTCAGGATTCTGGAACCTTTGACAGTGCGTGGGGGATCTCGAGAGACAACTCCACGCAGCTCTCTTCAGTCACAGGTGTTCCCTGTTCGGGGAAGCCCGAGAAATACCTTCCCTGACCTTGGGGAGGCAGCCTCTGTCACTGGGATAACCTGCAAAACCCCCTAGCATTCCCTGGCACAGAGACATTAGGAAAACCCTAGGGGAGACTAGCTAAGGCTTTCCGTTAGACCCCACGCTCTGCCGACCTTTGGTGGAACCTCCACTCGCTCAGGATTCCTGAACAATTGTTAGTTCATGGGGGATCTCGAGAGACAACTCCACGCAGATCTCTTCAGTCACAGGTGTTCCCTGTTCGGGGAAGTCTGAGAAAAACCTTCCCTGATGTTGGAGAGGCCGCATCTGTCACTGGGATATCCTGCAAACCCCCCTAGCATTCCAAGGCACAAAGACATTAGGAAAACCCTCAGGGGAGACGAGCTTATGCTTTCCGTTAGAACCAACGCGCTGCCGACCTTTGGTGGAACCTCCCCACGCTCAGGATTCCGGAACCATTGTCAGTGCGTGTGGGAGCTCGAAAGAAAACTCCACGCAGCTCTCTTCAGTCACAGGTGTTCCCTGTTCGGGGAAGTCCGAGAAATAACTTCCCTGACCTTAAGAAGGCAGCCTCTGTCTCTGGGATAACCTGCAAACCCCCCTAACATTCCCTGGCACAGAGACATTAGGAAAACCCTCAGGGGAGACGAGCTTAGACTTTCCGTTAGAACCCACGCGCTGCCGACCGTTGGTGGAACCTCCCCACGCTCAGGATTCCGGAACCATTGTCAGTGCATGGGGGAGCTCGAGAGAAAGCTCCACGCAGCTCTCTTCAGTCACAGGTGTTCCCTGTTGAGGGAAGTACGAGATATAACTTCCCTGATCTTGGGGATGCAACCTCTGACACTGGGATATCCTGCAAACCCCCCTAGCATTCCCTGGCACAGAGACATTAGTTAAACCCTCAGGGGAGACGAGCTTAGGCTTTCCGTTTGAACCCACGCTCTGCCGACCGTTGGTGGAACCTCCCCATGCTCAGAATTCCGGAAACATTGTCAGTGAGTGGGGGAGCTCGAGAGACAACTCCACGCATCACTGTTCAGTCACAGGTGTTCCCTGCTCGGGGAAGTCCGAGAAATAACTTCCCTGAACTTGGGGAGGCAGCCTCTGTCACTGGGATATCCTGCAAACACCCCTAGCATTCCCTGGCACAGAGACATTAGGAAAACCCTCAGGGGAGACGAGCTTAAGCATTCCGTTAGTACCCACGCGCTGCCGACCGTTGCTGGAACTTCCCCACGCTCAGGATTCCGGAAACATTCTCAGTGCGTGGGGGAGCTCGAGAGACAACTCCACGCAGCTCTCTTCAGTCACAGGTGTTCCCTGTTCGGGGAAGTCCGAGAAATACCTTCCCTGACCTTATGGAGGCAGCCTCGGGCACTGGGAAAACCTGCAATCAACCCTAGCATTCCCTGGCACAGAGACATTAGGAAAACCATCAGGGGAGACGAGCGAAGGCTTTCCGTTAGAACCCACGCGCTGCCGACCGTTGGTGGAATCTCCCCACGCTCAGGATTCCGGAAATATTGTCAGTGCCTGGGGGAGCTCGAGAGACAACTCCACGCAGCTCTCTTCAGTCACAGGTGTTCGCTGTTCGGGGATGTCCGAGAAATACCTTCCCTGAACTTGGGGAGGCAGCCTCGGTCACTGGGATATCCTGCAATCACCCCTAGCATACCCTGGCACAGAGACATTAGGAAAAGCCTCAGGGGAGACGAGCTTAGGCATTCCGTTAGAACCCACGCGCTTCCGACCGTTGGTGGATCCTACCAACCCTCAGGATTCCGGAACCATTGTCAGTGCGTGGGGGAGCTCGAGAGACAAATCCACGCAGCTCTCTTCAGTCACAGGTGTTCGTTGTTCGGGGATGTACGAGAAATACCTTCCCTGAACTTGGGGAGGCAGCCTCGGACACTGGGATATCCTGCAATCACCCCTAGCATTCCCTGGCACAGAGACATTAGGAAAACCCTCAGGGGAGATGAGCTTAGGCTTTCCGTTAGAACCCACGCGCTGCCGACCGTTGGTGGAACCTCCCCACGCTCAGGATTCCGGAACCATTGTCAGTGAGTGGGGGAGCTCGAGAGACAACTCCACGCAGCTCTCTTCAGTCACAGCTGTTCCCTGTTCGGGGAAGTCCGAGAAATAACTTCCCTGACCTTGGGGAGGCAGCCTCAGCCACTGGGATATCCTGCAATCACCCCTATCATTCCCTGGCACAGAGAAATTAGGAAAACCCTCAGGGGAGACGAGCATAGGCTTCCGTTAGAACCCACGCGCTGCCGACCGTTGGTGGAACCTCCCCACGCTCAGGATTCCGGAACCATTGTCAGTGCGTGGGGGACCTCGAGAGACAACTCCACGCACCTCTCTTCAGTCACAGGTGTTCTCTGTTCGGGTAAGTCCGAGAAATACCTTCCCTGACATTGGGGAGGCATCCTCGGTCACTGGGATATCCTGCAATCACCCCTAGCATTCCCTGGCACAGAGACATTAGGAAAACCCTCAGGGGAGACGAGCTTAGGCTTTCCGTAAGAACCCACGCGCTGCCGACCGTTGGTGGAACCTCCCTACGCTCAGGATTCCGGAACCATTGTCAGTGCGTGAGGGAGCTCGAGAGACAACTCCACGCAGCTCTCTTCATTCACAGGTGTTCCCTGTTCGGGGAAGTCCGAGAAATACCTTCCCTGAACTTGGGGAGGCAGCCTCGGTCACTGGGATATCCTGCAATCACCCCTAGCATTCCCTGGCACAGAGACATTAGGAGAAAGCTCAGGGGAGACGAGCTTAGGCATTCCATTAGAACCCACGCGCTGCCGACCGTTGGTGGATCCTCCCCACGCTCAGGATTCCGGAACCATTGTCAGTGCGTGGGGGAGCACGAGAGACAACTCCACGCAGCTCTCTTCAGTCACAGGTGTTCCCTGTCCGGGGAAGTCCGAGAAATACCTTCCATGAATTTCGGGAGGCAGCCTCGGGCACTGGGATATCCTGCAATCACCCCTAGCATTCCCTGGCACAGAGACATTAGGAAAACCATCAGGGGAGACGAGCGAAGGCATTCCGTTAGAACCCACGTGCTGCAGACCGTTGGTGGAACCTCCCCACGCTCAGGATTCCGGAACCATTGTCAGTGTGTGGGGGAGCTCGAGAGACAACTCCACGCAGCTCTCTTCAGTCACAGGTGTTCCCTGTTCGGGGAAGTCTGAGAAATAACTTCCCTGAACTTGGGGAGCAGCCTCGGTCACTGGGATATCCTGCAATCACCCCTAGCATTTCCTGGCACAGAGACATGAGGAAAACCCTCAGGGGGACGAGCTAAGGCTTTCCGTTAGAACCCACGCGCTGCCGACAGTTGGTGGAAACTCCCCACGCTCAGGATTCCGGAACCATTATCAGTGCGTGGGGGAGCTCGAGAGACAACTCCACGCAGCTCTCTTCAGTCACAGGTGTTCCCTGTTCGAGGAAGTCCGAGAAATAACTTCCCTGAATTCGGGGAGTCAGCCTCGGTCACTGGGATATCCTGCAATCACCCCTAGCATTCCCTGGCAAAGAGACATTAGGAAAATCATCAGGGGAGACAAGCTTAGGCATTCCGTTAGAACCCACGCGCTGCCGACAGTTGGTGGAACCTCCCCACGCTCAGGATTCCGGAAAAATTGTCAGTGCGTGGGGGAGCTCGAGAGACAACTCCACGCAGCTCTCTTCATTCACAGGTGTTCTCTGTTCGGGGAAGTCCGAGAAATACCTTCCCTGACATTGGGAAGGCATCCTCGGTCACTGGGATATCCTGCAATCACCCCTAGCATTCCCTGGCACAGAGACATTAGGAAAACCCTCAGGGGAGACGAGCTTAAGCATTCCGTAAGAACCCACGCGCTGCCGACCGTTGGTGGAACCTCCCTACGCTCAGGATTCCGGAACCATTGTCAGTGCGTGAGGGAGCTCGAGAGACAACTCCACGCAGCTCTCTTCATTCACAGGTGTTCCCTGTTCGGGGAAGTCCGAGAAATACCTTCCCTGAACTTGGGGAGGCAGCCTCGGTCACTGGGATATCCTGCAATCACCCCTAGCATTCCCTGGCACAGAGAAATTAAGAGAACCCTCATGGGAGACGAGCTTAGGCATTCCGTTAGAACCAACGCGCTGCCGACCGATTGTGGAACCTCCCCACGCTCGGGATTCCGGAACTAATGTCAGTGCGTGGGGGATCTCGAGAGAAAACTCCACGCAGCTCTCTTCATTCACAGGTGTTCCCTGTTCGGGGAAGTCCGAGAAATACTTTCCCAGACCTTGGGGAGGCAGCCTCGGGCACTGGGATATCCTGCAATCACCCCTAGCATTCCCTGGCACAGAGACATTAAGAGAAACCTCAGGGGAGACGAGCTTAGGCATTCCATTAGAACCCACGCGCTGCCGACCGTTGGTGGAACCTCCCCACGCTCAGGATTCCGGAACCATTGTCATTGCGTGGGGGAGCACGAGAGACAACTCCACGCAGCTCTCTTCAGTCACAGTTGTTCCCTGTTCGGGGAAGTCCGGGAAATACCTTCCCTGAACTTGGGGAGGCAGCCTCGGTCACTGGGATATCCTGCAATCACCCCTAGCATTCCCTGGCACAGAGACATTAGGAAAACACTCAGGGGAGACGAGCTTAGGCATTCCGTTAGAACCCACGCGCTGCCGACCGTTGGTGGAACCTCCCCACGCTCAGGATTCCGGAACCATTGTCAGTGCGTGGGGGAGCTCGAGAGACAACTCCTCGCAGCTCTCTTCAGTCACAGGTGTTCCCTGTTCGGGGAAGTCTGAGAAATAACTTCCCTGAACTTGGGGAGCAGCCTCGGTCACTGGGATATCCTGCAATCACCCCTAGCATTCCCTGGCACAGAGACATGAGGAAAACCCTCAGGGGGACGAGCTAAGGCTTTCCGTTAAAACCCACGCGCTCCCGACCGTTGGTGGAACCTCCCCACGCTCAGGATTCCGGAACCATTATCAGTGCGTGGGGGAGCTCGAGAGACAACTCCACGCAGCTCTCTTCAGTCACAGGCGTTCCCTGTTCGGGGAAGTCCGAGAAATAACTTCCCTGAATTCGGGGAGGCAGCCTCGGTCACTGGGATATCCTGCTATCACCCCTAGCATTCCCTGGCAAAGAGACATTAGGAAAATCATCAGGGGAGACGAGCTAAGGCATTCCGTTAGAACCCACGCGCTGCCGACCGTTGGTGGAACCTCCCCACGCTCAGGATTCCGGAAAAATTGTCAGTGCGTGGGGAGCTCGAGAGACAACTCCACGCAGCTCTCTTAAGTCACAGGTGTTCTCTGTTCGGGGAAGTCCGAGAAATACCTTCCCTGAACTTGGGGAGGCAGCCTCGGTCACTGGGATATCCTGCAATCACCCCTAGCATTCCCTGGCACAGAGACATTAGGAGAACCCTCAGGGGAGACGAGCTTAGGCATTCCGTTAGAACCAACGCGCTGCCGACCGATTGTGGTACCTCCCCACGCTCGGGATTCCGGAACTAATGTCAGTGCGTGGGGGAGCTCGAGAGAAAAGTCCACGCAGCTCTCTTCAGTCACAGGTGTTCCCTGTTCGGGGAAGTCCGAGAAATACCTTCCCAGACCTTGGGGAGGCAGCCTCGGTCACTGGGATATCCTGCAATCACCCCTAGCATTCCCTGGCACAGAGACATTAGGAAAACACTCAGGGGAGACGAGCTTAGGCATTCCATTAGAACCCACGCGCTGCCGACCGTTGGTGGAACCTCCCCACGCTCAGGATTCCGGAACCATTGTCAGTGCGTGGGGGAGCACGAGAGACAACTCCACGCAGCCTTCCTCAGTCACAGGTTTTCCCTGGTCGGGGAAGTCCGGGAAATACCTTCCCTGAACTTGGGGAAGCAGCCTCGGTCACTGGGATATCCTGCAATCACCCCTAGCATTCCCTGGCACAGAGACTTTAGGAAAACACTCAGGGGAGACGAGCTTAGGCATTCCGTTAGAACCCACGCGCTGCCGACAGTTGGTGAAACCTCCCCACGCTCAGGATTCCGGAACCATTGTCAGTGCGTGGGGGAGCTCGAGAGACAACTCCACACAGCTCTCTTCAGTCACAGGTGTTCCCTGTTCGGGGAAGTCCGAGAAATAACTTCCTTGACCTTGGGGAGGCAGCCTCGGTCACTGGGATATCCTGCAATCACCCCTAGCTTTCGCTGGCACAGAGACATTAGGAAAAACCTCAGGGGAGACGAGCATAGGCATTCCGTTAGAACCCACGCGCTGCCGACCGTTGGTGGAACCTCCCCACGCTCAGGATTCCGGAACCATTGTCAGTGCGTGGGGGAGCACGAGAGACAACTCCACGCAGCCTTCCTCAGTCACAGGTTTTCCCTGCTCGGGGAAGTCCGGGAAATACCTTCCCTGAACTTGGGGAAGCAGCCTCGGTCACTGGGATATCCTGCAATCACCCCTAGCATTCCCTTGCACAGAGACTTTAGGAAAACACTCAGGGGAGACGAGCTTAGGCATTCCGTTAGAACCCACGCGCTGCCGACAGTTGGTGAAACCTCCCCACGCTCAGGATTCCGGAACCATTGTCAGTGCGTGGGGGAGCTCGAGAGACAACTCCACACAGCTCTCTTCAGTCACAGGTGTTCCCTGTTCGGGGAAGTCTGAGAAATAACTTCCTTGACCTTGGGGAGGCAGCCTCGGTCACTGGGATATCCTGCAATCACCCCTAGCTTTCGCTGGCACAGAGACATTAGGAAAAACCTCAGGGGAGACGAGCATAGGCATTCCGTTAGAACCCACGCGCTGCCGACCGTTGGTGGAACCTCCCCACGCTCAGGATTCCGGAACCATTGTCAGAGCGTGGGGGAGCTCGAGAGACAACTCCACGCAGCTTTCTTCAGTCACAGGTGTTCTCTGTTCGGGGAAGTCCGAGAAATACCTTCCCTGATCTTTGGGAGGCAGCCTCGGTCCCTGGGATATCCTACAAACACCCCTAGCATTCCCTGGCACAGAGACTTTAGGAAAAGCCTCAGGGAAGACGATCTTAGTCACTCCGTTAGAACCCACGCGCTGCCGACCGTTGGTGGAACCTCCCCACGCTCAAAATTCCGGAACCATTGTCAGTGCGTGGTGGAGCTCGAGAGACAACTCCACGCAGCTCTCTTCAGTCACAGTTGTTCCCTGTTCGGGGAAGTCCGAGAAATACCTTCCCTGATCTTGGGGAGGCAGCCTCGGACACTGGGTTATCCTGCAATCACCCCTAGCATTCCCTGGCACAGAGACATTAGGAAAATCCTCAGGGGAGACGAGCTTAGGCTTTCCGTTAGAACCCACGCGCTGCCGACCGTTGGTGGAACCTCCCCACGCTTAGGATTCCGGAACCATTGTCAGTGCGTGGGGGAGCTCGAGAGACAACTCCACGCAGCTCTCTTTAGTCACAGGTGTTCCCTGTTCGGGGAAGTCTGAGACATACATTCCCTGATCTTTGGGAGTCAGACTCGGACACTGGGATATCCTGTAAACACCCCTAGCATTCCCTGGCGCAGAGAATTTAGGAAAACACTCAGGGGAGATGAGCTTAGTCCTTCCGTTAGAACCCACGCGCTGCCGACCGTTGGTGGAACCTCCCCACGCTCAGGATTCCGGAACCATTGTCAGTGCATGGGGGATCTCGAGAGACAACTCCACGTAGCTCTTTTCAGTCACAGCTGTTCCCTGTTCGGGGAAGTCCGAGAAATACCTTCCCTGACCTTGGGGAGGCAGCGTATGTCCCTGGAATATCCTGCAATCACCCCTAGCATTCCCTGGCACAGAGACATTAGGAAAACCCTCAGGGGAGACGAGCTTATGCATTCCGTTAGAACCCACGCGCTGCCGACCGTTGGTGGAACCTACCCACTCTCAGGATTCCGGAACCATTGTCAGTGTGTGGGGGATCTCGAGAGACAACTCCACGCAGCTCTCTTCAGTCACAGGTGTTCCCTGTTCGGGGAAGTCTGAGAAATATCTTCCCTGAACTTGTGGAGGCAGCCTCGGTCACTGGAATATCCTGCAATCACCCCTAGCATTCCCTGGCCCAGAGACATTAGGAAAACCCTCAGGGGAGACGAGCTTAGGCTTTCCGTTAGAACCCACGCGCTGCCGACCGTTGGTGGAACCTCCACACGCTCAGGATTCCGGAAACATTGTCAGTGCTTGGGGGAGCTCCAGAGACAACTCAACGCATCTCTCTTCAGTCACAGGTATTCCCTATTCGGGGAAGTCCGAGAAATAACTTCCCTGACCTGGCGGAGGCAGCCTCAGTCACTGGGATATCCTGCAATCACCCCTAGCATTCCCTGGCACAGAGACATTAGGAGAAACTTCAGGGGAGACGAGCTTAGTCATTCCGATAGAACCCACGCGCTGCCGACCGTTGGTGGAACCTCCCCACGCTCAGGATTCCGGAACCATTGTCAGTGCGTGGGGGAGCTCGAGAGACAACTCCACGCAGCTCTCTTCAGTCACAGGTGTTCCCTGTTCGGGTAAGTCTGAGAAATAACTTCCCTGACCTTGGGGAGGCAGCCTCGGTCACTGGGATATCCTGCACCCCCCTAGGGTTCCCTGGCACAGAGACATTAGGAAAACCCTAAGGGGAGATGAGCTTATGCATTCCGTTATAACCCACGCGCTGAGGACCGATGGTGGAACCTCCCCACGCTCAGGATTCCGGAACCATTTTCAGTGCGTGGGGGAGCACGAGAGACAACTCCACGCAGCTCTCTTCAGTCACAGGTGTTCCCTGTTCGGGGAAGTTCGAGAAATAACTTCCATGAACTTCGGGAGTCAGCCTCGGTCACTGGGATATCCTGCAATCACCCCTAGCATTCCCTGGCACAGAGACATTAGGAAAAGCCTCAGGGGAGACGAGCTTAGGCATTCCGTTAGAACCCACGCGCTGCCGACCGTTGGTGGAACCTCCCCACGCTCAGGATTGCGGAAACATTGTCACTGCGTGTGGGAGCTCAAGAGACAACTCCACGAATCTCTCTTCATTCACAGGTGTTCCCTGTTCGGGGAAGTCCGAGAAATAACTTCCCTAAGCTGGGGGAGGCAGCCTCGGTCACTGGGATATCCTGCAATCACCGCTAGCATTCCCTGGCACAGAGACATTAGGAAAACCCTCAGGGGAGACGAGCTTAGGCATTCCGTTAGAACCCACGCGCTGCCGACCGTTGGTGGAACCTCCCCACGCTCAGGATTCCGGAATCATTGTCAGTGCGTGGGGGATCTCGAGAGACAAATCCACGCAGCTCTCTTCAGTCACAGGAGTTCCCTGTTCGGGGAAATCCGAGAAATAACTTCCCTGACCTTGGGGAGGCAGCCTCTGTCACTGGGATATCCTGCAAACACCTCTAGCATTCCCTGGCACATAGACATTAGGAAAAACCTCAGGGGAGTCGAGCTTTGGCATTCCGTTAGAACCCACGTGCTGCCAACCGTTGGTGGAACCTCCCAACGCTCATGATTCCGGAACCATTGTCAGTGCGTGGTGGAGCTCGAGAGACAACTCCACGCAGCTCTCTTCAGTCACAGGTGTTTCCTGTTCGGGGAAGTCCGAGAAATACCTTCCCTGACCTTGGGGAGGCAGACTCGGTCACTGTGATATCCTGCAAACACCCCTAGCATTCCCTGGCACAGAAATATTAGGAAAACCCTCAAGGGATACGAGCTTAGGCATTCCGTTAGAACCCACGCGCTGCCGACCGTTGGTGGAACCTCCCCACGCTCAGGATTCCGGAACCATTGTCAGTGCATGGGGGAGATCGAGAGACAACTCCACGCAGCTCTCTTCAGTCACAGGTGTTCCCTGTTCAGGGAAGTCCGAGAAATACCTTCCCTGACCTTGGGGAGGCAGCCACGGTCACTGGGATATCCTGCAAACCCCCCTAGCATTCCCTGGCACAGAGACATTAGGAAAACCCTCAGGGGAGACGAGTTTAGGCATTCCGTTAGAACCCACGCGCTGCCGACCGTTGGTGGAAACTCCTCACGCTCAGGATTCCGGAACCATTGTCAGAGCGTGGGGGAGCTCGAGAGACAACTCCACGAAGCTCTCTTCAGTCACAGGTGTTCCCTGTTCAGGGAAGTCCGAGAAATACCTTCCCTGATCTTTGGGAGGCAGCCTCGGTCCCTGGGATATCCTGCAAACACCCCTAGCATTCCCTGGGACAGAGACTTTAGGAAAAGCCTCAGGGGAGACGAGCTTAGGCACTCCGTTAGAACCCACACGCTGCCGACCGTTGGTGGAACCTCCCCACGCTCAGGATTCCGGAACCATTGTCAGTGCGTGGTGGAGCTCGAGAGACAACTCCACGCAGCTCTCTTCAGTCACAGGTGTTCCCTGTTCGGGGAAGTCCGAGAAATAACTTCCCTGACCTTGGGGAGGCAGCCTCGGACACTGGGTTATCCTGCAATCACCCCTAGCATTCCCTGGCACAGAGACATTAGGAAAATCCTCAGGGGAGACGAGCTTAGGCTTTCCGTTATAACCCACGCGCTGCCGACCGTTGGTGGAACCTCCCCACGCTCAGGATTCCGGAACCATTGTCAGTGCGTGGGGGAGCTCGAGAGACAACTCCACGCAGCTCTCTTCAGTCACAGGTTTTCCCTGTTCGCTGAAGTCCGAGAAATAACTTCCCTTATCTTTGGGAGGCACCCTCGGTCCTTGGGATATCCTGCAAACAGCCCTAGCATTCCCGGGCACAGAGACTTTAGGAAAAGCCTCAGGGGAGACTAGCTTAGTCACTCCGTTAGAACCCACGCGCTGCCGACCGTTGGTGGAACCTCCCCACGCTCAGGATTCCGGAACTATTGTCAGTGCGTGGGGGAGCTCGAGAGACAACTCCACGCAGATCTCTTCAGTCACAGGTGTTCCCTGTTCGGGGAAGTCTGAGAAATACGTTCCCTGATCTTTGGGAGGCAGCCTCGGACACTGGGATATCCTGCAAACACCCCTAGCATTCCCTGGCGCAGAAAATTTAAGAAAACACTCAGGGGAGATGAGCTTAGTCCTTCCGTTAGAACACACGCGCTGCCGACCGTTGGTGGAACCTCCCCACGCTCAGGATTCCGGAACCATTGTCAGTGCGTGGGGGAGCTCGAGAGACAACTCCACGCAGCTCTCTTCAGTCACAGGTGTTCCCTGTTCGGGGAAGTCCGAGAAATACCTTCCCTGACCTTGGGGAGGCAGCCTCGGTCACTGGGATATCCTGCAATCACCCCTAGCATTCCCTGGCACAGAGACATTAGGAAAAGCCTCAGGGGAGACGAGCTTAGGCATTCCGTTAGAACCCACGCGCTGCCGACCGCTGGTGGAACCTCCCACTCTCAGGATTCCGGAACCATTGTCAGTGTGTGGGGGAGCTCGAGAGACAACTCCACGCAGCCCTCTTCAGTCACAGGTGTTCCCTATTCGGGGAAGTCCGAGAAATAACTTCCCTGACCTTGGGGAGGCAGCCTCGGTCACTGGGACATCCTGCAATCACCCCTAGCATTCCCTGGCACAGAGACATTAGGAAAACCCTCAGGGGAGACGAGCTTAGGCTTTCCGTTAGAACCCACGTGCTGCCGACCGTTGGTGGATCCTCCACACGCTCAGGATTCTGGAACAATTGTCAGTGCGTGGGGGAGCACGAGAGACAACTCCATGCAGCTCTCTTCAGTCACAGGTATTCCCTGTTCGGGGAAGTCCGAGAAATAACTTCCCTGACCTTGGGGAGGCAGCCTCTGTCACTGGGATATCCTGCAATCACCCCTAGCATTCCCTGGCACAAAGACATTAGGAAAACCTTCAGGGGAGGCAAGCTTAAGCATTCCGTTAGAACCCACGCGCTGCCGACCGTTGGTGGAACCTCCCCACGCTCAGTATTGCGGAACCATTGTCACAGCGTTTGGAAGCTCGAGAGACAACTCCACGCATCTCTCTTCAGTCACAGGTGTTCCCTGTTCGGGGAAGTCCGAGAAATAACTTCCCTGACCCTGGGGAGGCAGCCACGGTCACTGGGATATCCTGCAATCACCGCTAGCATTCCCTGGCACAGAAATATTATAAAAACCCTCAAGGGATACGAGCTTAGGCATTCCGTTAGAACACACGCGCTGCCGACCGTTGGTGGAACCTCCCCACGCTCAGGATTCCGAAACCATTGTCAGTGCGTGGGGGAGCTCGAGAGACAACTCCACGCAGCTCTCTTCAGTCACAGGTGTTCCCTGTTAGGGGAAGTCCGAGAAATACCTTCCTTGACCTTGGGAAGGCAGCCTCGGTCACTGGGATATCCTGCAATCACCCCTAGCATTCCCTGGCACAGAGACATTAGGAAAACACTCAGGGGAGACGAGCTTAGGCATTCCGTTAGAACCCACGCACTGCCGACCGTTGGTGGAACCTCCCTACTCTCAGGATTCCGGAACCATTGTCAGTGTGTGGGGGAGCTCGAGAGACAACTCCACGCAGCTCTCTCTGGTCACAGGTGTTCCCTGTTCGGGGAAGTCCGAGAAATACCTTCCCTGACCTTTTGGAGGCAGCTTCTGTCACTGGGATATCCTGTAAACTCCCCTAGCATTCCCTGGCACAGAAATATTAGGAAAACCCTCAAGGGATACGAGCTTAGGCATTCCGTTAGAACCCATGCGCTGCCGACCGTTGGTGGAACCTCCCCACGCTCAGGATTCCGGAACCATTGTCAGTGCGTGGGGGAGCTCGAGAGAAAACTCCACGCAGCTCTCTTCAGTCACAGGTGTTCCCTGTTCAGGGAAGTCCGAGAAATACCTTCCCTGACCTTGAGGAGGCAGCCACGGTCACTGGGATATCCTGCAAACCCCCTAGCATTCCCTGGCCCAGAGACATTAGGAAAACCCTCAGGGGAGACGAGCTTAGGCTTCCATTAGAACCCACGCGCTGCCGACCGTTGGTGGAACCTCCCCACGCTCAGGATTCCGGAACCATTGTCAGTGCTTGGGGGAGCTCGATAGACAACTCCACGCATCTCTGTTCAGTCACAGATGTTACCTGTTCGGGGAAGTTCGAGAAATAAGTTCCCTGACCTTGGGGAGGCAGCCTCGGTCACTGGGATATCCTGCAATCACCCCTAGCATTCCCTGGCACAGAGACAATAGGAAAATCCTCAGGGGAGACGAGCTTAGGCTTCCGTTAGAACCCACGCGCTGCCGACCGTTGGTGGAACCTCCCCACGCTCAGGATTCCGGAACAATTTTCAGTGCGGTGGGGAGCTCGAGAGACAACTCCACGCAGCACTCTTCAGTCACAGGTGTTCCCTGTTCGGGGAAGTCCGAGAAATACCTTCCCTGACCTTGGGGAGGCAGCCTCGGTCCCTGGGATATCCTGCAATCACCCCTAGCATTCCCTGGCACAGAGACATTAGGAAAACCCTCAGGGGAGACGAGCTTAGGCATTCCGTAAGAACCCACGCGCTGCCGACCGTTGGTGGAACCTCCCCACACTCAGGATTCCGGAACCATTGTCAGTGCGTGGGGGAGCTCGATAGACAACCCCACGCAGCTCCCTTCAGTCACAGGTGTTTCCTGATCGGGGGAGTCCGAGAAATAATTTCCCTGATCTTGGGGAGGCATCCTCTGACACTGGGATATCCTGCAAACCCCCCTAGCATACCCTGGCACAGAGACATTAGGAAAGCACTCAGGGGAGATGAGCTTATGCATTCTGTTAGAACCCACACGCTGCCGACCGTTGGTGGAACCTCCCCCGGCTCAGGATTCCGGAACCATTGTCAGTGCGTGACGGATCTCGAGAGAGAACTCCACGCAGCTCTCTTCAGTCACAGGTGTTCCCTGTTCGGGGAAGTCCGAGAAATACTTCCCCTGACCTTGGGGAGGCAGCCTCTGCCACTGGGATATCCTGCAAAGATACCTAGCATTCCCTGGCACACAGACATTAGGAAAACCCTCAGGGAAGACGAGCTTAGGCATTCCGTTAGAACCCACGCGCTGCCGACCGTTGGGGGAACCTCCCCATGCTCAGGATTCTGGAACCATTGTCAGTGCGTGGGGGAGCTCGATAGACAACCCCACGCAGCACTCTTAAGACACAGGTGTTCCCTGTTCGGGGAAGTCCGAGAAAAACCTTCTCTGATCTTGGGGAGGCAGCAACGGTCACTGGGATATCCTGCAATCACCCCTAGCAATCCCTGTGACAGAGACATTAGGAAAATCCTCAGGGGAGACGAGCTTAGGCATTCCGTTAGAACCCACGTGATGCCGACCGTTGGAGGAACCTCCCCACGCTCAGGATTCCGGAACCATTGTCCATGCGTGGGGGAGCTCGAGAGACAACTCCAAGCAGCTCTCTTCAGTCACAGGTGTTCCCTGTTCGGGGAAGTCCGAGAAATACCTTCCCTGAGTTTGGAGAGGCAGCCTCGGTCACTGGGTATCCTGCAAACACCCCTAGCATTTCCTGGCACAGAGACATTAGGAAAACACTCAGGGGAGACGAGCTTATGCATTCCGTTAGAACCCACGCGCTGCCGACCTTTGGTGGAACCTCCCCTCGCTCAGGATTCCGGAACCATTGTCAGTGCGTGGGGGAGCTCGAGAGACAACTCCACGCAGCTCTCTTCAGTCACAGGTGTTCCCTGTTCGGGGAAGTCCGAGAAATAAATTCCCTGACCTTGGGGAGGCAGCCTCGGTCACTGGGATATCCTGCAATCACACCTAGCATTCCCTGGCACAGAGACATAAGAAAACCCTCAGGGGAGACGAGTTTAGGCATTCCGTTAGAACCCACGCGCTGCCGACCGTTGGTGGAACCTCCCCACGCTCAGGATTCCGGAACCATTGTCAGTGGGTGGGGGAGCTCGAGAGACAACTCCATGAAGCTCTCTTCAGTCACAGGTGTTCCCTGTTCGGGGAAGTCCGAGAAATAACTTCCCTGACCTTGGGGAGGCAGCCTCGGTCACTGGGATATAATGCAATCACCCCTAGCATTCCCTGGCACAGAGACATTAGGAAAACACTCAGGGGAGACGAGATTATGCATTCCGTTAGAACCCACGCGCTGCCGACCGTTGGTGGAACCTCCCCACGCTCAGGATTCCGGAACCATTGTCAGTGAGTGGGGGAGCTCGAGAGACAACTCCACGCAGCTCTCTTCAGTCACAGGTGTTCCCTATTCGGGGAAGTCCGAGAAACATCTTCCCTGACCTTGGGGAAGCAGCCTCGGTCACTGGGATATCCTGCAATCACCCCTAGCATTCCCTGGCACAGAGACATTAGGAAAAATCTCAGGGAATACAAGCATAGGCATTCCGTTAGAACCCACGCGCTGCCGACCGTTGGTGGAACCTCCCCACGCTCAGGTTTCAGGAAAAATTATCAGTGCGTGGGGGAGTTCGAGAGACAAGTCCACGCAGCTCTCTTCAGTGACAGGTGTTCGCTGTTCGGGGAAGTCCGTGAAATAACTTCCCTGACTTTGGTTAGGCAGCCTCCGTCACTGGGATATCTTGCCATCACCCCTAGGATTCCCTGGCACAGAGAAATTAGGAAAACCCACAGGGGAGACGAGCTTAGGCATTCCGTTAGGACCCACGCGCTGCCGACCGTTGGTGGAACCTCCCCACGCTCAGGATTCTGGAAACATTGTCAGTGCGTGGGGGAGCTCGAGATACAACTCCGCGCAGCTCTCTTCAGTCACCGGTGTTCCCTGTTTGGGGAAGTCCGGGAAATAAATTCCCTGACTTTGGGGAGGCAGCCTCGGTCACTGGGATAACCTGCAATCACCCCTAGCATTCCCTGGCACAGAGACATTAGGAAAACCCTCAGGGGAGAAGAGCTTAGGCATTCCGTTAGAACCCACGCGCTGCCGACCTTTGGTGGAACCTCCCCACGCTCAGGATTCCGGAACCATTTTCAGTGCGTGGGGGAGCTCGAGAGACAACTCCACGCAGCTCTCTTCAGTCTCAGGTGTTCCCTGTGCAGGGAAGTCCGAGAAATACCTTCCCTGAGCTTGGGGAGACAGCCTCTTTCACTGGGATATCATGCAAACCATCCTAGCATTTCCTGGCAAAGAGACATTAGGAAAACCCTCAGGGGAGTCGAGCTTAGGCATTCCGTTAGAACCCACGCGCTGCCGACCGTTGGTGGAACCTCCCCACGCTCAGCATTCTGGAAATATTTTCAGTGCGTGGAGGAGCTCGAGAGACAACTCCACGAAGCTCTTTTCAGTCACAGGTGTTCTCTGTTCGGGGAAGTCCGAGAAATAATTTCCCTGGCCTTGGGGAGGAAGCCTCTGACACTGGGATATCCTGCAAACACACCTAGCATTCCCTGGCACAGAGACATTTGGAAAAATCTCAGGGGAGACGAGCTTAGGCATTCTGATAGAACCCACGCGCTGCCGACCGTTGGTGGAACCTCCTCACGCACAGGATTCCGGAAACATTGTCAGTGAATGGGGAGCCCGTGAGACAACTCCACGAAGTTCTCTTCAGTCACAGGTGTTCCCTGTTCGGGGAAGTATGAGAAATACCTTCCCTGACCTTGGAGAGGCAGCCTCTGTCCCTGGGATATCCTGCAAACCCCCCTAGCATTCCCTGGCAGAGAGACATTAGGAAAACCCTCAGGGGAGACGAGCTTAGGCATTCCGTTTAAACCCACGCGCTGCCGACCATTGAAGGAACCTCCCCACGCTCAGGATTCCGGAAACATTGTCAGTGCGTTGAGGAGCTCGAGAGACAACTCCACGCAGCTCTCTTCAGTCACAGGTGTTCCCTATTCGGGGAAGTCCGAGAAATAACTTCCCTGACCTTGGGGATGCAGCCACTGTCACTGGGATATCCTGCAAAACCCCCTAGCATTCCCTGTCACAGAGACATTAGGAAAACTTTCAGGGGAGACGAGCTTAGGCATTCCGTTAGAACCCACGCGCTGCCGACCGTTGGTGGAATCTCCACACGCTCAGGATTCCGGAACCATTGTCAGTGCGTGGGGGAGCTCGAGAGACAACTCCACGAAGCTCTCTTCAGTCACAGGTGTTCCCTGTTCGGGGAAGTCCGAGAAATAACCTCCCTGACCTTGGGGAAGCAGCCTCTGACACTGGGATATCCTGCAAATCCCCTAGAATTCCCTGGCAGAGAGACATTAGGAAAACCCTCATGGGAGGCGAGCTTAGGCATTCCGTTAGAAATGACGCGCTGCCGAACATTGGAACCTCCACACGCTCAGGATTCCGGAAAATTTTTCAGTGCGTGTTGGAGCTCGAGACAAAACTCCACGCAGCTCTCTTCAGTCACAGGTGTTCCCTGTTCGGGGAAGTCTGAGAAATATCTTCCCTGACGTTGGGGAGGCAGCCTCTGTCACTGGGATAACCTGCAAACCACCCTAGCATTCCCTGGCACAGAGATTTTAGGAAAACCCTCAGGGGAGACGAGCTTAGGCATTCCGTTAGCACCCACGCGCTGCCGACCGTTGGTGGAACCTCCCCACGCTCAGGATTCCGGAACCATTGTCAGTGTGTGGGGGAGCTCGAGAGACAACTCCACGCAGCTCTCTTCAGTCACAGGTGTTCCCTGTCCAGGGAAGTCCGAGAAATACCTTCCCTGTATTTGGGGAGACAGCCTCTGTCACTGGGATATCCTGCAAACCCCCCTAGCATTCCATGGCACAGAGACATTAGGAAAACCCTCAGGGGAGACGAGCTTAGGCATTCCGTTAGAACACATGCGCTGCCGACCGTTGGTGGAACCACCCCATGGTCAGTATACCGGAACCATTGTCAGTGCGTGGGGGAGCTCGAGAGACAACTCCACGCAGCTCTCTTCAGTCACAGGAGTTCCCTGTTCGGGGAAGTCCGAGAAATACCTTCCCTGACCTTGGCGAGGCAGCCTCGGTCACTGGGATATCCTGCAATCACAACTAGCATTCCCTGGCACAGAGACATTAGGAAAACCCTCAGGGGAGACGAGCTTAGGCATTCCGTTAGAAACCACGCGCTGCCGAACGTTGGTGAAACCTCCCCACGCTCATGTTTCCTGTAACATTGTCAGTGCTTGGGGGAGCTCGAGAGACAACTCTACGCAGCTCTCTTCAGTCACTGGTGTTCCCTGTTCTGGGAAGTCCGAGAAATAACTTCCCTGAACTTGGGGAGGCAGCCTCTGACACTGGGAAATCCTGCAACCACCTGTAGCATTCCCTGGCACAGAGAAATTAGGAAAACACTCAGGGGAGACGAGCTTAGGCATTCCGTTAGAACCCACGCGCTGCCGACCTTTGGTGGAACCTCCCGACGCTCAGGATTCCGGAAACATTGTCTGTGCGTGGGGGAGCTCGAGAGACAACTCCACACAGCTCTCTTCAGTCACAGGTGTTCCCTGTTCAGGGAAGTCCGAGAAATACCTTCCCTGATCATGTCGAGGCAGCCTCGGTCACTGGGATATCCTACAATCACCCCTGCATTCCCTGGCACAGAGACATTAGGAAAACTCTCAGGGGAAACGAGCTTAGGCATTCCGTTAGAACCCACGCGCTGCCGACCGTTGGTGGAACCTCCCCACGCTCAGGATTCCGGAACCATTGTCAGTGCGTGGGGGATCTCGAGAGACAACTCCACGCAGCCCTCTTCAGTCACAGGTGTTCCCTGTTCGGGGAAGTCCGAGAAAGACCTTCCCTGAACTTGGAGAGGCAGCCTCTGTCACTGGGATATCCTGCAAACACCCCTAGCATACCCTGGCACAGAGACATTAGGAAAACCCTCAGGGGAGACGAGCTTAGGCATTCCGTTAGAACCCACGTGCTTCCGACCGTTGGTGGAACCTCCCCACGCTCAGGTTTCCGGGAAAATTGTCAGTGCGTGGGGGAGATCGAGAGACAACTCCACGCAGCTCTCTTCATTCACAGGTGTTCCCTGTTCGGGGAAGTCCGAGAAATATCTTCCCTGATTTTGGCGAGGCAGCCTCGGTCACTGGGATATCTTACTATCACCCCTGCATTCCCTGGCACTGAGACATTAGGAAAACTCTCAGGGGAGACGAGCTTAGGCATTCCGTTAGAAACCACGCACTGCCAACCGTTGGTAGAACCTCCCCACGCTCAGGTTTCCTGCAAAATTGTCAGTGCGTGGGGGAACATGAGAGACATCTCCACGCAGCTCTCTTCAGTCACAGGTGTTCCCTGTTCGGGGAAGTCCGAGAAATATCTTCCCTGACCTTGGGGAGTCAGCCTCTGACACTGGGATATCCTGCAATCACCTCTAGCATACCCTGGCACAGAGAAATTAGGAAAACAATCAGGGGAGACGAGCTTATGCATTCAGATAGAACCCACGCGCTGCCGACCGTTGGTGTAACCTCCCCACGCTCAGGATTCCTGAACCATTGTCAGTGCGTTGGGGAGCTCGAGAGACAACTCCACGCAGCTCTCTTCAGTCACAGGTGTTCCCTGTTTGGGGAAGTCCGAGGAATACATTCCCTGACCTTGGCGAGGCAGCCTCTTTCACTGTGATATCCTGCAAACCCCCCTAGCATTCTCTGGCTCAGACAAATTAGGAAAACACTCAGGGGAAACGAGCTTAGGCATTCCATTAGAACCCAATACCTGCCGACCATTGGTGGAACCTCCCCACGCTCAGGATTCCGGAACCATTGTCAGTGCGTGGGGGAGCTCGAGAGACAACTCCACGCAGCTCTCTTCAGTCACAGGTGTTCCCTGTTTGGGGAAGTCCGAGAAATACATTCCCTGACTTTGGGGAGGCAGCCTCTGACACTGGGATATCCAGCAATCACCTCTAGCATTCCCTGGCACAGAGACATTAGGAAAACCCTCAGGGGAGACGAGCTTATGCATTCCGTTAGATCCCACGCGCTGCCGACCGTTGGTGGAACATCCATACGCTCAGGATTCCGGAACCATTGTCAGTGCGTGGGGGAGCTCAAGAGACAACTCCACGCAGCTCTCTTCAGTCACAGGTGTTCCCTGTTCGGGGTAGTCCGAGAAATACCTTGCCTGAACTTGGGGAGGCAGCCTCTGTCACTGGGATATCCTGCAAACCCCCCTAGCATTCCCTGGCAGAGAGACATTAGGAAAAGCCTCAGGGGAGACGAGCTTAAGCATTCCGTTAGAACCCACGCGCTGCCGACCGTTGGTGGAACCTCCCCACGCTCTGGATTTCGGAACCATGGTCATTGCGTGGGAGAGCTCGAGAGACAACTCCACGCAGCTCTCTTCAGTCACAGGTGTTCCCTGTTCGGGGAAATGCGACAAATAACTTCCTTGACCTTGTCGAGGCAGCCTCGGTCACTGGGATATCCTGAAATCACCCCTAGCATTCCCTGGCACAGAGACATTAGGAAAACACTCAGGGGAGGCGAGCTTATGCATTCCGTTTGAACCCACGCGCTGAGGACCGATTTTGGAACCTCCCCACGCTCAGGATTCCGGAAACATTGTCAATGCATGGGGGAACTCGACAGACAACTCCACGCAGCCCTCTTCATTCACAGGTGTTCCCTGTTCGGGGAAGTCCGAGAAAGACCTTCCCTGAACTTGGAGAGGCAGCCTCTGTCACTGGGATATCCTGCAAACACACCTAGCATTCCCTGGCACAGAGACATTAGGAAAACCCTCAGGGGAGACGAGCTTAGGCATTCCGTTAGAACCCACGCGCTGCCGACCGTTGGTGGAACCTCCCCACGCTCTGGATTCCGGAACCATGGTCATTGAGTGGGAGAGCTCGAGAGACAACTCCACGCAGCTCTCTTCAGTCACAGGTGTTCCCTGTTCGGGGAAGTCGGAGAAATACCTTCCCTGACTTTGGCGAGGCAGCCTCGGTCACTGGGATATCCTGAAATCACCCCTAACATTCCCTAGCACAGAGACATTTGGAAAACCAGCAGGGGAGTCGAGCTTAGGCTTTCCATAAGAACCCAACGCGCTGCCGACCGTTGGTGGAACCTCCCCACGCTCAGGATTCCGGAAATATTGTCAGTGCGTGGGGGAGTTCGAGAGACAACTCCACGCAACTCTCTTCAGTCACAGTGTTCCCTGTACGGGGAAGTCCTAGAAATATATTCCCTGACCTTGGGGAGGCAGACTCTGTCACTGGGATATCCTGCAAACCCCCCTAGCATTCCCTGGCACAGACATTTTAGGAAAACCCTCAGGGAAACGAGCTTAGGCATTCCGTTAGAACCCACTCGCTGACGACCTTTTGCGGAAACTCCCCACGCTCAGGATTCCGGAACCATTGTCATTGCGTGGTGGAGCTCGAGAGACAAATCCATGCAGCTCTCTTCAGTCACAGGTGTTAGCTGTTCGGGTAAGTCCGAGAAATACCTTCCCTGATCTTGGCGAGGCAGCCTCGGTCACTGGGATATCCTACTATCACCCCTGCATTCCCTGGCACAGAGACATTAGGAAAAATCTCAGGGGATACAAGCTTAGGCATTCCGTTAGAACCCACGCGCTGCCGACCGTTGGTGGAACTTCCCCACGCTCAGGTTTCAGGAAAAATTGTCAGTGCGTGGGTGAGCTCGAGAGACAACTCCACGCAACTCTCTTCAATCACAGGTGTTCCCTGTTTGGGGAAGTCTGAGAAATCCTTCCCTGAACTTGGGGAGGCAGCCTCGGTCACAGGGATATCCTGCAATCACCCCTAGCATTCCCTGGCACAGAGATATTAGGAAAACCCTCAGGGAAGACGAGCTTAGGCATTCCGTTAGAACCCACGGGCTGACGACCGTTGGTGGAACCTCCCCACGCTCAGGATTCCGGAACCATTGTCAGTGCGTGGGGGAGCTCGAGAGACAACTCCACGCAGCTCTCTTCAATCACTTGTGTTCCCTGTTCGGGGAAGTCCGAGAAATACCTTCCCTGACCAAGGGGAGGCAGCCTCGGTCACTGGGCTATCCTGCAATCACCCCTAGCATTCCCTGGCACAGAGACATTAGGAAAACCCTCATGGGAGTCGAGCTTAGGCATTCCGTAAGAACCCACGCGCTGCGGACCGTTGGTGGAACCTCCCCACTCTCAGGTTTCCGGAAACATTGTCAGTGCGTGGGGGAGATCGAGAGACAACTCCACGCAGCTCACTTCAGTCACAGGTGTTCCCTGTTCGGGGAATTCCGAGAAATAACTTCCCTGACCAAGGGGAGGCAGCCTCGGTACCTGGGATATCCTGCAATCACCCCTAGCAATCCCTGGCACAGAGACATTAGGAAAACCCTCAGGGGAGACGAGCTTAGGCATTCCGTTAGAACCCACACGCTGCCGACCTTTTGTGGAAACTCCCCACGCTCAGGATTCCGGAACCATTGTCAGTGCGTGGGGGAGCTCGAGAGACAACTCCACGCAGCTCTCTTCAGTCACAGGTGTTCCCTGTTCGGGGAAGTCCGAGAAATACCTTCCCTGACCTTGGGGAAGCAGCCTCGGTCACTGGGATATCCTGCAATCACCCCTAGCATTCCCTGGCACAGAGATATTAGGAAAAATCTCAGGGGATACAAGCTTAGGCATTCCGTTAGAACCCACGCGCTGCCGACCGTTGGTGGAACCTCCCCACACTCAGGTTTCAGGAAAAATTGTCAGTGCTTGGGTGAGCTCGAGAGACAACTCCACGCAGCTCTCTTCAGTCACAGGTGTTCCCTGTTCGGGGAAGTCTGAGAAATCCTTCCCTGATCTTGGGGAGGCAGCCTCGGTCACTGGGAAATCCTGCAATCACCCCTAGCATTCCCTGGCACAGAGACATTAGGAAAACCCTCAGGGGAGACGAGCTGAGGCATTCCGTTAGAACCCACGCGCTGTTGACCGTTGAAGGAACTACCACACGCTCAGGATTCCGGAACATTTGTCAGTGCGTGGGGGAGCTCGAGAGACAAGTCCACGCAGCTCTCTTCAGTCACAGGTGTTCCCTGTTCGGGGAAGTCCGAGAAATACCTGCCCTGATCTTGGGGAGGCAGCCTCGGTCACTGGGATATCCTGCAATCACCCCTAGCATTCCCTGGCACAGAGACATTAGGAAAATCCTCAGGGGAGTCGAGCTTTGGCATTCCGTTTGAACCCACGCGCTGCCGACCGTTGGTGGAACCTCCCTACGCTCAGGATTCCGGAACCATTGTCAGTGCGTGGGGGAGCTCGAGAGACAACTCCACGCAGCTCTCTTCAGTCACAGGTGTTCCCTGTTCGGGGAAGTCCGAGAAATACCTTCCCTGACCTTGGGGAGGCCGCCTCGGACACTGGGATATCCTGCAATCACCCCTAGCATTCCCTGGCAAAGAGACATTAGGAAAACCCTCAGGGGAGACAAGCTTAAGCATTCCGTTAGATCCAAAGCGCTGCCGACCGTTGGTGGAATCTCCACACGCTCAGGATTCCGGAAACATTGTCAGTGCGTTAGGGAGCTCGAGAGACAACCCCACGCAGCTCTCTTCAGTCACAGGTGTTCCCTGTTCGGGGAAGTCTGAGAAATCCTTCCCTGACCTTGGGGAGGCAGCCTCGGTCACTGGGATATCCTGCAATCACCCCTAGCAATCCCTGGCACAGAGACATTAGGAAAACCCTCAGGGGAGACGAGCATAGGCATTCCGTTAGAACCCACGCGCTGCCGACTGTTGGTGGATCCTCCCCACGCTCAGGATTCCGGAACCATTGTCAGTGCGTGGGGGAGCTCGAGAGACAACTCCACGCAGTTCTCTTCAGTCACAGGTGTTCCCTGTTCGGGGAAGTCCGAGAAATCCTTCCCTGAACTTGGGGAGGCAGCCTCGGTCACTGGGATATCTTGCAATCACCCCTAACACTCCCTGGCACAGAGACATTAGGAAAAGCCTCAGGGGAGGCAAGCTTAGGCATTCCGTTAGAACCCACGCGCTGCCGACCGTTGGTGGAACCTCCCCACGCTCAGGATTCCGGAACAATTGTCAGTGCGTTGGGGAGCTCGAGAGACAACTGCACGCAGCTCTCTTCAGTCACAGGAGTTCCCTGTTCGGGGAAGTCCGAGAAATAACTTCCCTGACCTTGGGGAGGCAGCCTCGGTCACTGGGATATCCTGCAATCACCCCTAGCATTCCCTGGCACAGAGACATTAGGAAAAACCTCAGGGGAGACGAGTTTAGGCATTCCGTTAGAACCCACGCGCTGCCGACTGTTGGTGGAACCTCCCCACGTTCAGGATTCCGGAACCATTGTCAGTGCGTGGGGGAGCTCGAGAGACAACTCCATGAAGCTCTCTTCAGTCACAGGTGTTCCCTGTTCGGGGAAGTCCGAGAAATAACTTCCCTGACCTTGGGGAGGCAGCCTCGGTCACTGGGATATCATGCAATCACCCCTAGCATTCCCTGGCACAGAGACATTAGGAAAACCCTCAGGGGAGACGAGCTTATGCATTCCGTTAGAACCCACGCGCTGCCGACCGTTGGTGGAACCTCCCCACGCTCAGGATTCCGGAACCATTGTCAGTGCGTGGGGGAGCTCGAGAGACAACTCCACGCAGCTCTCTTCAGTCACAGGTGTTCCCTGTTCGGGGAAGTCCGAGAAATACCTTCCCTGAACTTGGGGAGGCAGCCTCGGTCACTGGGATATCCTTCAATCACCCCTAGCATTCCCTGGCACAGAGACATTAGGAAAAATCTCAGGGGATACAAGCTTAGGCATTCCGTTAGAACCCACGCGCTGCCGACCGTTGGTGGAACCTCCCCACGCTCAGGTTTCAGGAAAAATTGTCAGTACGTGGGTGAGCTCGAGAGACAACTCCACGCAGCTCTCTTCAGTCACAGGTGTTCCCTGTTCGGGGAAGTCCGAGAAATAACTTCCCTGACCTTGGGGAGGCAGCCTCGGTCACTGGGATATTCTGCAATCACCCCTAGCATTCCCTGGCACAGAAACATTAGGAAAACCCTCAGGGGAGACGAGCTTAGGCATTCCGTAAGAACCCACGCGCTGGCGACCGTTGGTGGAACCTCCCCACGCTCAGGATTCCGGAACATTTGTCATTGCGTGGGGGAGCTCGAGAGACAAGTCCACGCAGCTCTCTTCAGTCACAGGTGTTCCCTGTTCGGGGAAGTCTGAGAAATACCTGCCCTGACCTTGGGGATGCAGCCTCGGTCACTGGGATATCCTGCAATCACCCCTAGCATTCCCTGGCACAGAGACATTAGGAAAATCCTCAGGGGAGTCGAGCTTTGGCATTCCGTTTGAACCCAAGCGCTGCCGACCGTTGGTGGAACCTCCCTACGCTCAGGATTCCGGAACCATTGTCATTGCGTGGGGGAGCTCGAGAGATAACTCCACACTGCTCTCTTCAGTCACAGGTGTTCCCTGTTCGGGGAAGTCCGAGAAATACCTTCCCTGATCTTGGGGAGGCAGCCTCGGTCACTGGGAAATCCTGCAATCACCCATAGCATTTCCTGGCACAGAGACATTAGGAAAACCCTCAGGGGAGACGAGCTTAGGCATTCCGTTAGAACCTGCGCGCTGCCGACCGTTGGTGGAACCTCCCCACGCTCAGGATTCCGGAACCATTGTCAGTGCGTGGGGGAGCTCGAGAGACAACTCCACGAAGCTCTCTTCAGTCACAGGTGTTCCCTGTTCGGGGAAGTCCGAGAAATACCTTCCCTGACATAGGGGAGGCAGCCTAGGACACTGAGTTATCCTGCAATAACCCCTAGCATTCCCTGGCACAGAGACATTAGGAAAACCCTCAGGGGAGACGAGCTTAGGCATTCCGTTAGAACCCACGCGCTGCCGTCCGTTGGTGGAACCTCACCACGCTCACGATTCCGGAACCATTGTCAGTGCGTGGGGGAGCTCTAGAGACAACTCCACGCAGCTCTATTCAGTCACAGGTGTTCCATGTTCGGGGAAGTCCGAGAAATACCTTCCTTGACATTGTGGAGGCAGCCTAGGACACTGAGTTATCCTGCAATAACCCCTAGCATTCCCTGGCACAGAGACATTAGGAAAACACTCAGGGGAGACGAGCTTAGGCATTCCGTTAGAACCCACGCGCTGCCGACCGTTGGTGGAACCTCCCCACGCTCAGGATTCCGGAAACATTGTCAGTGCGTGGGGGAGCTCGAGAGACAACTCCACGCAGCTCTCTTGAGTCACAGGTGTTCCCTGTTTGGGGAAGTCCGAGAAATAACTTCCCTGACATTGGGGCGCAGCCTCGGTCCCTGTTATATCCTGCAATCATCCCTAGCATTCCCTGGCACAGAGAAATTAGGAAAACCTCAGGGGAGACGAGCATAAGCATTCCGTTAGAACCCAAGCTCTGCCGACCGTTGGTGGAATCTCCCCACGCTCAGGATTCCGGAAACATTGTCAGTGCGTGGGGGAGCTCGAGAGACAACTCCACGCAGCCCTCTACAGTCACAGGTGTTCCCTGTTCGGGGAAGTCCGAGAAATAAATTCCCTGAACTTGGGGAGGCAGCCTCGGTCACTGGGATATCCTGCAATCACCCCTAACATTCCCTGGCACAGAGACATTAGGAAAACCCTCAGGGGAGACGAGCTTAGGCATTCCGTTAGAACCCACGCGCTGCCGTCCGTTGGTGGAACCTCCACACGCTCAGGATTCCGGAAAAATTGACAGTGCGTGGGGGAGCTCGAGAGACAACTCCACGCAGCTCTCTTCAGTCACAGGTGTTCCCTATTCGGGGAAGTCCGAGAAATAACTTCCCTGACCTTGGGGAGGCAGCCTCGGTCACTGGGATATCCTGCAATCACCCCTAGCATTCCCTGGCACAGAGACATTAGGAAAACACTCAGGGGAGATGAGCTTATGCATTCCGTTAGAACCCACGCGCTGCCGACCGTTGGTGGAACCTCCCCAAGCTCAGGATTCCGAAAACATTGTCAGTGCGTGGGGGAGCTCGAGAGACAAACCCACGCAGCTCTCTTAAGTCACAGGTGTTCCATGTTCGGGGAAGTCCGAGAAATACATTCCCTGACATTGAGGAGGAAGCCTCGGTCACTGGGATATCCTGCAATCACCCCTAGCATTCCCTGGCAGAGAGACTTTAGGAAAACTCTCAGGGGAGACGAGCTTAGGCATTCCGTTAGAACCCACGCGCTGCCGACCGTTGGTGGAACCTCCCCGCGCTCAGGATTCCGGAACAATTGTCAGTGCGTGGGGGAGCTCGAGAGACAACTCCACGCAGCTCTCTTCAGTCACAGGTGTTCCCTATTCGGGGAAGTCCGAGAAATATCTTCCCTGACCTTTGGGAGGCAGCCTAGGTCACTGGGATATCCTGCAATCACCCCTAGCATTCCCTGGCACAGAGACATTAGGAAAACCCTCAGGGGAGACGAGCTTATGCATTCCGTTAGAACCCACGCGCAGCCGACCGTTGGTGGAACCTCCCCACGCTCAGGATTCCGGAACCGTTGTCAGTGCGTGGGGGAGCTCGAGAGACAACCCCACGCAGCTGTCTTAATTCACAGGAATTCCGTGTTCGGGGAAGTCCGAGAAATACATTCCCTGACATTGAGGAGGAAGCCTCGGTCACTGGGATATACTGCAATCACCCCTAGCATTCCCTGGCACAGAGAAATTAGGAAAACCCTCAGGGGAGACGAACTTAGGCATTTCGTTAGAACACATGCACTGCCGACCGTTGGTGGAACCTCCCCACGCTCAGGATTCCGGAACCATTGTCAGTGCGTGGGGGAGTTCGAGAGACAATTTCACGCAGCTCTCTTCAGTCACAGGTGTTCCCTGTTCGGGGAATTCCGAGAAATACCTTCCCTGACCTTGGGGAGGCAGCCTCGGTCACTGGGATATCTTGCAATCACCCCTAACACTCCCTGGCACAGAGACATTAGGAAAAGCCTCAGGGGAGGAAAGCTTAGGCATTCCGTTAGAACCCACGCGCTGCCGACCGTTGGTGGAACCTCCCCACGCTCAGGATTCCGGAACTATTGTCAGTGCGTTGGGGAGCTCGAGAGACAACTGCACGCAGCTCTCTTCAGTCACAGGAGTTCCCTGTTCGGGGAAGTCCGAGAAATAACTTCCCTGACCTTGGGGAGGCAGCCTCGGTCACTGGGATATCCTGCAATCACCCCTAGCATTCCCTGGCACAGAGACATTAGGAAAACCCTCAGGGGAGACGAGTTTAGGCATTCCGTTAGAACCCACGCGCTGCCGACTGTTGGTGGAACCTCCCCACTTTCAGGATTCCGGAACCATTATCAGTGCGTGGGGGAGCTCGAGAGACAACTCCATGAAGCTCTCTTCAGTCACAGGTGTTCCCTGTTCGGGGAAGTCCGAGAAATACCTTCCCTGACATTGGGGAGGCAGCCTCGGTCACTGGGATATCATGCAATCACCCCTAGCATTCCCTGGCACAGAGACATTAGGAAAACCCTCAGGGGAGACGAGCTTATGCATTCCGTTAGAACCCACGCGCTGCCGACCGTTGGTGGAACCTCCCCACGCTCAGGATTCCGGAACCATTGTCAGTGCGTGGGGGAGCTCGAGAGACAACTCCACGCAGCTCTCTTCAGTCACAGGTGTTCCCTGTTCGGGGAAGTCCGAGAAATACCTTCCCTGAACTTGGGGAGGCAGCCTCGGACACTGGGATATCCTTCAATCACCCCTAGCATTCCCTGGCACAGAGACATTAGGAAAAATCTCAGGGGATACAAGCTTAGGCATTCCGTTAGAACCCACGCGCTGCCGACCGTTGATGGAACCTCCCCACGCTCAGGTTTCAGGAAAAATTGTCAGTACGTGGGTGAGCTCGAGAGACAACTCCACGCAGCTCTCTTCAGTCACAGGTGTTCCCTGTTCGGGGAAGTCCGAGAAATAACTTCCCTGACCTTGGGGAGGCAGCCTCGGTCTCTGGGATATTCTGCAATCACCCCTAGCATTCCCTGGCACAGAAACATTAGGAAAACCCTCAGGGGAGACGAGCTTAGGCATTCCGTAAGAACCCACGCGCTGCCGACCGTTGGTGGAACCTCCCCACGCTCAGTATTCCGGAACATTTGTCATTGCGTGTGGGAGCTCGAGAGACAAGTCCACGCAGCTCTCTTCAGTCACAGGTGCTCCCTGTTCGGGGAAGTCTGAGAAATACCTGCCCTGACCTTGGGGATGCAGCCTCGGTCACTGGGATATCCTGCAATCACCCCTAGCATTCCCTGGCACAGAGACATTAGGAAAATCCTCAGGGGAGTCGAGCTTTGGCATTCCGTTTGAACCCAAGCGCTGCCGACCGTTGGTGGAACCTCCCTACGCTCAGGATTCCGGAACCATTGTCAGTGCGTGGGGGAGCTCGAGAGACAACTCCACGCATCTCTCTTCAGTCACAGGTGTTCCCTGTTCGGGGAAGTCCGAGAAATACCTTCCCTGAACTTGAGGAGGCCGCCTCGGACACTGGGATATCCTGCAATCACCCCTAGCATTCCCTTGCACAGAGACATTAGGAAAACACTCAGGGGAGACGAGCTTAAGCATTCCGTTAGATCCAAAGCGCTGCCGACCGTTGGTGGAATCTCCCCACGCTCAGGATTCCGGAAATATTGTCAGTGCGTGAGGGAGCTCGAGAGACAACCCCACGCAGCTCTCTTCAGTCACAGGTGTTCCCTGTTCGGGGAATTCCGAGAAATACCTTCCCTGAACTTGGGGAGGCAGCCTCGGTCACTGGGATATCCTGCAATCACCCCTAGCATTCCCTGGCACAGAGATATTAGGAAAAACCTCAGGGGAGACGAGCTTAGGCATTCCGTTAGAACCCACGCGCTGCCGACCTTTGGTGGAACCTCCTCAAGCTCAGGATTCCGGAACCATTGTCAGTGCGTGGGGGAGCTCGAGAGACAACTCCACGTAGCTCTCTTCAGTCACAGGTGTTCCCTGTTCGTGGAAGTCCGAGAAATAACTTCCCTGACCTTGGGGAGGCAGCCTCGGTCACTGGGATATCCTGCAATCACCCCTCGCATTCCCTGGCACAGAGACATTAGGAAAACCCTCAGGGGAGACGAGCTTAGGCATTCCGTTAGAACCCACGCGCTGTCGACCGTTGGTGGAACCTCCCCACTCTCAGGATTCCGGAATCATTGTCAGTGCGTGGGGGAGCTCGAGAGACAACTCCACGCAGCTCTCTTCAGTCACAGGTGTTCCCTGTTCGGGGAAGTCCGAGAAATACCTTCCCTGACCTTGGGGAGGCAGCCTCGGTCACTGGGATATCCTGCAATCACCCCTAGCATTCCCTGGCAAATAGATATTAGGAAAACCCTCAGGGGAGACGAGCTTAGGCATTCCGTTAGAACCCACGCGCTGCCGACCGTTGGTGGAACCTCCCCACGCTCAGGATTCCGGAAACATTGTCATTGCGTGGGGGAGCTCGAGAGATAACTCCACGCTGCTCTCTTCAGTCACAGGTGTTCCCTTTTCGGGGATGTCCGAGAAATACCTTCCCTGATCTTGGGGAGGCAGCCTCGGTCACTGGGAAATCCTGCAATCACCCCTAGCATTTCCTGGCACAGAGACATTAGGAAAACCCTCAGGGGAGACGAGCTTAGGCATTCCGTTAGAACCTGCGCGCTGCCGACCGTTGGTGGAACCTCCCCACGCTCAGGATTCCGGAACCATTGTCAGTGCGTGGGGGAGCTCGAGAGACAACTCCACGAAGCTCTCTTCAGTCACAGGTGTTCCCTGTTCGGGGAAGTCCGAGAAATACCTTCCCTGACATAGGGGAGGCAGCCTTGGACACTGAGTTATCCTGCAATAACCCCTAGCATTCCCTGGCACAGAGACATTAGGAAAACCCTCAGGGGAGACGAGCTTATGCATTCCGTTAGAACCCACGCGCTGACGTCCGTTGGTGGAACCTCACCACGCTCACGATTCCGGAACCATTGTCAGTGCGTGGGGGAGCTCTAGAGACAACTCCACGCAGCTCTATTCAGTCACAGGTGTTCCCTGTTTGGGGAAGTTCGAGAAATACCTTCCCTGACATTGGGGAGGCAGCCTAGGTCACTGGGTTATCCTGCAATAACCCCTAGCATTCCCTGGCAGAGAGATATTAGGAAAACCCTCAGGGGAGACGAGCTTATGCATTCCGTTAGAACCCATGCGCTGCCGACCGTTGGTGGAACCTCCCCACGCTCAGGATTCCGGAACCATTGTCAGTGCGTGGGGGAGCTCGAGAGACAACTCCACGCAGCTCTCTTCAGTCACAGGTGTTCCCTGTACGGGGAAGTCCGAGAAATAACTTCCCTGACCTGGGGGAGGCAGCCTCGGGCACTGGGATATCCTGCAATCACCCCTAGCATTCCCCGGCACAGAGACATTAGGAAAACCCTCAGGGGAGACGAGCTTAGGCATTCCGTTAGAACCCACGCGTTGCCGTCCGTTGGTGGAACCACCCCACGCTCAGTATACCGGAACTATTGTCAGTGCGTGGGGGAGCTCGAGAGACAACTCCACGGAGCTCTCTTCAGTCACAGGTGTTCCCAGTTCGGGGAAGTCCGAGAAATACCTTCCCTGACCTTGGGGAGGCAGCCTCGGTCACTGGGATATCCTGCAATCACCCCTAGCATTCCCTGGCAAAGAGACATTAGGAAAACACTCAGGGGAGATGAGCTTATGCATTCCGTTAGAACCCACGCGCTGCCGACCGTTGGTGGAACCTCCCCACGCTCAGGATTCCGGAAACATTGTCAGTGCGTGGGGGAGCTCGAGAGACAAACCCACGCAGCTCTCTTAAGTCACAGGTGTTCCATGTTCGGGGAAGTCCGAGAAATACATTCCCTGACATTGAGGAGGAAGCCTCGGTCACTGGGATATCCTGCAATCACCCCTAGTATTCCCTGGCAGAGAGACATTAGGAAAACCCTCAGGGGAGACGAGCTTAGGCATTCCGTTAGAACCCACGCGCTGCCGACCGTTGGTGGAACCTCCCCGCGCTCAGGATTCCGGAGCAATTGTCAGTGCGTGGGGGAGCTCGAGAGACAACTCCACGCAGCTCTCTTCAGTCACAGGTGTTCCCTATTCGGGGAAGTCCGAGAAATAACTTCCCTGACCTTGGGGAGGCAGCCTAGGTCACTGGGATATCCTGCAATCACCCCTAGCATTCCCTGGCACAGAGACATTAGGAAAACCCTCAGGGGAGACGAGCTTATGCATTCCGTTAGAACCCACGCGCAGCCGACCGTTGGTGGATCCTCCCCACGCTCAGGATTCCGGAACCATTGTCAGTGCGTGGGGGAGCTCGAGAGACAACCCCACGCAGCTGTCTTAAGTCACAGGAATTCCGTGTTCGGGGAAGTCCGAGAAATATATTCCCTGACATTGAGGAGGAAGCCTCGGTCACTGGGATATACTGCAATCACCCCTAGCATTCCCTGGCACAGAGAAATTAGGAAAACCCTCAGGGGAGACGAACTTAGGCATTTCGTTAGAACACATGCGCTGCCGACCGTTGGTGGAACCTCCCCACGCTCAGGATTCCGGAACCATTTTCAGTGCGTGGGGGAGTTCGAGAGACAATTTCACGCAGCTCTCTTCAGTCACAGGTGTTCCCTGTTCGGGGAATTCCGAGAAATAACTTCCCTGACCTTGGGGAGGCAGCCTCGGTCACTGGGATATCCTGCAATCACCCCTAGCATTCCTTGTCACAGAGATATTAGGAAAAAACTCAGGGGAGACGAGCTAAGGCATTCCGTAAGAACCCACGCGCTGCCGACCGTTGGTGGAACCTCCCCACGCTCAGGATTCCGGAACAATTGTCAGTGCGTGGGGGAGCTCGAGAGACAACTCCACGCAGCTCTCTTCGTCACAGGTGTTCCCTGTTCGGGGAAGTCCGAGAAATACCTTCCCTGACCAAGGGGAGGCAACCTCGGTCACTGGGATATCCTGCAATCACCCCTAGCATTCCCTGGCACAGAGACATTAGGAAAACCTCAGGGGAGACGAGCTTAGGCATTCCGTTAGAACCCACGCGCTGCCGGCCGTTGGTGGAACCTCCCCACGCTCAGGATTCCGGAAACATTGTCAGTGAGTGGGGGAGCTCGAGAGAAAACTCCACGGAGCTCTCTTCAGTCACAGATGTTCCCTGTTCGGGGAAGTCCGAGAAATACCTTCCCTGACCTTGGGGAGGCAGCCTCGGTCACTGGGATATCCTGCAATCACCCCTAGCATTCCCAGGCACAGAGACATTAGGAAAACCCTCAGGGGAGACGAGCTTAGGCATTCCGTTAGAACCCACGCGCTGCCGACCGTTGGTGGAACCTCCCCAAGCTCAGGATTCCGGAAACACTGTCAGTGCGTGGGGGAGCTCGAGAGACAACTCCACGCAGCCCTCTTCAGTCACAGGTGTTCCCTGTTCGGGGAAGTCCGAGAAATAAATTCCCTGAACTTGGGGAGGCAGCCTCGGTCCCTGGGATATCCTGCAATCACCCCTAGCATTCCCTGGCACAGAGACATTAGGAAAACCCTCAGGGGAGACGAGCTTAGGCATTCCGTTAGAACCCACGCGCTGCCGACCGTTGGTGGAACCTCCCCAAGCTCAGGATTCCGGAACAATTGTCAGTGCGTGGGGGAGATCGAGAGACAACTCCACGCAGCTCTCTTCAGTCACAGGTGTTCCCTATTCGGGGAAGTCCGAGAAATAACTTCCCTGATTTTGGGGAGGCAGCCTAGGTCACTGGGTTATCCTGCAATAACCCCTAGCATTCCCTGGCACAGAGACATTAGGAAAAACCTCAGGGGAGACGAGCTTATGCATTCCGTTTGAACCCACGCGCTGCCGACCTTTCGTGGAACCTCCCCACGCTCAGGATTCCGGAAACATTGTCAGTGCGTGGGGTAGCACGAGAGACAACTCCACGCTGCTCTCTTCATTCACAGGTGTTCCCTGTTCGGGGAAGTCCGAGAAATACCTTCCCTGAACTTTGGGAGTCAGCCTCGGACACTGGGATATCCTGCAATCACCCCAAGCATTCCCTGGCACAGAGACATTAGGAAAACCCTCAGGGGAGCCAAGCTTAGGCATTCCGTTAGAACCCACGCGCTGCCGACCGTTGGTGGAACCTCCCCAAGCTCAGGATTCCGGAACAATTGTCAGTGCGTGGGGGAGCTCGAGAGACAACTCCACGAAACTCTCTTCAGTCACAGGTGTTCCCTGTTCGGGGAAGTCCGAGAAATAACTTCCCTGACCTTGGGGAGGCAGCCTCGGTCACTGGGATATCCTGCAATCACCCCTAGCATTCCCTGGCACAGAGACATTAGGAAAATCCTCAGGGGAGACGACCTTATGCATTCCGTTAGATCCCACGCGCTGCCGACCGTTGGTGGAACCTCCCCACGCTCAGGATTCCGGAACCATTGTCAGTGCTTGGGGGAGCTCGAGAGACAACTCCACACAGCTCTCTTCAGTCACAGGTGTTCCCTGTTCGGGGAAGTCCGAGAAATACCTTCCCTGACCTTGGGGAGGCAGCCTCGGTCACTGGGATATCCTGCAATCACCCCTAGCATTCCCTGGCACAGAGACATTAGGAAAACCCTCAGGGGAGACGAGCATAGGCATTCCGTTAGAACCCACGCGCTGCCGACCGTTGGTGGATCCTCCCCACCCTCAGGATTCCGGAACAATTGTCAGTGCGTGGGGGACCACGAGGGACAACTCCACGCAGCTCTCTTCAATCACAGATGTTTCCTTTTCGGGGAATTCCGAGAAATACATTCCCTGACCTTGGGGAGGCAGCCTCGGTCACTGGGATATCCTGCAATCACACCTAGCATTCCTTGGCACAGAGACATTAGGAAAACCCTCAGGGGAGACGAGCTTAGGCATTCCGTTAGAACCCACGCGCTGCCGACCGTTGGTGGAACCTCCCCACGCTCAGGATTCCGGAACCATTGTCAGTGCGTGGGGGATCTCGAGAGACAACTCCCCGCAGCTCTCTTCAGTCACAGGTGTTCCCTGTTCGGGGTAGTCCGAGAAATAACTTCCCTGACCTGGGGGAGGCAGCCTCGTTCACTGGGATATCCTGCAATCACCCCTAGCATTCCCTGGTACAGAGACATTAGGAAAACCCTCAGGGGAGACGCGCTTAGGCATTCCGTTAGAACCCACGCGCTGCCGACCGTTGGTGGAACCTCCCCACGCTCAGGATTCCGGAACAATTGTCACTGCGTGGGGGAGCTCGAGAGACAACTCCACGCAGCTCTCTTCAGTCACAGGTGTTCCCTGTTCGGGGAAGTCCGAGAAATACCTTCCCTGTTTTGGGGAGGCAGCCTCTGACACTGGGATATCCTGCAAACCCCCCTAGCATTCCCTGGCATAGAGACATTAGGAAAACTCTCAGGGGAGACGAGCTTAGGCATTCCGTTAGAACCCACGCGCTGCCGACCTTTGGTGGAAACTCCCCATGCTCAGGATTCCGGAACCATTGTCAGTGCATGGGGGAGCTCGAGAGACAACTCCACGTAGCTCTCTTCAGTCACAGGTGTTCCCTGTTCGGGGAAGTCCGAGAAATACCTTCCCTGAATTTGGAGAGGCAGCATCTGTCACTGGGATATCCTGCAAATCCCCCTAACATTCCCTGGCACAGAGACATTAGGAAAACCCTCAGGGGAGACGAGCTTAGGCATTCCGTTAGAAGCCACGTGCTGCCGACCGTTGGTGGAACCTCCCCACGCTCAGGATTCCGGAAAAATTGTCAGTGCGTGGTGGAGCTCGAGAGAAAACTCCACGCAGCTCTCTTTAGTCACAGGTGTTCCCTGTTCGGGGAAGTAAGAGAAATACCTTTCCTGACATTGGGGAGGCAGCCTCTGACACTGGGATATCCTGCAAATCCCCTAGAATTCCCTGGCACAGAGACATTAGGAAAACCCTCAGGGGAGGCGAGCTTACGCATTCCGTTAGAAACGACGCGCTGCCGACCATTGGAACCTCCACACGCTCAGGATTCCGGAACCATTGTCAGTGCATGGGGGAGCTCGAGAGACAACTCCACGCAGCTCTCTTCAGTCACAGGAGTTCCCTGTTCGGGGAAGTCCGAGAAATACCTTCCCTGAACTTGGCGAGGCAGCCTCGGTCACTGGGATATCCTGCAATCACAACTAGCATTCCCTGGCACAGAGACATTAGGAAAACCCTCAGGGGAGACGAGCTTAGGCATTCCGTTAGAAACCACGCGCTGCCGACCGTTGGTGGAACCTCCCCACGCTCAGATTTCCGGGAAAATTGTCAGTGCGTGGGGGAGCTCGAGAGACAACTCCACGCAGCTCTCTTCAGTCACAGGTGTTCCCTGTTCGGGGAAGTCCGAGAAATAACTTCCCTACCTTGGGGAGGCAGCCTCTGACACTGGGATATCCTGCAATCACCTCTAGCATTCCCTGGCACAGAGAGATTAGGAAAACCCTCAGGGGAGACGAGCTTAGGCATTCCGTTAGAACCCACGCGCTGCCGACCGTTGGTGGAACCTCCCCACGCTCAGGTTTCCGGGAAAATTGTCAGTGCGTGGGGGAGCTCGAGAGACAACTCCACGCAGCTCTCTTCAGTCACAGGTGTTCCCTGTTCGGGTAAGTCCGAGAAATACCTTCCCTGACCTTGGTGAGTCAGCCTCTGACACTGGGATATCCTGCAATCACCTCTAGCATTCCCTGGCACAGAGACATTAGGAAAACCCTCAGGGGAGATGAGCTTAGGCATTCGGTTAGAACCCAAGCGCTGACGACCGTTGGTGGAAACTCCCCACGCTCAGGATTCCGGAAACATTGTCAGTGCGTGGGGGAGCTCGAGAGACAACTCCACGCAGCTCTCTTCAGTCACAGGTGTTCCCTATTAGGGGAAGTCCGAGAAATACCTTCCCTGACCTTGAGGAGGCAGCCTCCGTCACTGGGATAACCTGCAAACTCCCCAAGCATTCCCTGGCACAGAGAAATTAGGAAAACCCTAAGGGGAGACGAGCTTAGGCAATCCGTTAGAACCCACGTGCTGCCGACCGTTGGTGGAACCTCCACACGCTCAGGATTCCGGAAAAATTGTCAGTGCGTGGCGGAGCTCGAGAGACAACTCCACGCAGCTCTCTTCAGTCACAGGTGTTCCCTGTTCGGGGAAATCCGAGAAAAAGCTTCCCTGACCTTGTGAATGCAGCCTCTGTCACTGGGATAACCTGCAAACCACCCTAGCATTCCCTGGCACAGAGATTTTAGGAAAACCCTCAGGGGAGACGAGATTAGGCATTCCGTTAGCACCCACGCGCTGCCGACCGTTGGTGGAACCTCCCCACGCTCAGGATTCCGGAACCATTGTCAGTGTGTGGGGGAGCTCGAGAGACAACTCCACGCAGCTCTCTTCAGTCACAGGTGTTCCCTGTCCAGGGAAGTCCGAGAAAAACATTCCCTGTCTTTGGGGAGACAGCCTCTGTCACTGGGATATCCTGCAAACCCCCCTAGCATTCCATGGCACAGAGACATTAGGAAAACCCTCAGGGGAGTCGAGCTTAGGCATTCCGTTAGAACACACGCGCTGCCGACCGTTGGTGGAACCACCCCACGCTCAGTATACCGGAACCATTGTCAGTGCGTGGGGGAGCTCGAGAGACAACTCCACGCAGCTCTCTTTAGTCACAGGAGTTCCCTGTTCGGGGAAGTCCGAGAAATACCTTCCCTGACCTTGGCGAGGCAGCCTCGGTCACTGGGATATCCTGCAATCACAACTAGCATTCCCTGGCACAGAGACATTAGGAAAACCCTCAGGGGAGACGAGCTTAGGCATTCCGTTAGAAACCACGCAGTGCCGAACTTTGGTGAAACCTCCCCACGCTCAGGTTTCCGGAAACATTGTCAGTGCTTGGGGGAGCACGAGAGACAACTCTACGCAGCTCTCTTCAGTCACAGGTGTTCCCTGTTCTGGGAAGTCCGAGAAATAACTTCCCTGAACTTGGGGAGGCAGCCTCTGACACTGGGATAACCTGCAACCACCTGTAGCATTCCCTGGCACAGAGAAATTAGGAAAACACTCAGGGGAGACGAGCTTAGGCATTCCGTTAGAATCCACGCGCTGCCGACCTTTGGTGGAACCTCCCCACGCTCAGGATTCCGGAACCATTGTCTGTGCGTGGGGAAGCTCGAGAGACAACTCCACACAGCTCTCTTCAGTCACAGGTGTTCCCTGTTCGGGGAAGTCCGAGAAATACCTTCCCTGATAATGTCGAGGCAGCCTCGGTCACTGGGATATCCTAAAATCACCCCTGTATTCCCTGGCACCGAGACATTAGGAAAACTCTCAGGGGAAACGAGCTTAGGCATTCCGTTAGAACTCACGTGCTGCCGACCGTTGGTGGAACCTCCCCACGCTCAGGATTCCGGAAACATTGTCAGTGCGTGGGGGAGCTCGAGAGACAATTCCACGCAGCTCTCTTCAGTCACAGGTGTTCCCTGTTTGGGGAAGTCAGAGGAATACATTCCCTGACCTTGGCGAGGCAGCCTCTTTCACTGTGATATCCTGCAAACCCCCCTGGCATTCCCTGGCTCAGACAAATTAGGAAAACCCTCAGGGGAAACGAGCTTAGGCATTCAGTTAGAACCCACAACCTGCCGACCATTGGTGGAAACTCCCCACGCTCAGGATTCCGGAACCATTGTCAGTGCGTGGGGGAGCTCGAGAGACAACTCCACGCAGCTCTCTTCAGTCACAGATGTTCCCTGTTCGGGGAAGTCCGAGAAATACATTCCCTGACTTTGGGGAGGCAGCCTCTGACACTGGGATATCCAGCAATCACCTCTAGCATTCCCTGGCACAGAGACATTAGGAAAACCCTCAGGGGAGACGAGCTTAGGCATTTCGTTAGCACCCACGCGCTGCCGACCGTTGTTGGAACCTCCCCACGCTCAGGATTCCGGAACCATTGTCAGTGTGTGGGGGAGCTCGAGAGACAACTCCACGCAGCTCTCTTCAGTCACAGGTGTTCCCTGTCCAGGGAAGTCCGAGAAATACCTTCCCTGTTTTTGGGGAGGCAGCCTCTGTCCCTGGGATATCCTGCAAACCCCCCTAGCATTCCATGGCACAGAGACTTTAGGAAAACCCTCAGGGGAGACGAGCTTAGGCATTCCGTTAGAACCCACGCGCTGCCGACCGTTGGTGGATCCACCCCACGCTCAGTATACCGGAACCATTGTCAGTGCGTGGGGGAGCTCGAGAGACAACTCCACGCAGCTCTCTTCAGTCACAGGAGTTCCCTGTTCGGGGAAGTCCGAGAAATACCTTCCCTGACCTTGGCGAGGCAGCCTCGGTCAGTGGGATATCCTGCAATCACAACTAGCATTCCCTGGCACAGAGACATTAGGAAAACCCTCAGGGGAGACGAGCTTAGGCATTCCGTTAGAAACCACGGGCTGCCGAAAGTTGGAGAAACCTACCCACGCTCAGGTTTCCGGAAACATTGTCAGTGCTTGGGGGAGCTCGAGAGACAACTCTACGCAGCTCTCTTCAGTCACAGGTGTTCCCTGTTCTGGGAAGTCCGACAAATAACTTCCCTGAACTTGGGGAGGCAGCCTCTGATACTGGGATATCCTGCAACCACCTGTAGCATTCCCTGGCAGAGAGAAATTAGGAAAACACTCAGGGGAGACGAGCTTAGGCATTCCGTTAGAACCCACGCGCTGCCGACCTTTGGTGGAACCTCCCCACGCTCAGGATTCCGGAACCATTGTCTGTGCGTGGGGGAGCTCGAGAGACAACTCCACACAGCTCTCTTCAGTCACAGGTGTTCCCTGTTCGGGGAAGTCCGAGAAAAAACTTCCCTGACCTTGGCGAGGCATCCTCGACACTGGGATATCCTACAATCAACCAAAGCATTCCCTGGCACAGAGACATTAGGAAAATCCTCAGGGGAGACGAGCTTAGGCATTCCGTTAGAACCCACGCGCTGTCGACCGTTGGTGGAACCTCCCCACGCTCAGGATTCCGGAACCCTTGTCAGTGCGTGGGGGAGCTCGAGAGACAATTCCACGCAGCTCTCTTCAGTCACAGGTGTTCCCTGTTCGGGGAAGTCTGGGAAATACCTTCCCTGACCTTGGGGAGGCAGCCTCGGTCACTGGGAGTGCCTGCAAACACCCCTAGCATTGCCTGGCACAGAGACATTAGGAAAACACTCAGGGGAAACGAGCTTAGGCTTTCCGTTAGAACCCACACGCTGCCGACCGTTGGTGGAACCTCCCCACGCTCAGGATTCCGGAAACATTGTCAGTGCGTGGGGGAGCTCGAGAGACAACTCCACGTAGCTCTCTTCAGTCACAGGTGTTCCCTGTACGGGGAAGTCCGAGAAAAACCTTCATTGACCTTGGCGAGGCAGCCTCGGTCACTGGGATATCCTGCAAACACTCCTAGCATTCCCTGGCACAGAGAAATTAGGAAAAGCCTCAGGGGAGACGAGCTTAGTCATTCCGTTAGAACCCACGCGCTGCCGACCGTTGGTGGAACCTACCCACGCTCAGGATTCCGAAACCATTGTCAGTGCGTGGGGGAGCTCGAGAGACAACTCCACGCAGCTCTCTTCAGTCACAGGTGTTCCCTGTTCGAGAAAGTCCGAGAAATACCTTCCCTGATCTTGTGGAGGCAGCCTCTGACCCTGGGATATCCTGCAATGACCTCTAGCATTCCCTGGCACAGAGACATTAGGAAAACCCTCAGGGGAGACGAGCTTATGCATTCCGTAAGAACCCACGCGCTGCCGACCGTTGGTGGAACCTCCCCACGCTCAGGATTCCGGAACCATTGTTAGTGCGTGGAGGAGCTCGAGAGACATCTCCACGCAGCTCTCTTCATTCACAGGTGTTCCCTTTTCGGGGAAGTCCGAGAAATACCTTCCCTGACTTTGGGGAGGCAGCCTCGGTCACTGGGATAACCTGCAATCACCCCTAGCATTCCCTGGCACAGAGAAATTAGGAAAACCCTCAGGGGATACGAGCTTAGGCATTCCCTAAGAACCCACGCGCTGCCGACAGTTGGTGGAACCTCCCCACGCTCAGGATTCCGGAAAAATTGTCAGTTGGTGAGGGAGTTCGAGAGACAATTCCACGCAGCTCTCTTCAGTCACACGTGTTCCCTGCCCGGGGAAGTCAGAGAAAATACTTCCCTGAACTTGGCGAGGCAGCCTCGGTCACTGGGATATCCTACAATCAACCATATCATTCCCTGGCACAGAGACATTAGGAAAACTATCAGGGGAGACGAGCTTAGGCTTTCCGTTAGAACCCACGTGCTACCGACCGTTGTTGGAACCTCCCCACGATCAGGTTTCCGGAAAAATTGTCAGTGCGTGGGGGATCTCGAAAGACAATTCCACGCAGCTCTCTTCAGTCACAGGAGTTCCCTGTTCGGGGAAGTCCGAGAAAAACCTTCCCTGATTTGGGGAGGCAGCCTCTGACACTGGGATATCCTGCAATCACCTCAAGCATTCCCTGGCACAGAGACATTAGGAAAACCCTCAGGGGAGACGAGCTTAGGCATTCCGTTAGAACCCACGCGCTGCCGACCGTTGGAGAACCTCCCCACGCTCAGGAATCCGGAACAATTGTCATTGCGTGGGGGAGCTCGAGAGACAACTCCACGCAGCTCTCTTCAGTCATAGGTGTTCCCTGTACGGGGAAGTCCGAGAAATACATTCCCTGACCTTGGCGTGGCAGCCTCTGCCACTGGGATAACCTGCAAACACCCCTAGCATTCCCTGGCACAGAGATATTAGGATAAAACTCAGGGGAGACGAGCTTAGGCATTCCGTTAGAACCCACGCGCTGCCGACCGTTGGTGGAACCTCCCCAGGCTCAGGATTCCGGAACGATTGACAGTGCGTGGGGGAGCTCGAGAGACAACTCCACGCAGCTCTCTTCAGTCACAGGTGTTCCCTGTTCAGGGAAGTCTGAGAAATACCTTCCTTGACCTTGGTGAGGCAGCCTCGGTCACTGGGATATCCTACAATCACCCCTAGCATTCCCTGGCACAGAGACATTAGGAAAACCCACAGGGGAGACGAGCTTAGGCATTCCGTTAGAACCCAAGCGCTGCCGACCGTTGGTTGAACCTCCACACGCTCAGGTATCCGGAAAAATTGTCAGTGCGTGGGGGAGCTCGAGAGACAACTCCACGCAGCTCTCTTCAATCACAGGTGTTCCCTGTTCGGGGAAGTCCGAGAAATACATTCCCTGTCTTTGGGGAGGCAGCCTCTGACACTGGGATATCCAGCAATCACCTCTAGCATTCCCTGGCACAGAGACATTAGGAAAACCCTCAGGGGAGACGAGCTTATGCATTCCGTTAGAACCCACGCGCTAACGACCGTTGGTGGAACCTCCCCACGCTCAGGATTCCGGAACCATTGTCAGTGCGTGGGGGAGCTCGAGAGACAACTCCATGCAGCTCTCTTCAGTCACAGGTGTTCCTTGTTCGGGGAAGTCCGAGAAATAACTTGCCTGAACTTGGGGAGGCAGCCTCTGTCACTGGGATATCCTGCAAAACCCCCTAGCATTCCCTGGCATAGAGACATTAGGAAAAGCCTCAGGGGAGACGAGCTTAGGCATTCCGTTAGAACCCACGCGCTGCCGACCGTTGGTGGAACCTCCCCACGCTCAGAATTCCGGAACCATTGTCATTGCGTGGGGGAGCTCGAGAGACAACTCCACGCAGCTATCTTCAGTCAGAGGTGTTCCCTGTTCGGGGAAGTCCGAGGAATAACTTCCCTGACCTTGGGGAGGCAGCCTCTGACACTGGGATATCCTGCAAACCCCCCTAGTATTCCCTGGCATAGAAATATTAGGAAAATCATCAGGGGAGACGAGCGTATGCATTCCGTTAGAACCCACGCGCTGTCGACCGTTGGTGAAACCTCCCCACTCTCAGGATTCTGGAACAATTGTCAGTTCGTGAGGGAGCTCGAGAGACAACTCCACGCAGCTCTCTTCAGTCACAGGTGTTCCCTGTTCGGGGAAGTCCGAGAAATACCTTCCCTAAACTTGGGGAGGCAGCCTCTGTCACTGGGATATCCTGCAAACCCCCCTAGCATTCCCTGGCACAGAGACATTAGGAAAACCCACAGGGGAGACGAGCTCAGGCATTCCGTTAGAACCCATGCGCTGCCGACCGTTGGTGGAACTTCCCCAAGCTCAGGATTCCGGAAACATTGTCATTGCGTGAGGGAGCCCAAGAGACAATTCCACGCAGCTCTCTTAAGTCACAGGTGTTCCCTGTTCGGGGAAGTCCGAGAATTACCTTCCCTAAACTTAGGGAGGCAGCCTCTGGCACTGGGATATCCTGCAAACCCCCCTAGCATTCCCTGGAACAGAGACATTAGAAAAACCCTCAGGGGAGACGATCTTATGCATTCCGTAAGAACCCACGCGCTGCCGACCGTTGGTGGAACCTCCCCACGCTCAGGATTCCGGAAACATTGTCAGTGCGTGGGGGAGCACGAGAGACAACTCCATGCAGCTCTCTTCAGTCACAGGTGTACCCTGTTCGGGGAAGTCCGAGAAAAACATTCCCTGACCTTGGGGAGGAAGCCTCTGACACTGCGATATCCTGCAATCTCCCCTAGCATTCCCTGGCACAGAGACATTAGGAAAACGCTCAGGGGAGACGAGCTTAAGCATTCCGTTAGAACCCACGCGCTGCCGACCGTTGGTGGAACCTCCCCACGCTCAGGATTCCGGAACCATTGTCAGTGCGTGGGGTAGCCCGAAAGATATCTCCACGCAGCTCTCTTCAGTCACAGGTGTTCCCTGTTCTGGGAAGTCCGAGGAAAACCTTCCCTGACCTTGGGGAGGCAGCCTATCTCTCTGGAATATCCTGCAAACCCCCCTAGCATTCCCTGGCACAGAGACATTAGGAAAACACTCAGGGGAGACGAGCTTAGGCATTCCGTTAGAACCCACGCGCTGACGACCGTTGGTGGAACCTCCCCACGCTCAGGATTCCGGAAAAATTGTCAGTGCGTGGGGGAGCTCGATAGAAAACTCCACGCAGCTCTCTTCAGTCACAGGTGCTCCCTGTTCGGGGAAGTCCGAGAAATAAGTTCCTTGACCTTGGGGAGGCAGCCTCTGTCACTGGGATATCCTGCAAACCCCCCTAGCATTCCCTGGCACAGAGACATTAGGAAAACACTCAGGGGAGACGAGCTTAGGCTTTCCGTAAGAACCCACGCGCTGCCGACCGTTGGTGAAACCTCCACACACTCAGGATTCCGGAACCATTGTCAGTGCGTGGGGGAGCTCGAGAGACAACTCCACGCAGCTCTCTTCAGTCACAGGTGTTCCCTGTTCGGGGAAGTCCGAGAAATACCTTCCCTGAACTTGGCGAGGCAGCCTCGGTCACTGGGATATCCTGCAAACCCCCCTAGCATTCCCTGGCACAGAGACATTAGGAAAACACTCAGGGGAGACGAGCTAAGGCTTTCCGTTTGAACCCACGCGCTGCCGACCGTTGGTGGAACCTCCAAACGCTCAGGATTCCGTAACCATTGTCAGTGCGTGGGGGAGATCGGGATAAAACTCCACGCAGCTCACTTCAGTCACAGGTGTTCCCTGTTCGGGGAAATCCGAGAAATAACTTCCCTGACCTTGATGGAGGCAGCCTCTGTCACTGGGATATCCTGCAAACCCCCCAAGCATTCCCTGGCACAGAGACATTAGAAAACCCTCAGGGGAGACGAGCTTAGGCATTCCGATAGAACCCAAGCGCTGCCGACCGTTGGTGGAACCTCCAAACGCTCAGGATTCCGGAACCATTGTCAGTGCGTGGGGGAGCTCGAGAGACAACTCCACGCAGCTCTCTTCAGTCACAGGTGTTCCATGTTCGGGGAAGTCCGTGAAAAACCTTCCCTAACCTTGGGGAGGCAGCCACTTTCCATGGGATATCCTGCAAACCTCCCTAGCATTCCCTGGCACTGAGACATTAGGGAAACCCACAGGGGAGACGAGCTTAGGCATTCCGTTAGAACCCACTCGCTGCCGACCGTTGGTGGAAGCTCACCCCCTCAGGATTCCGGAAGAATTGTCAGTGCGTGGGGGAGCTCGAGAGACAACTCCGCGCAGCTCTCTTCATTCACAGGTGTTCCCTGTTCGGGGAAGTCCGAAAAAAACCTTCCCTGACCTTGGGGAGGCAGCCTCTGTCACTGGGATATCCTGAAAACCCCCTAGCATTCCCTGGCACAGAGACATTAGGAAAACCCTCAGGGGAGACGAGTTTAGGCATTCCGTTAGAAGCCAAGCGCTGCCGACCGTTGGTGTAACCTCCCCACGCTCAGGATTCCGGAACAATTGTCAGTGCATGGGGGAGCCCGAGAGACAACTCCACGCAGATCTCTTCAGTCACAGGTGTTCCCTGTTCGGGGAAGTCCGAGAAATACCTTCCCTGAACTTGGTGATGCAGCCTCTGTCACTGGGATATCCTGCAATCATCCCCAGGATTCCCTGGCACAGAGACATTAGGAAAACCCTCAGGGGAGACGAGCTTAGGCATTCCGTTAGAACCTTCGCTCTGCCGACCGTTGGTGGAACCTCCCCACGCTCAAGATTCCGGAACAATTGTCAGTGCGTGGGGGAGCTCGAGAGACAACTCCAGGCAGCTCTCTTCAGTCTCAGGTGTTCCCTGTGCGGGAAAGTCCGAGAAATACCTTCTCTGAGCTTGGGGAGGCAGCCTCTGTCACTGGGATATCCTGCAAAACCCCCTAGCATTCCCTGGCACAGAGACATTAGGAAAACCCTCAGGGGAGACGAGCTTAGGCATTCCGATAGAACCCAAGCGCTGCCGACCGTTGGTGGAACCTCCAAACGCTCAGGATTCCGGAACCATTGTCAGTGCGTTTGGGAGCACGAGAGACAACTCCACGAAGCTCTCTTCAGTCACAGGTGTTCCCTGTTCTGGGAAGTCCGAGAAATACATTCCCAGAGTTTGGGGAAGCAGCCTCTGTCACTGGGATATCCTGCAAACCAACCTAGCTTTCCCTGGCACAGAGATAATAGGAAAAACCTCAGGGGAGACGAGCTTAGGCATTCCGTTAGAACCCACGCGCTGCCGACCGGTGGTGGAACCTCCCCACGCTCAGGATTCCGGAATCATTGTCAGTGCGTGGGGGAGCTCGAGAGACCACTTCACGCAGCTCTCTTCATTCACAGGTGTTTTATGTTCGGGGAAGCCCGAGAAACACCTTCCCTGGCCTTGGGGAGGCAGTCTCTGACACTGGGATAACCTGCAAACCCCCCTTCCATTCCCTGGCACAGAGACATTAGGAAAACCCTCAGGGGAGACGAGCTTATGCATTCCGTTAGAACCCACGCGCTGCCGACCGTTGGTGGAACCTCCACACGCTCAGGATTCCGGAAAAATTGTCAGTGCGTGGGGGAGCTCGAGAGCCAGCTCCACGCAGCTCTCTTCAGTCACAGGTTTTCCCTGTTCGGGGAAGTCCGAGTAATACCTTCCCTGACATTGGGGAGGCAGCCTCTCTCACTGGGATATCCTGCAAAAACCCCTATCATTCCCTGGCACAGAGACATTAGGAAAACCCTCAGGGGAGACGAGCTTAGGCATTCAGTTAGAACCCACGCGCTGCCGACCGTTGTAGGAACCTCCCCATGCTCAGTATTCCGGAGCCATTGTCAGTGCGTGGGGGAGCTCGAGAGACATCTCCACGCAGTTCTCTTCAGTCACAGGTGTTCCCTGTTCGGGGAAGTCCGAGAAATAACTTCCCTGGCCTTGGGGAGGCAGCCTCTGTCACTGGGATATCCTGCAAACCCCCCTAGCATTCCCTGGCAAGGAGACATTAGGAAAAACCTCAGGGGAGACGAGCTTAGGCATTCCGTTAGAACCCACGCGCTGCCGACCGTTGGTGGAAACTCCCCACTCTCAGGATTCCGGAACCATTGTCAGTAAGTGCGGGAGCTCGAGAGACAACTCCACGCAGCTCTCTTCAGTCACAGGTGTTCCCTGTTCGGGGAAGTTTGAGAAAAACCTTCCCTTAACTTGGGGAGGCAGCCTCTGTCACTGGGATTTCCTGCAACCCCCCTAGCATTCCCTGGCACAGGGACATTAGGAAAAACCTCAGGGGAGGCGAGCTTAGGCATTCCGTTAGAACCCACGCGCTGCCGACCTTTGGTGGAACCTCCCCAAGCTCAGGATTCCGGAAATATTGTCAGTGCGTGGTGGAGCTTTAGAGACAACTCCACGCAGCTCTCTTCAGTCACAGGTGTTCTCTGTTCGGGGAAGTCCGAGAAATACATTCCCTGACTTTTGGAAGGCAGCCTCTGACACTGGGATATCCTGCAAAGACCCCTAGCATTCCCTGGTACAGAGACATTAGGAAAACCCTCAGGGGAGACGAGCTTAAGCATTCCGTTAGAACCAACGCGCTGCCGACGGTTGGTGGAACTTCCCCAAGCTCACGATTCTGGAACTATTGTCAGTGCGTGGGGGAGCCCGAGAGACATCTCCACGCAGCTCTCTTAAGTCACAGGTGTTCCCTGTTCGGGGAAGTCCGAGAAATACTTTCCCTAACCTTAGGGAGGCAGCCTCTGTCACTGGGATATCCTGCAACCCCCCCTAGCATTCCCTGCCACAGAGACATTTGGAAAACCCTCAGGGGAGACGAGCTTAGGCATTCGGTAAGAACCCACGCGCTGCCGACCTTTGGTGGAACGTCACCACGCTCAGGATTCCGGAATCATTGTCAGTGCGTGGGGGAGCTCGAGGGACAACTCCACGCAGCTCTCTTCAGTGACAGTAGTTTCCTGTTCGGGGAAGTCTGAGAAATAACTTCCCTGACCTTGGGGAGGCAGCCTCTGTCACTGGGATATCCTGCAAACCCCCCTTGCAATCCCTGTCACAGGGACATTAGGAAAACTCTCTAGGGAGACGAGCTTAGGCTTTCCGTTAGAACCCACGCGCTGCCGACTCTTGGTGGAACCTCCCCACGCTCAAGATTCTGGAACCATTGTCAGTGCGTGGGGGAGCTCGAGAGACAACTCCACGCAGCTCTCTTCAGTCACAGGTGTTCCCTGTAATGGGAAGTCTGAAAAATATCTTCCCTGACCTTGGGGAGGCAGCCTGTGTCACTGGGATATCCTGCAAACCCCCCTTGCATTCCCTGGCACAGAGAAATTACGAAAACCCACAGGGGAGACGAGCTTAGGCATTCCGTTAGAACCCACGCCCTGCCGACCGTTGGTGGAACCTCCCCACGCTCAGGATTCCGGAAACATTGTCAGTGCGTGGGGGAGCTTGAGAGACAACTCCACACAGCTCTCTTTAGTCACAGGTGTTCCCTGTTCGGGGAAGTCCGAGAAATACTATCCCTGACCTTGGGGAGGCAGCCTCGGTCACTGGGATATCCTGCAATCACCCCTAGCATTCCCTGCCACAGAGACATTAGGAAAACCCTCAGGGGAGACGAGCTTAGGCATTCCGTTAGAACCAACGCGCTGCCGACCGTTGGTGGAACCTCCCCACGCTCATGATTCCGGAACCATTGTCAGTGCGTGGGGGAGCTCGAGAGACAACTCCACGCAGCTCTCTTCAGTCACAGGTGTTCCCTGTTCGGGGAAGTCCGAGAAATACCTTCCCTGACCTTGTGGAGTCAGCCTTTGTCACTGGGATATCCTGCAAACCCCCCTAGCATTCCCTGGCAGAGAGACATTAGGAAAAAGCTCAGGGGAGACGAGCTTAATTTTTCCGCTAGAACCCACGCGCTGCCGACTGTTGGTGGAACCTCCCACGCTCAGGATTCCGGAACCATTGTCAGTGCGTGGGGGAGCACGACAGACAACTCCACGCAGCTCTCTTCAGTCACAGGTGTTCCCTGTTAGGGGAAGTCCGAGAAATAACTTCCCTGGCCTTGTGGAAGCAGCCTCTGACACTGGGATATCCTGCTTTCACCTCTAGTATTCCCTGGCACTGAGACATTAGGAAAACCCTCAGGGGAGACGAGCTTAGGCATTCCGTTAGAACCCACGCGCTGCCGACCGTTGGTGGAACGTCCCAACGCTCAGGATTCCGGAACTATTGTCAGTGCATGGGGGAGCCCGAGAGACAACTCCACGAAGATCTCTTCAGTCACAGGTGTTCCCTGTTCGGGGAAGTCCGAGAAAAACCTTCCCTGAACTTGGGGAGGCAGCCTCTGCCACTGGGATATCTTGCAATCATCCCTAGCATTCCCTGGCACAGAGATATTAGGAAAACCCTCACGGGAGACGAGCTTACGCATTCCGTTAGAACCCACGCTCTGCCGACCGTTGGTGGAACCTCCCCACGCTCATGATTCCGGAACCATTGTCAGTGCATGGGGGAGCCCGAGAGACAACTCCACGCAGATCTCTTAAGTCACAGGTGTTCCTTGTTGGGGGAAGTCCGAGAAATAACTTCCCTATCCTTGGGGAGGCAGCCTCTGTCACTGGGATACCCTGCAAACCCCCCTAGCATTCCCTGGCACAGAGACATTAGGAAAACCCTCAGGGGAGACGAGCTTAGGCATTCCGTTAGAACCCACGCGCTGCCAACGGTTGGTGGAACCTCCCCACGCTCAGGATTCCGGAACAATTTTCAGTGCATGGGGGAGCTCGAGAGAAATCTCCACGCAGCTCTCTTCAGTCACAGGTGTTCCCTGCTCGGGGAAGTCCAAGAAATACCTTCCCTAAACTTAGGGAGGCAGCCTCTGTCACTGGGATATCCTGCAAACCCCCCTAGCATTACCTGCCACAGAGATATTTGGAAAACCCTCAGGGGAGACGAGCTTAGGCATTCGGTAAGAACCCACGCGCTGCCGACCTTTGGTGGAACGTCACCACGCTCAGGATTCCGGAATCATTGTCAGTGCGTGGGGGAGCTCGAGAGACATCTCCACGCAGTTCTCTTCAGTCACAGGTGTTCCCTGTTTGGGGAAGTCCGAGAAATATCTTCCCTGACCTTGGGGAGGCAGCCTCGGTCACTAGGATATCCTGCAAACACCCCTAGCATTCCCTGGCACAGAGACATTAAGAAAACCCTCAAGGGAGACGAGCTTAGGCATTCCGTTAGAACCCACGCGCTGCCGACCGTTGGTGGAACCTCCCCACGCTCAGGATTCCGGAACGATTGTCAGTACGTGCGGGAGCTCGAGAGGCAACTCCACGCAGCTCTCTTCAGTCACAGGTGTTCCCTGTTCGGGGAAGTTTGAGAAAAACCTTCCCTTAACTTGGGGAGGCAGCCTCTGTCACTGGGATATCCTGCAACCCCCCCAGCATTCCCTGGCACATAGACATTAGGAAAAACCTCAGGGGAGAAGAGCTTAGGCATTGCGTTAGAACCCACGCGCTGCCGACCTTTGGTGGAACCTCCCCAAGCTCAGGATTCCGGAAAAATTTTCAGTGCGTGGTGGAGCTCGAGAGACAACTCCACGCAGCTCTCTTCAGTCACATGTGTTCTCTGTTCGGGGAAGTCCGAGAAATAACTTCCCTGGCCTTGGGGAGGCAGCCTCTGACAGTGGGATATCCTGCAAACCCCCCTAGCATTCCCTGGCAAGGAGACATTAGGAAAAACCTCAGGGGAGACGAGCTTATGCATTCCGTTAGAACCCACGCGCTGCCGACCGTTGGTGGAACCTCCCCACGCTCAGGATTCCGGAACCATTGTCAGTACGTGCGGGAGCTCGAGAGACAACTCCACGCAGCTCTCTTCAGTCACAGGTGTTCCCTGTTCGGGGAAGTTTGAGAAAAACCTTCCCTTAACTTGGGGAGGCAGCCTCTGTCACTGGGATTTCCTGCAACCCCCCTAGCATTCCCTGGCACAGAGACATTAGGAAAACCCTCAGGGGATACGAGCTTAGGCATTCCGTTAGATCCCATGCGCTGCCGACCTTTGGTGGAACCTCCCCAAGCTCAGGATTCCGGAAATATTGTCAGTGCGTGGTGGAGCTCGAGAGACAACTCCACGCAGCTCTCTTCAGTCACAGGTGTTCTCTGTTCGGGGAAGTCTGAGAAATACATTCCCTGGCCTTGGGGAGGCAGCCTCTGACACTGGGATATCCTGCAAAGCCCCCTAGCATTCCCTGGTACAGAGAAATTAGGAAAACCCTCAGGGGAGACAAGCTTAAGCATTCCGTTAGAACCCACGCGCTGCCGACGGTTGGTGGAACTTCCCCAAGCTCAGGATTCCGGAAACATTGTCAGTGCGTGGGGGAGCCCGAGAGACAACTCCACGCAGCTCTCTTAAGTCACAGGTGTTCCCTGTTCGGGGAAGTCCGAGAAATACCTTCCCAAACCTTAGGGAGGCAGCCTCTGTCACTGGGATATCCGGCAACCCCCCCTAGCATTACCTGCCACAGAGATATTTGGAAAACCCTCAGGGGAGACGAGCTTAGGCATTCGGTAAGAACCCACGCGCTGCCGACCTTTGGTGGAACGTCCCCACGCTCAGGATTCCGGAATCATTGTCAGTGCGTGGGGGAGCTCGAGAGACAACTCCACGCAGCTCTCTTCAGTGACAGGTGTTCCCTGATCGGGGAAGTCCGAGAAATACCTTCCCTGACCTTCGGGAGGCAGCCTTTGTCACTGGGATATCCTGCAAACCCCCCTAGCATTCCCTTGCAGAGAGACATTAGCAAAAAGCTCAGGGGAGACGAGCTTAATCTTTCCGCTAGAACCCACGCGCTGCCGACCGTTGGTGGAACCTCCTCACGCTCAGGATTCCGGAACCATTGTCAGTGCGTGGGGGAGCTCGAGAGACAACTCCACGCAGCTCTCTTCAGTCACAGGTGTTCCCTGTTCGGGGAAGTCCGAGAAATACTTTCCCTGACCTTGGGGAGGCAGCCTCTGACACTGGGATATCCTGCAATCATCCCTAGCATTCCCTGGCACAGAGACATTAGGAAAACCCTCAGGGGAGACGAGCTTAGGCATTCCGTTAGAACCCACGCGCTGCCGACCGTTGGTGGAACCTCCCCTCGCTCAGGATTCCGGAACCATTGTCAGTGCGTCGGGGAGCTCGAGAGATAACTCCACGGTGCTCTCTTCAGTCACAGGTGTTCCCTGTACGGGGAAGTCCGAGAAATACCTTCCCTGACCTTGGGGAGGCAGCCTCTGACACTGGGATATCCTGCAATCATCCCTAGCATTCCCTGGCACAGAGACTTTAGGAAAACTCTCAGGGGAGACGAGCTTAGTCATTCCGTTAGAACCCACGCTCTGCCGACCGTTGGTGGAACTTCCCCACGCTCAGGATTCCGGAACCATTGTCAGTGCGTGGGGGAGCACGAGAGACAATTCCACGCAGCTCTCTTCAGTCATAGGTGTTCCCTGTTCGGGGAAGTCCGAGAAATATCTTCCCTGACCATGGGGAGGCATCCTCTGATACTGGGATATCCTGCAAAACCCCCTTGCATTCCCTGGCACAGAGACATTAGGAAAACCCTCAGGGGAGACGAGCTTAGGCATTCCGTTTGAACCCACGCGCTGCTGAACGTTGGTGGAACCTCCCCACGCTCAGGATTCCGGAACCATTGTCAGTGCATGGGGGAGATCGAGAGACATCTCCACAAGCTCTGTTCAGTCACAGGTGTTCCCTGTTCGGGGAAGTAAGAGAAATACCTTCGCTGACCTTGGGGAGGCAGCCTATGTCACTGGGATATCCTGCAAACCCCCCTAGCATTCCCTGGCACAGAGACATAAGGAAAACCCTCAGGGGAGACGAGCTTTGGCATTCCGTTAAAACCCACGCGCTGCCGACCTTTGGTGGAACCTCCCCACGCTCAGGATTCCGGAACCATTGTCAGTGCGTGGGGGAGCCCGAGAGAAAACTCCACGCAGCTCTCTTCAGTCACAGGTGTTCCCTGTTCGGGGAAGTCCGAGAAAAAACTTCCTTGACCTTGGGGAGTCAGCCTCTGTCACTGGGATATCCTGCAAAATCCCCTAGCATTCCCTGGCACAGAGACATTAGGAAAATCCTCAGGGGAGACGAGCTTAGGCATTCCGATAGAACCCACACGCTGCCGACCGTTGGTGGAACCTCCAAACGCTCAGGATTCCGGAACCATTGTCAGTGCGTTTGGGAGCTCGAGAGACAACTCCACGCAGCTCTCTTCAGTCACAGGGGTTCCCTGTTCGGGGAAGTCCGAGAAATGCCTTCCCTGAACTTGGGGAGGCAGCCTCTGACACTGGGGTATCCTGCAATCACCCCTAGCATTACCTGGCACAGAGACATTAGGAAAACCCTCAGGGAAGACGAGCTAAGGCATTCCGTTAGAACCCACGCGCTGCCGATCGTTGATGGAACCTCCCCACGCTCAGGATTCCGGAACAATTGTCAGTGCGTGGGGAAGCTCGAGAGACATCTCCACGCATCTCTCTTCAGTCACAGGTGTTCCCTGTTCGGTTAAGTCCGAGAAATAACTTCCCTGACATTGCGGAGGCAGCCTCTGTCACTGGGTAACCTGCAAACCCCCGTAGCATTCCCTGGCAGAGAGACATTAGGAAAACCCACAGGGGAGACGAGCTTAGGCATTCCGTTAGAACCCTTGCGCTGCCGACCGTTGGTGGAACCTCCCAACGCTCAGGATTCCGGAAACATTGTCAGTGCGCGGGGGAGCTCGAGAGACAACTCCATGCAGCTCTCTTCAGTCACAGGTGTTCCCTGTTCGGGGAAGTCCGCGAAATACCTTCCCTGACCTTGGGGATACAGCCTCTGACACTGGGATATCCTGCAATCATCCCTAGCATTCCCTGGCACAGAGACATAAGGAAAATCCTCAGGGGAGTCGAACTTAAGCATACCGTTAGAACCAACGCACTGCCGACCGTTGGTGGAACCTCCCCACGCTCAGGATTCCGGAATTATTGTTACTGCGTGGGGGAGCTCGAGAGAAAACTCCACTCAGCTCTCTTCAGTCACAGGTGTTCCCTGTCCGGGGAAGTCCGAGAAAAACCTTCCCTGAACTTGGGGAGGCAGCCTCAGACACTGGGATATCCTGCAATCCCCCCTAGCATTCCCAGGCACAGAGACATTTGGAAAACCCTCAGGGGAGACGAGCTTATGCATTCAGGTAGAACTCACGCGCTGCCGACCGTTGGTGGAACCTCCCCACGCTCAGGATTCCGGAACAATTGTCAGTGCGTGGGGGAGCTCGAGAGACAACTCCACGCAGCTCTCTTCAGTCACAGGTGTTCCCTGTTCGGGGACGTCCGAGAAATACCTTCCCTGAACTTGGGGATGCAGTCACTGACTCTGGGATATCCTGCAATCTTCCCTAGCATTCCCTGGCACAGATATATTAGGAAAACACTCAGGGGCGACGAGCTTAGGCATTCCGTTAGAACCCACGTGCTGCCGACCGTTGGTGGATCCTCCCCACGCTCAGGATTCCGGAATCATTGTCAGTGCGTGGGGGAGCTCGAGAGACAACTCCACGCAACTCTCTTCAGTCACAGGTGTTCCCTGTTCGGGGAATTCCGTCAAAAAACTTCCCTGAACTTGGGGAGGCAGCCTCTGTCACTGGGATATCCTGCAAGCACCCCTAGCATTCCCTGGCACAGAGACATTAGGAAAATCTTCAGGGGAGACGAGCTTAGGCATTCCGTTAGAACCCACGCCCTGCCGACCGTTGATGGAACCTCCCCACGCTCAGGATTCCGGAACAATTGTCAGTGCGTGGGGGAGCTCGAGAGACAACTCCACGCATCTCTCTTCAGTCACAGGTGTTCCCTGTTCGGTTAAGTCCGAGAAATAACTTCCCTGACCTTGCGGAGGCAGCCTCTGTCACTGGGATATCCTGCAAACCCCCCTAGCATTCCCTGACAGAGAGATATTAGGAAAACCCTCAGGGGAGAGGAGCTTAGGCATTCCGTTAGAACCCACGCGCTGCCAACCGTTGGTGGAACCTCCCAACGCTCAGGATTCCGAAACCATTGTCAGTGGGTGGGGGAGGACGAGAGAGAACTCCACGCAGCTCTCTTCAGTTACAGGTGTTCCCTGTTCGGGGAAGTCCGAGAAATACCTTCCCTGAAGTTGGGGAGGCAGCCTCTTTCAATGGGATATCCTGCAAACACCCCTAGCTTTCCCTGGCACAGAGAAATTAGGAAAACCCTAATTGTAGACGAGCTTATGCATTCCGATAGAACCCCCACGCTGCCGACATTTGGTGGAACCTCCCCACTCTCAGGATTCCGGAAACATTGTCAGTGCGTGGGGGAGCTCGAGAGACAACTCCACGCAGCTCTCTAAATTCACAGGTGTTCCATGTTCAGGGAAGTCCGACAAATACCTTCCCTGACTTTGGGGAGGCAGCCTCTGTCACTGGGATAATCTGCAAAAACCCCTAGCATTCCCTGGCGAAGAGATATTAGGAAAACACTCAGGGGAGACTAGCTTAGGCATTCCGTTAGAACCCACACGCTGCCGACCGTTGGTGGAACCTCCCCACGCTCAGGATTCCGGAACCATTGTCAGTGCATGGGGGAGCCCGAGAGACAACTCCACGCAGATCTCTTCAGTCACAGGTGTTCCCTGTTCGGGGAAGTCCGAGAAATACCTTCCCTGAACTTGGTGATGTAGCCTCTGTCACTGGGATATCCTGCAATCATTCCCAGCATTCCCTGGCACAGAGACATTAGGAAAACCCTCAGGGGAGACGAGCTTAGGCATTCCGTTAGAACCCACGCTCTGCCGACCGTTGGTGAAACCTCCCCACGCTCAGGATTCCGGAACAATTTTCAGTGCATGGGGGAGCCCGAGAGACAACTCCACGCAGATCTCTTCAGTCACAGGTGTTCCTTGTGCGGGGAAGTCCGAGAAACACCTTCCCTAACTTGGGGAGTCATCCTCTGTCACTGGGATATCCTGCAAACCCCCCTAGCATTCCCTGGCACAGAGACATTAGGAAAAACCTGAGGGGAGACGAGCTTAGGCATTCCGTTAGAACCCACGCGCTGCCGACCGTTGGTGGAACCTCCCCACGCTCAGGATTCCGGAAAAATTATCAGTGCATGGGGGAGCTCGATAGAAACCTCCACGAAGCTCTCTTCAGTCACAGGTGTTCCCTGTTCGGGGAAGTCCGAGAAATACCTTCCCTGACCTTGGGGAGGCAGCCTCTGACACTGGGATATCCTGCAATCACCCCTAACATTCCCTGGCACAGAGACATTAGGAAAACCCTCAGGGGAGACGAGATTAGGCATTCCGTTAGAACCCACGCGCTGCTGACCGTTGGTGGAACCTACCAACGCTCAGGATTCCGGAACAATAGTCAGTGCGTGGGGGAGCTCGAGAGACAATTCCACGCAGCTCTCTTCAGTCACAGGTGTTCCCTGTACGGGGATGTCCGAGAAATACCTTCCCTGACCTTGGGGAGGCAGCCTCTGACACTGGGATATCCTGCAATCATCCCTAGCATTCCCTGGCACAGAGACTTTAGGAAAACTCTCAGGGGAGACGAGCTTAGTCATTCCGTTAGAACCCACGCTCTGCCGACCGTTGGTGGAACTTCCCCACGCTCAGGATTCCGGAACCATTGTCAGTGCGTGGGGGAGCTCGAGAGACAAATCCACGCCGCTCTCTTCAGTCATAGGTGTTCCCTGTTCGGGGAAGTCCGAGAAATATCTTCCCTGACCATGGGGAGGCATCCTCTGACACTGGGATATCCTGCAAACCCCCTAGCATTCCCTGGCACAGAGACATTAGGAAAACCCTCAGGGGAGACGAGCTTAGGCATTCCGTTTGAACCCACGCGCTGCCGAACGTTGGTGGAACCTCCCCACGCTCAGGATTCCGGAACCATTGTCAGTGCATGGGGGAGATCGAGAGACATCTCCACCAGCTCTGTTCAGTCACAGGTGTTCCCTGTTCGGGGAAGTAAGAGAAATACCTTCCCTGACCTTGGGGAGGCAGCCTATGTCACTGGGATATCCTGCAAACCACCCTAGCATTCCCTGGCACAGAGACATAAGGAAAATCCTCAGGGGAGACGAGCTTTGGCATTCCGTTTAAAAACACGCGCTGCCGACCGTTGGTGGAACCTCCCCACGCTCAGGATTCCGGAACCATTGTCAGTGCGTGGGGGAGCCCGAGAGACAACTCCACGCAGCTCTCTTCAGTCACAGGTGTTCCCTGTTCGGGGAAGTCCGAGAAATGCCTTCCTTGACCTTGGGGTGGCATCCTCTGACACAGGGTTATCCTGCAATCACCCCTAGCATTACCTGGCACAGAGATAATAGGAAAACCCTCAGGGGAGACGAGCTAAGGCATTCCGTTAGAACCCACGCGCTGCCGACCGTTGATGGAACCTCCCCTCGCTCAGGATTCCGGAACAATTGTCAGGGCGTGGGGGAGCTCGAGAGACAACTCCACACATCTCTCTTCAGTCACAGGTGTTCCCTGTTCGGTTAAGTCCGAGAAATACCTTCCCTGACCTTGCGGAGGCAGCCTCTGTCACTGGGTAACCTGCAAACCCCCGTAGCATTCCCTGGCAGAGAGACATTAGGAAAACACACAGGGGAGACGAGCTTAGGCATTCCGTTAGAACCCATGCGCTGCCGACCGTTGGTGGAACCTCCCAACGCTAAGGATTCCGGAAACATTGTCAGTGCGCGAGGGAGCTCGAGAGACAACTCCACGCAGCTCTCTTCAGTCACAGGTGTTCCCTGTTCGGGGAAGTCCGCGAAATACCTTCCCTGACCTTGGGGATGCAGCCTCTGACACTGGGATATCCTGCAATCATCCCTAGCATTCCCTGGCACAGAGACATTAGGAAAACCCTCAGGGGAGACGAACTTAGGCATTCCGTTAGAACCCACGCGCTGCCGACCGTTTTGGAACCTCCACACGCTCAGGATTCCGGAACAATTGTTAGTGCGTGGGGGAGCTAGAGAGACAACTCCACTCAGCTCTCTTCATTCACAGGTGTTCCCTGTCCGGGGAAGTCCGAGAAAAACCTTCCCTGACCTTGGGAAGGCAGCCTCAGACACTGGGATATCCTGAAATCCCCCCTAGCATTCCCAGGCACAGAGACATTTGGAAAATCCTCAGGGGAGACGAGCTTAGGCATTCAGTTAGAACTCACGCGCTCCCGACCGTTGGTGGAATCTCCCCACGCTCAGGATTCCGGAACCATTGTCAGTGCGTGGGGGAGCTCGAGAGACAACTCCACGCAGCTCTCTTCATTCACAGGTGTTCCCTGTTCGGGCAAGTCCGAGAAATACCTTCCCTGAACTTGGGGATGCAGTCACTGACTCTGGGATATCCTGCAATCTTCCCTAGCATTCCCTGGCACAGAGATATTAGGAAAACACTCAGGGGCGACGAGCTTAGGCATTCCGTTAGAACCCACGCGCTGCCGACCTTTGGTGGAACCTCCCCACGCTCAGGATTCCGGAAACATTGTCAGTGCGTGGGGGAGCTCGAGAGACAACTCCACGCAGCTCTCTTCAGTCACAGGTGTTCCCTGAACGGGGAAGTCTGAGAAATATCTTCCCTGACCTTGGGGAGGCAGCCTCTCTCACTGGGATATCCTGCAAACCCCCCTAGCATTCCCTGGCACAGAGACATTAGGAAAACACACAGGGGAGATGAGCTTAGGCATTCCGTTAGAACCCACGCGCTGCCGACCGTTGGTGGAACCTCCCAACCCTCAGGGTTCCGGAAATATTGTCAGTGCGCGGGGGAGCTCGAGAGACAACTCCACGAAGCGCTCTCTTCAGTCACAGGTGTTCCCTGTTCGGGGAATTCCGTCAAAAACCTTCCCTGAACTTGGGGAGGCAGCCTCTGTCCCTGGGATATCCTGCAAACACCCCTAGTATTCCGGGGCACAGAGATATTTGGAAAACCCTCAGGGGAGACTAGCATAGGCATTCCGTTAGAACCCACGCGCTGCCGACCGTTGGTGGAACCTACCCACGCCTAGGATTCCGGAATGATTGTCAGTGCTTGGGGGAGCTCGAGAGAAACCTCCACGCAGCTCTCTTCAGTCACAGGTATTCCCTGTACGGGGAAGTCCGAGAAATATCTTCCCTGACATTGGGGAGGCAGCTTTTGTCACTGGGATATCCTGCAAACCCACCTAGCATTCCCTGGCACAGAAATATTAGGAAAACCCACAGTGGAGACGAGCTTAGGCATTCCGCTAGAACACACGCGCTGCCAACCATTGGTGGAACCTCCCAACGCTCAGGATTCCGGAACCATTGTCAGTGCGTGGGGGAGCCCGAGAGACAACTCCACGCAGCTCTCTTCAGTCACAGGTGTTCACTGTTCGGTGAAGTCCGAGAAATACCTTCCCTGACCTTGGGGAGGCAGCCTCTGACCCTGGGGTATCCTGCAATCACCCCTAGCATTACCTGGCACAGAGACATTAGGAAAACCCTCAGGGGAGACGAGCTAAGGCATTCCGTTAAAGCCCACGCGCTGCCGACCGTTGATGGAACCTCCCCACGCTCAGAATTCCGGAACAATTGTCAGTGCGTGGGGGAGCCGGAGAGACATCTCCACGCATCTCTCTTCAGTCACAGGTGTTCCCTGTTCGGTTAAGTACGAGAAATACCTTCACTGACCTTGCGGAGGCAGCCTCTGTCATTGGGATAACCTGCAAACCCCCCTAGCATTCCCTGGCAAAGAGATATTAGAAAAAACCACAGAGGAGACGAGCTTAGGAATTCCGTTAGAACTCATGCGCTGCCGACCGTTGGTGGATCCTCCCAACGCTCAGGATTCCGAAAACATTGTCAGTGCGCGGGGGAGCTCGAGAGAAAACTCCACGCAGCTCTCTTCAGTCACAGGTGTTCCCTGTTCGGGGAAGTCCGCGAAATACCTTCCCTGACCTTGGGGATGCAGCCTCTGACACTGGGATATCCTGCAATCATCCCTAGCATTCCCTGGCACAGAGACATTAGGAAAATACTCAGGGGAGTCGAACTTAGGCATACCGTTAGAACCCACGCGCTGCCGACCGTTGGTGGAACCTCCCCACGCTCAGGATTCCGGAAACATTATCAGTGCGCGGGGGAGCTCGAGAGACAACTCCACGCAGCTCTCTTCAGTCACAGGTGTTCCCTGTTAGGGGAAGTCCGTTAAAAACCTTCCCTGAACTTGGGGAGGCAGCCTCTGTCCCTGGGATATCCTGCAATCCCCCCTAGCATTCCGGGGCACAGAGATATTTGGAAAACACTCAGGGGAGATGAGCATAGGCATTCCGTTAGAACCCACGCGCTGCCGACCGTTGGTGGAACCTCCCCACGCCTAGGATTCCGGAATGATTGTCAGTGCTTGGGGGAGCTCGAGAGAAACCTCCACGCAGCTCTCTTCAGTCACAGGTGTTCCCTGTACGGGGAAGTCCGAGAAATATCTTCCCTGACGTTGGGGAGGCAGCTTTGTCACTGGGATATCCTGCAAACCCACCTAGCATTCCCTGGCACAGAAACATTAGGAAAACCCACAGGGGAGACGAGCTTAGGCATTCCGTTAGAACCCACGCGCTGCCGACCGTTGGTGGTACCTCCAAACGCTCAGGATTTCGGAACCTTTGTCAGTGCGTGGGGGAGCTCGACAGACAACTCCACGCAGCTCTCTTCAGTCACAGGTGTTCCCTGTTCGGGGAAGTCCGAGAAATAACTTCTCTGACCTTCGGGAGGCAGCCTCTGTCCCTGGGATATCTTGCAAACCCCCCTAGCATTCCCTGGCACAGAGAAATTAGGAAAACGCTCAGGGGAGACGAGCTTAATCTTTCCGCTAGAACCCACGCGCTGCCATCCGTTGGTGGAACCTCCCAACGCTCAGGATTCCGGAACCATTGTCAGTGCGTGGGGGAGCTCGAGAGACAACTCCACGCAGTTCTCTTTAGTCACAGGTGTTCCCTGTTCGGGGAAGACCGTGAAATACCTTCCCTGACCTTGGGGAGGCAACCTCTGTCACTGGGATATCCTGCAAGCACCCCCAGCATTCCCTGGCACAGAGACATTAGGAAAATCCTCAGGGGAGACGAGCTTAGGCATTCAGTTAGAACCCACGCCCTGCCGACCGTTGGTGGAACCTCCCCACGCTCAGGATTCCGGAACCATTGTCAGTGCGTGGTGGAGGTCGAGAGACAACTCCACGCAGCTCTCTTCAGTCACAGGTGTTCCCTGTTCGGGGAAGTCCGAGAAATACTTTCCCTTACCTTGGGGAGGCAGCCTCTGGCACTGGGATATCCTGCAAACCCCCCTAGCATTCCCTGGCACAGAGAAATTAGGAAAACCTTCAGGGGAGACGAGCTTAGGAATTCCGTTAGATCCCAAGCGCTGCCGACCGTTGGTGGAACCTCCCAACGCTCAGGATTCCGGAACCATTGTCAGTGCGTGGGGGAGCTCGAGAGACAACTCCACGCAGCTCTTTTCAGTCACAGGTGTTCCCTGTTCGGGGAAGTCTGAGAAATATATTCCCTGATCTTGGGGATACAGCCTCTGACACTGGGATATCCTGCAATCATCCCTAGCATTCCCTGGCTCAGAGATATTAGGAAAAACCTCAGGGGAGACGAGCTTAGGCATTCCGTTAGAACCCAAGCGCTGCCGACCGTTGGTGGAACCTCCCCATGCTCAGGATTCCGGAACCATTGTCAGTGCGTGGGGGAGTTCGAGAGACAACTCCACGCAGCTCTCATCAGTCACAGGTGTTTCCTCTACGGGGAAGTCCGAGAAATAACTTCCCTAATATTTTGGAGGCAGCCTCTGTCACTGGGATATCCTGCAAACCCCCCTAGCATTCCCTGACAGAGAGATATTAGGAAAACCCTCAGGGGAGAGGAGCTTAGGCATTCCGTTAGAACCCACGCGCTGCCAACCGTTGGTGGAACCTCCCAACGCTCAGGATTCCGGAACCATTGTCAGTGCGTGGGGGAGCTCGAGAGACAACTCCACGCAGCTCTCTTCAGTCACATGTGTTCCCTGTGCATGGAAGTCCGAGAAATAACTTCCCTGACCTTGGGGAGGCAGCCTCTGACACTGGGATATCCTGCAATCAACCCTAGCATTCACTGGCTGAGAGAAATTAGGAAAATACTCAGGGGAGACGAGCATAGGCATTCCGTTTGAACCAACGTGCTGCCGACTGTTGGAGGAACCTCCCCACGCTCAGGATTCCGAAACCATTGTCAGTGCGTGGGGGAGCTCGAGAGACAACTCCACGAAGCTCTCTTCATTCACAGGTGTTCCCTGTTCCTGGAAGTCCGAGAAATAACTTCCCTGTCCTTGGATAGGCAGCCTCTCTCACTCGGATATCCTGCAAACACCCCTAGCATTCCCTGGCACAGAGACATTAGGAAAATCCTCAGGGGAGACGAGCTTAGGCATTCCGTTTGAACCCACGCGCTGCCGACCGTTGGTGGAACCTCTCCCGCTCAGGATTCCGGAAACATTGTCAGTGCGTGGGGGAGCTCAAGAGACAACTTCACGCAGCTCTCTTCTGTCACAGGTGTTCCCTGTTCGGGGAAGTCCGAGAAATAACTTCCGTGAACTTGGGGAGGCAGCCTCTGACACTGGGATATCCTGCAATCACCCCTATCATTCCCTGGCACAGAGATATTAGTAAAATCCTCAGGGGAGATGAGCTTAGGCATTCCGTTAGAACCCACGCGCTGCCGACCGTTGGTGGAACCTCCCCACGCTCAGGATTCCGGAACAATTGTCAGTGTGTGGGAGAGCTCGAGAGACAACTCCACGCAGCTCTCTTCAGTCACAGGTGTTCCCTGTTCGGGGAAGTCCGAGAAATAACTTCCCTGACCTTGGGGAGGCAGCCTCTGTCACTGGGATATCCTTCAAACCCCCCTAGCATTCCCTGGCACAGAGAAAATAGGAAAACCCTCAGTGGAGACGGGCATAGGCATTCCGTTAAAACCCACGCGCTGCCAACCGTTGGTGGAACCTCCAAAGCCTCAGGATTCCGGAACCATTGTCAGTGCGTGGGGGGGCTCGAGAGAGAACTCCACACGTCTCTCTTCATTCACAGGTGTTCCCTGTTCGGGGAAGTCCGAGAAATAACTTCCCTGACCTTGGGGAGGCAGCCTCTGACACTGGGATATCCTGCAAACACCCCTAGCATTCCCTGGCACAGAGATATTAGGAAAATCCTCAGGGGAGACGAGCTTAGGCATTCAGTTAGAACCCACGCGCTGCCGACCGTTGGTGGAACCTCCCCACTCTCAGGATTCCGGAACCATTGTCAGTGTGTGGGGAGCTCGAGAGTCAACTCCACGCAGCTCCCTTCAGTCACAGGTGTTCCCTGTTCGGGGAAGTCCGAGAAATACATTCCCTGACCTTGTGGATGCAGCCTCGGTCACCGGGATATCCTGCAATCACCCCTAGCATTCCCTGGCACAGGGACATTAGGAAAACCCTTAGCGGAGACGAGCTTAGGCATTCCGTTAGAAAATACAGGCTGCCGACCGTTCGTGGAACCTCCTCACACTCAGGATTCCGGAAACATTGTAAGTGCGTGGGGGAGCTCGAGAGGCAACTCCACGCATCTCTCTTCAGTCACAGGTGTTCCCTGTTCGGGGAAGTCCGAGAAATACCTTCCCTGAACTTGGGGAGGCAGCCTCTTTCACTGGGAAATCCTGCAATCACCCCCAGCATTCTCTGGCACAGAGACATTAGGAAAACACTTAGGGGAGACGAGCTTAGGCATTTCATTAGAACCCACGCGCTGTCGACCGTTGGTGGAACCTCCCCACGCTCAGGAATCCGGAAGCATTGTCAGTGCGTGGGGGAGTTCGAGAGACAACTCCATGCAGCTCTCTTCAGTCACAGGTGTTCCCTGTTCGAGGAAGTCAGAGAAATACTTTCCCTGACATTGGGGATTCACCCTAGGGCTCTGGGTTATCCTGCAATAACCCCTAGCATTCCCTGGCACAGAGACATTAGGAAAACCCTCAGGGGAGACGAGCTTAGGCATTCCCTTAGAACCCACGCGCTGCCGACCGTTTGTGGAACCTTCCCACGCTCAGGATTCCGGAACCATTGTCACTGCGTGGGGGACCTCGAGAGACAACTCCACGCAGCTCTCTTCAGTCACAGGTGTTCCCTGCTCGGGGAAGTCCGAGAAATAACTTCCCTGACCTTGAGAAGGCAGCCTCTATCACTGGGATATCCTGCAAACCCCCCTAGCATTCCCTGGCACAGAGATATTTGGAAAAACTTCAGGAGAGTCGAGCTTAAGCATTCCGTTAGAACCCACGCGCTGCCGACCGTTGGTGGAACCTCCCCACGCTCAGGATTCCGGAACCATTGTCAGTGCGTGGGAGAGCTCGAGAGACAACTCCACGCAGCTCTCTTCAGTCACCAGAGTTCCCTGTGCGGGGAAGTCCGAGAAATAATATCCCTGACCTTGGGGAGGCAGCCTCTGTCACTGGGATATCCTTCAAAACCCCCTAGCATTCCCTGGCACCGAGAAAATAGGAAAACCCTCAGGGGAAACGGGCATAGGCATTCCATTAAAACCCACGCGCTGCCAACCGTTGGTGGAACCTCCAAAGCCTCAGGATTCCGGAACCATTGTCAGTGCGTGGGGGGGCTCGAGAGAAAACTCCACGCAGCTCTCTTAAGTCACAGGTGTTCCCTGGACCTAGAAGTCCGAGAAATACCTTCCCTGAACTTGGGGAGGCAGCCTCTGTCACTGCGATATCCTGCAAACCCCCTTAGAATTCTCTGGCACAGGGACATTTGGTAAACCCTCAGGGGAGACGAGCTTAGGAATTCTGTAAGAACCCACGCGCAGCCGACCGTTGGTGGAACCTCCCCACGCTCAGGATTCCCGAACCATTGTCAGTGCGTGGGGGATCTCGAGAGAATACTCCACGGAGCTCTATTCAGTCACAGGTGGTCCCTGTGCGGGGAAGTCCGAGAAATACCTTCGCTAAACTTGGGGAGGCAGCCTCTGTCACTGGAATATCCTGCAAACACCCCTAGCATTCCCTGTCACAGAGACATTTGTAAAACCCTCAGGTGAGACGAGCTTAGGCATTCTGTTAGAACCCACGCGCTGCCGACCGTTGGTGGAACCTCCCCACGCTCAGGATTCCGGAACCATTGTCAGGGCGTGGGGGACCTCGAGAGACAATTCCACGCAGCTCTCTTCAGTCACAGGTGTTCCCTGTTCGGGGAAGACCGAGAAATACATTCCCTGAACTTGGGGAGGCAGCATCTCTCACTGGGATATCCTGCAAACCCCCCTAGAATTCCCTGGCACAGAGACATTAGGAAAACCCTCAGGGGAGACGGGCTTATGCATTCCGTTAGAATCCACGCGCTGCCGACCGTTGGTGGAACCTCCCCACGCTCAGGATTCCGGAACCATTGTCAGTGCGTGGGGGAGCTCGTGAGACAACACCACGCAGCTCTATTCAGTCACAGGTGTTCCCTGTTCGGGGAAGTCCGAGAAATAACTTCCCTGAACTTGGGGAGGCAGCCTCGGTCACTGGGATAACCTGCAATCACCCCTAGAATTCCCTGGCACAGAGACATTATGAAAACCCTCAGGGGAGACGAGCTTATGCATTCCGTTAGAACCCACGCGCTGCCGACCGTTGGTGGAACCTCCCCACGCTCAGGATTCCGGGAACATTGTCAGTGCGTGGGGGAGCTCGAGAGACAACTCCACGCAGCTCCCTTCAGTCACAGGTGTTCCCTGTTCGGGGAAGTCAGAGAAATAATTTCCCTGACATTGGGGATTCAGCCTAAGTCACTGGGTTATCCTGCAATCACCCCTAGCATTCCCTGGCACTGAGACATTAGCAAAAACCTCAGGGGAGACGAGCTTATGCATTCCGTTAGAACCCAAGCGCTGCCGACCGTTGGTGGAATCTCCCCACGCTCAGGATTCCGGAAACATTGTCAGTGCGTGGGGGAGCTCGAGAGACAACCCCACGCAGATCTCTTCAGTCACAGGTGTTCCCTGTTCGGGGAAGTCAGAGAAATAACTTCCCTGACATTGAGGAGGCAGCCTCGGTCACTGGGATATCCTGCAAACCCCCCTAGCATTCCCTGGCACAGAGACATTAGGAAAACCCTCAGGGGAGACGAGCTTAGGCATTCCCTTAGAACCCACGCGCTGTCGACCGTTGGTGGAACCTCCCCACGCTCAGGATTCTGGAACCATTGTCACTGCGTGGGGGAGCTCGAGAGACAACTCCACGCAGCTCTCTTCAGTCACTGGTGTTCCCTGTTCGGGGAAGTCCGAGAAATACCTTCCCTGACCTTGGGGAGGCAGCCTCTGACACTGAGATATTCTGCAATCACACTTAGCATTCCCTGGCACAGAGACATTAGGAAAACACTCAGGGGAGACGAGCGTAGGCATTCCGTTAGAACCGACGCGCTGCGGACCGTTGGTGGAAAATCCCCACGCTCAGGATTCCGGAACCATTGTCAGTGCGTGGGGGAGCGCGAGAGACAACTCCAAGCAGCTCTCTTCAGTCACAGTTGTTCCCTGATCGGGAAAGTCCGAGAAATATCTTCCCTGACCTTGGGGAGGAAGCCTCTGACAATGGGATTTCCTGCAATCACCCGTAGCATTCCCTGGCACAGAGACATTAGGAAAACCCTCAGGGGAGACGAGATTAGGCATTCCGTTAGAACCCACGCGCTGGCGACCGTTGGTGGAACCTCCCCACGCTCAGGAATCCGGAACCATTGTCAGTGCATGGGGGAGCTCGAGAGACAACTCCAAGCAGCTCTCTTCACTCACAGGTGTTCCCTGTTCGGGGAAGTCCGAGAAATACCTTCCCTGACCTTGGGGAGGCAGCCTCTGACACTGGGATATCCTGCAATCACCCCTAGCATTCCCTGGCACAGAGACATTAGAAAAAACCTCAGGGGAGAAGAGCTTAGGCATTCCGTTAGAACCCACGCGCTGGCGAACGTTGGTGGAACCTCCCCACGCTCAGGATTCAGGAAACATTGTCAGTGAGTGGGGGAGCTCGAGAGACAAATCCACGCAGCTCTCTTCAGTCACAGGTGTTCCCTGTTCGGGGAAGTCCGAGAAATACCTTCCCTGACCTTGGGGAGGCAGCATCTGACACTGGGATATCTTGCAATCACCCCTAGCATTCCCTGGCACAGAGACATTAGGAAAAACCTCAGGGGAGATGAGCTTAGGCATTCCGTTAGAACCCACGCGCTGCCGACCGTTGGTGGAACCTCCCCACGCACAGGATTCCGGAACCATTATCAGTGCGTGGGGGAGCTCGAGAGACAACTCCATGCAGCTCTCTTCAGTCACAGGTGTTCCCTGTTCGGGGAAGTCCGAGAAATATATTCCCTGAACTTGGGGAGGCAGCCTCTGACACTGGGATATCTTGCAATCACCCCTAGCATTCCCTGGCACAGAGACATTAGGAAAACCCTCAGGGGAGACGAGCTTAGGCATTCCGTTAGAACCCACGCGCTGCCGACCGTTGGTGGAACCTCCCCACGCTCAGGATTCCGGAAACATTGTCAGTGCGTGGGGGAGATCGAGAGACAACTCCACGCAGCTCTCTTCAGTCACAGTTGTTCCCTGTTCGGGGAAGTCCGAGAAATACCTTCCCTGAACTTGGGGAGGCAACCTCTGACACTGGGATATCCTGCAATCACCCCTAGCATTCCCTGGCACAGAGACATTAGGAAAACCCTCAGGGGAGACGAGCTTAGGCATTCCGTTAGAACCCACGCGCTGCCGACCGTTGGTGGAACATCCCCACGCTCAGGATTCCGGAACCATTGTCAGTGCGTGGGGGAGCTCGAGAGACAACTCCACGCAGCTCTCTTAAGTCACAGGTGTTCCCTGTTCGGGGAAGTCCGAGAAATACATTCCCTGACCTTGGGGAGGCAGCCTCTGACACTGGGATATCCTGCAATCACCCCTAGCATTCCCTGGCACAGAGACATTAGGAAAACAATCAGGGGAGACGAGCTTTGGCATTCCGTTAGAACCCACGCGCTGCCGACCGTTGTGGGAACCTCCCCACGCTCAGGATTCCGGAACCATTGTCAGTGCGTGGGGGAGCTCGAGAGACAACTCCACGCAGCTCTCTTCAGTCACAGGTGTTCCCTGTTCGGGGAAGTCAGAGAAATAACTTCCCTGACTTTGGGGAGGCAGCCTCTGACTCTGTGATATCCTGCAATCACCCCTAGCATTCCCTGGCAAAGAGACATTAGGAAAACCCTCAGGGGAGACCAGCTTAGGCATTCCGTTAGAACCCACGCGCTGCCGACCGTTGGTGGAACCTCCCCACGCTCAGGATTCCGGAACCATTGTCAGTGCGTGGGGGAGCTCGAGAGACAACTCCACGCAGCTCTCTTCAGTCACAGGTGTTCCCTGTACGGGGAAGTCCGAGAAATATATTCCCTGACCTTGGGGAGGCAGCCTCTGACACTGGGATATCCTGCAATCACCCCTAGCATTCCCTGGCACAGAGACATTGGGAAAACCCTCAGGGGAGACGAGCTTAGGCATTCCGTTACAACCCACGCGCTGCCGACCGTTGGTGGAACCTCCCCACCCTCAGGATTCCGGAACCATTGTCAGTTCGTGGGGGAGCTCGAGAGACATATCCACGCAGCTCTCTTCATTCACAGGTGTTCCCTGTTCGGGGAAGTCCGAGAAATAACTTCTCTGACCTTGGGGAGGCAGCCTCTGACACTGGGATATCCTGCAATCACCCCTAGCATTCCCTGGCACAGAGACATTTGGAAAACCCTCAGGGGAGAAGAGCTTAGGCATTCCGTTAGATCCCTCGCGCTACCGACCGTTGGTGGAACCTCCCCAAGCTCAGGATTCCGGAACCATTGTCAGTGCGTGGGGGAGCTCGAGAGACAACTCCACGCAGCTCTCTTCAGTCACAGGTGTTCCCTGTTCGGGGAAGTCCGAGAAATAACTTCCCTGACCTTGGGGAGGCAGCCTCTGACTCTGGGATATCCTGCAATTACCCCTAGCATTCCCTGGCACAGAGACATTAGAAAAACCCTCAGGGGAGACGAGATTTGGCATTCCTTTAGAACCCACGCGCTGCCGACCGTTGGTGGAACCTCCCCACGCTCAGGATTCCGGAACCATTGTCAGTGCGTGGGGGAGCTCGAGAGACAACTCCACGCAGCTCTCTTAAGTCACAGGTGTTCCCTGTCCGGGGAAGTCCGAGAAATACCTTCCCTGACCTTGGGGAGGCAGCCTCTGACACTGGGATATCCTGCAATCACCCCTAGCATTCCCTGGCACAGAGACATTAGGAAAACACTCAGGGGAGACCAGCTTAGGCATTCCGTTAGAACCCACGCGCTGCCGACCGTTGATGGAACCTCCCCACGCTCAGGATTCCGGAACCATTGTCAGTGCGTGGGGGAGCTCGAGAGACAACTCCACGCAGTTCTCTTCAGTCACAGGTGTTCCCTGTTCTGGGAAGTCCGAGAAATACATTCCCTGACTTTGGGGAGGCAGCCTCTGACACTGGGATATCCTGCAATCACCCCTAGCATTCCCTGGCACAGAGACATTAGGAAAACCCTCAGGGGAGACGAGCTTAGGCATTCCGTTAGATCCCACGCGCTGCCGACCGTTGGTGGAACCTCCCCACGCTCAGGATTCCGGAAAAATTGTCAGTGCGTGGGGGAGCTCGAAAGACAACTCCACGCAGCTCTCTTCAATCACAGGTGTTCCCTGTTCGCGGAAGTCCGTGAAATACCTTCCCTGACCTTGGGGATGCAGCATCTGACACTGGGATATCCTGCAATCACACCTAGCATTCACTGGTACAGAGATATTCGGAAAACCCTCAGGGGAGACGAGCTTAGGCATTCCGTTTGAACCCATGCGCTGCCGACCGTTGGTGGAACCTCCTCACGCTCAGGATTCCGGAACCATTGTCAGTGCGTGGGGGAGCTCGAGAGACAACTCCACGCAGCTCTCTTCAGTCACAGGTGTTCCCTGTTCGCGGAAGTCCGAGAAAAACCTTTCCTGACCTTGGGGAGTCAGCCTCTGACACTGGGATATCCTGCAATCACACCTAGCATTCACTGGTACAGAGATATTAGGAAAACCCTCAGGGGAGACGAGCTTAGGCATTCCGTTTGAACCCACGCTCTGCCGACCGTTGGTGGAACCTCCCAACGCTCAGGATTCCGGAACCATTGTCAGTGCGTGGGGGAGCTCGAGAGACAACTCCACGCAGCTCTCTTCATTCACAGGTGTTCCCTGTCCGCGGAAGTCCGAGAAATACCTTCCCTGACCTTGGGGAGTCAGCCTCTGACACTGGGATATCCTGCAATCACCCCTAGCATTCCCTGGCACAGAGACATTAGGAAAACCCTCAGGGGAGACGAGCTTAGGCATTCCGTTAGATCCCACGCGCTGCCGACCGTTGGTGGAACCTCCCCACGCTCAGGATTCCGGAAACATTGTCAGTGCGTGGGGGAGATCGAGACACAACTCCAAGCAGCTCTCTTCAGTCACAGGTGTTCCCTGTCCGGGGAAGTCCGAGAAATACCTTCCCTGAACTTGGGGAGGCAGCCTCTGACACTGGGATATCCTGCAATCACCCCTAGCATTCCCTGGCACAGAGACATTAGGAAAACCCTCAGGGGAGACCAGCTTAGGCATTCCGTTAGAACCCACGCGCTGCCGACCGTTGGTGGAACCTCCCCACGCTCAGGATTACGGAACCATTGTCAGTGCGTGGGGGAGCTCGAGAGACAACTCCACGCAGCTCTCTTCAGTCACAGGTGTTCCCTGTTCGGGGAAGTCCGAGAAATACATTCCCTGACCTTGGGGAGGCAGCCTCTGACACTGGGATATCCTGCAATCACCCCTAGCATTCCCTGGCACAGAGACATTAGGAAAATCCTCAGGGGAGACGAGCTTAGGCATTCCGTTAGAACCCACGCGCTGCCGACCGTTGTTGGAACCTCCCCACCCTGAGGATTCCGAAACCATTGTCAGTGCGTTGGGGAGCTCGAGAGACAACTCCACGCAGCTCTCTTCAGTCACAGGTGTTCCCTGTTCGCGGAAGTCCGAGAAATACCTTCCCTGACCTTGGGGAGGCAGCCTCTGACACTGGGATATCCTGCAATCACCCCTAGCATTCCCTGGCACAGAGACATTAGGAAAACACTCAAGGGAGACGAGCTTAGGCATTCCGTTAGAACCCACGCGCTGACGACCGTTGGTGGAACCTCCCCACGCTCAGGATTCCGGAACCATTGTCAGTGCGTGGGGGAGCTCGAGAGAAACTCCACGCAGCTCTCTTCAGTCACAGGTGTTCCCTGTTCGGGGAAGTCCGAGAAATATCTTCCCTGACCTTGTGGAGGCAGCCACTGATACTGGGATATCCTGCAATCACCCCTAGCATTCCCTGGCACAGAGACATTAGGAAAACACTCAGGGGAGACGAGCTTAGGCATTCCGTTAGAACCCACGCGCTGCCGACCGTTGGTGGAACCTCCACACGCTCAGGATTCCGGAACCATTGTCAGTGCGCGGGGGAGATCGAGAGACAACTCCACGCAGCTCTCTTCATTCACAGGTGTTCCCTGTTCGGGGAAGTCCGAGAAATACATTCCCTGACCTTGCGGAGGCAGCCTCTGACACTGGGATATCCTGCAATCACCCCTAGCATTCCCTGGCACAGAGACATTAGGAAAACCCTCAGGGGAGACGAGCTTAGGCATTCCGTTAGAACCCACGGGGTGCCGACAGTTGGTGGAACCTCCCCACGCTCAGGATTCCGGAATGATTGTCATTGCGTGGGGGAGCTAGAGAGACAACTCCACGCAGCTCTCTTCAGTCACAGGTGTTCCATGTACGGGGAATTCCGAGATATAACTTCCCTGATCTTGGGGAGGCAGCCTCTGACACTGGGATATCGTGCAATCACCCCTAGCATTCCCAGGCACAGAGACATTAGGAAAAACCTCAGGGGAGACGAGCTTAGGCATTCCGTTGGAACCCACGCGCTGCCGACCGTTGGTGGAACCTCCCCACGCTCAGGATTCCGGAAACATTGTCAGTGCGTGGGGGAGCTCGAGAGACAACTCCACGCAGCTCTCTTCAGTCACAGGTGTTCCCTGTTCGGGGAAGTCCGAGAAATACCTTCCCTGACCTTGGGGAGGCAGCCTCTGTCACTGGGATATCCTGCAATCACCCCTAGCATTCCGTGGCACAGAGACATTAGGAAAAGCCTCAGGGGAGACGAGCTTAAGCACTCCGTTAGAACCCACGCGCTGCCGACCGTTGGTGGAACCTCCCCACGCTCAGGATTCCGGAACCATTGTCAGTGCGTGGGGGAGCTCGAGAGACAACTCCACGCAGCTCTCTTCAGTCACAGGTGTTCCCTGTTCGGGGAAGTCCGAGAAATAACTTCCCTGATCTTGCGGAGGCAGCCTCTGACACTGGGATATCCTGCAATCACCCCTAGCATTCCCTAGCACAGAGACTTTAGGAAAACCCTCAGGGGAGACGAGCTTAGGCATTCCGTTATAACCCACGCACTGCCGACCGTTGGTGGAACCTTCCCACGCTCAGGATTCCGGAATCATTTTCAGTGCGTGGGGGAGCTCGAGAGACAACTCCACGGAGCTCTCTTCAGTCACACGTGTTCCCTGTTCGGGGAAGTCCGAGAAATACTTTCCCTGATCTTGGGGAGGCAGCCTCTGACACTGGGATATCCTGCAATCACCCCTAGCATTCCCTGGCACAGAGACATTAAGAAAACCCGCAGGGGAGACGTGCTAATGCATTCCGTTAGAACCCACGCGCTGCCGACCGTTGGTGGAACCTCCCCATGCTCAGGATTCCGGAACCACTGTCAGTGCGTGGGGGAGCTCGAGAGATAACTCCACGCAGCTCTCTTCAGTCACAGGTGTTCCCAGTTCGGGGAAGTCCGAGAAATACCTTCCCTGACCTTGGGGAGGCAGCCTCTGATACTGGGATATCCTGCAATCACCCCTAGCATTCCCTGGCACAGAGACATTAGGAAAACTCTCAGGAGAGACGAGCTTAAGCATTCCGTTAGAACCCACGCGCTGCCGACCGTTGGTGGAACCTCCCCACGCTCAGGATTCCGGAACCATTGTCAGTGCGTGGGGGAGCTCGAGAGACAACTCCATGCAGCTCTCTTCAGTCACAGGTGTTCCCTGTTCGGGGAAGTCCGAGAAATACCTTCCCTGACCTTGGGGAGGCAGCCTCTGACACTGGGATATCCTGCAATCACCCCTAGCATTCCCTGGCACAGAGACATTAGGAAACCCCGCAGGGGAGACGAGCTAATGCATTCCGTTAGAACCCACGCGGTGCCGACCGTTGGTGGAACCTCCCCACGCTCAGGATTCCGGAACCATTGTCAGTGCGTGGGGAACACGAGAGACAACTCCACGCAGCTCTCTTCAGTCACAGGTGTTCCCTGTTCGGGGAAGTCCGAGAAATACTTTCACTGATCTTGCGGAGGCATCCTCTGACACTGGGATATCCTGCAATCACCCCTAGCATTCACTGGAACAGAGACATTAGGAAAACCCTCAGGGGAGACGAGCTTAGGCATTCCATTAGAACCCACGCGCTGCCGACCGTTGGTGGAACCTCCCCACGCTCAGGATTCCGGAACCATTGTCAGTGCGTGGGGGACCTCGAGAGACAACTCCACGCAGCTCTCTTCAGTCACAGGTGTTCCCTGTTCGGGGAAGTCCGAGAAATACTTTCCCTGATCTTGCGGAGGCAACCTCTGACACTGGGATATCCTGCAATCTCCCCTAGCATTCACTGGCACAGAGACATTAGGAAAACCCTCAGGGGAGACGAGCTTAGGCATTCCGTTAGAACCCACGCGGTGCCGACAGTTGGTGGAACCTCCCCACGCTCAGGATTCCGGAAAGATTGTCAGTGCGTGGGGGAGCTCGAGAGACAACTCCACGCAGCTCTCTTCAGTCACAGGTGTTCCATGTTCGGGGAATTCCGAGAAATAACTTCCCTGATCTTGGGGAGGCAGCCTCTGACACTGGGATATCCTGCAATCACCCCTAGCATTCCCTGGTACAGAGACATTAGGAAAAACCTCAGGGGAGACGAGCTTAGGCATTCCGTTAGAACCCACGCGCTGCCGACCGTTGGTGGAACCTCCCCACGCTCAGGATTCCGGAATCATTTTCAGTGCGTGGGGGAGCTCGAGAGACAACTCCACGCAGCTCTCTTCAGTCACACGTGTTCCCTGTTCGGGGAAGTCCGAGAAATACCTTCCCTGAATTTGGGGAGGCAGCCTCTGACACTGGGATATCCTGCAATCACCCCTAGCATTCCCTGGCACAGAGACATTAGGAAAACCCTCAGGGGAGACGAGCTTAGGCATTCCGTTAGATCCCACGCGCTGCCGACCGTTGGTGGAACCTCCCCACGCTCAGGATTCCGGAACCATTGTCAGTGCGTGGGGGAGATCGAGAGACAACTCCACGTAGCTCTCTTCAGTCACAGGTGTTCCCTGTTCGGGGAAGTCCGAGAAATACCTTCCCTGACCTTGGGGATGCAGCATCTAACACTGGAATATCCAGCAATCACACCTAGAATTCACTGGTACAGAGATATTAGGGAAAACCTCAGGGGAGACGAGCTTAGGCATTCCGTTAGAACCCACGCGCTGCCGACCGTTGGTGGAACCTCCCCACGTTAAGGATTCCGGAACCATTGTCAGTGCGTGGGGGATCTCGAGAGACAACTCCACGCAGCTCTCTTCATTCACAGGTGTTCCCTGTTCGCGGAAGTCCGAGAAATAGCTTCCCTGACCTTGGGGAGGCAGCCTCTGACACTGGGATATCCTGCAATCACCCCTAGCATTCCCTGGCACAGAGACATTAGGAAAACCCTCAGGGGAGACCAGCTTAGGCATTCCGTTAGAACCCACGCGCTGCCGACCGTTGGTGGAACCTCCCCACGCTCAGGATTACGGAACCATTGTCAGTGCGTGGGGGAGCTCGAGAGACAACTCCACGCAGCTCTCTTCAGTCACAGGTGTTCCCTGTTCGGGGAAGTCCGAGAAATACATTCCCTGACCTTAGGGAGGCAGCCTCTGACACTGGGATATCCTGCAATCACCCCTAGCATTCCCTGGCACAGAGACATTAGGAAAATCCTCAGGGGAGACGAGCTTAGGCATTCCGTTAGAACCCACGCGCTGCCGACCGTTGTTGGAACCTCCCCACCCTCAGGATTCCGAAACCATTGTCAGTGCGTGGGGGAGCTCGAGAGACAACTCCACGCAGCTCTCTTCAGTCACAGGTGTTCCCTGTTCGCGGAAGTCCGAGAAATACCTTCCCTGAACTTGGGGAGGCAGCCTCTGACACTGGGATATCCTGCAATCACCCCTAGCATTCCCTGGCACAGAGACATTAGGAAAACACTCAAGGGAGACGAGCTTAGGCATTCCGTTAGAACCCACGCGCTGACGACCGTTGGTGGAACCTCCCCACGCTCAGGATTCCGGAACCATTGTCAGTGCGTGGGGGAGCTCGAGAGAAACTCCACGCAGTTCTCTTCAGTCACAGGTGTTCCCTGTTCGGGGAAGTCCGAGAAATAACTTCCCTGACCTTGTGGAGGCAGCCACTGATACTGGGATATCCTGCAATCACCCCTAGCATTCCCTGGCACAGAGACATTAGGAAAACACTCAGGGGAGACGAGCTTAGGCATTCCGTTAGAACCCACGCGCTGCCGACCTTTGGTGGAACCTCCACACGCTCAGGATTCCGGAACCATTGTCAGTGCGCGGGGGAGATCGAGAGACAACTCCACGCAGCTCTCTTCAGTCACAGGTGTTCCCTGTTCGGGGAAGTCCGAGAAATAACTTCCCTGACCTTGTGGAGGCAGCCACTGATACTGGGATATTCTGCAATCACCCCTAGCATTCCCTGCCACAGAGACATTAGGAAAACACTCAGGGGAGACGAGCTTAGGCATTCCGTTAGAACCCACGCGCTGCCGACCGTTGGTGGAACCTCCACACGCTCAGGATTCCGGAACCATTGTCAGTGCGCGGGGGAGATCGAGAGACAACTCCACGCAGCTCTCTTCATTCACAGGTGTTCCCTGTTCGGGGAAGTCCGAGATATACATTCCCTGACCTTGCGGAGGCAGCCTCTGACACTGGGATATCCTGCAATCACCCCTAGCATTCCCTGGCACAGAGACATTAGGAAAACCCTCAGGGGAGACGAGCTTAGGCATTCCGTTAGAACCCACGCGGTGCCGACAGTTGGTGGAACCTCCCCACGCTCAGGATTCCGGAATGATTGTCAGTGCGTGGGGGAGCTAGAGAGACAACTCCACGCAGCTCTCTTCAGTCACAGGTGTTCCATGTACGGGGAATTCCGAGATATAACTTCCCTGATCTTGGGGAGGCAGCCTCTGACACTGGGATATCGTGCAAACACCCCTAGCATTCCCAGGAACAGAGACATTAGGAAAAACCTCAGGGGAGACGAGCTTAGGCATTCCGTTGGAACCCACGCGCTGCCGACCGTTGGTGGAACCTCCCCACGCTCAGGATTCCGGAACCATTGTCAGTGCGTGGGGGAGCTCGAGAGACAACTCCACGCAGCTCTCTTCAGTCACAGGTGTTCCCTGTTCGGGGAAGTCCGAGAAATACCTTCCCTGACCTTGGGGAGGCAGCCTCTGTCACTGGGATATCCTGCAATCACCCCTAGCATTCCCTGGCACAGAGACATTAGGAAAACCCTCAGGGGAGACGAGCTTAAGCACTCCGTAAGAACCCACGCGCTGCCGACCGTTGGTGGAACCTCCCCACGCTCAGGATTCCGGAACCATTGTCAGTGCGTGGGGGAGCTCGAGAGACAACTCCACGCAGCTCTCTTCAGTCACAGGTGTTCCCTGTTCGGGGAAGTCCGAGAAATACTTTCCCTGATCTTGCGGAGGCAACCTCTGACACTGGGATATCCTGCAATCACCCCTAGCATTCACTGGCACAGAGACATTAGGAAAACCCTCAGGGGAGACGAGCTTAGGCATTCCGTTAGAACCCACGCGGTGCCGACAGTTGGTGGAACCTCCCCACGCTCAGGATTCCGGAACGATTGTCAGTGCGTGGGGGAGCTCGAGAGACAACTCCACGCAGCTCTCTTCAGTCACAGGAGTTCCATGTTCGGGGAATTCCGAGAAATAACTTCCCTGATCTTGGAGAGGCAGCCTCTGACACTGGGATATCCTGCAATCACCCCTAGCATTCCCTGGCACAGAGACATTAGGAAAAACCTCAGGGGAGACGAGCTTAGGCATTCCGTTAGAACCCACGCGCTGCCGACCGTTGGTGGAACCTCCCCACGCTCAGGATTCCGGAATCATTTTCAGTGCGTGGGGGAGATCGAGAGACAACTCCACGCAGCTCTCTTCAGTCACAGGTGTTCCCTGTTCTTGGAAGTCCGAGAAATACCTTCCCTGACCTTGGGGATGCAGCCTCTAACACTGGAATATCCAGCAATCACACCTAGAATTCACTGGTACAGA